>NC_068437.1:2459375-2830000 GCF_023373465.1 Oncorhynchus keta
ATTGTCTCACACCGGTCTCTAAGCCTCTCAGGGCTGGGAGTCTCAGGCTATGCACACTCTTGGATTGTTGCATCCTCGCTGGCAGGCCGCTCCTACCAGGTGACGTGGAGAGGATCTGTGTCTGCACCATGTACTCTCACGACTGGTGCCCCTCAGGGCTCAGTTCTAGGCCCTCTCCTCTTCTGTCTATACACCAAGTCACTCAGCCTCATTACATGCTCTCTCCTATCATTGCTATGCGGACGACACTCTACTTTTCTCCTTCCACCCCTTCTGACACACAGGTGGCAACACGTACAGTATCTCTGCATGCCTGACAGATATCTCAACTTGGATATCGGCCCACCACCACAAGTTCAACCTCGACAAGACAGAACTTATTTTCCTCCCGGGGAAGGCCTGCCCGCTCAAAGACATCTCAATCACTGTTGACAAGTCCACAGTCCACAGTGTTGCCCTCCCAGAGTGCAAAGAACCTTGGCTTGAAACTAGACTACACCCTGTCGTTCTCTGCAAACATCAAAGCAGTGTCCCGCTCCTTCAGGTTCGTGCTCTACAACATCCGTAGAGTACAACCCTACCACACACAGGAAGTGGCACAGGTACTAATCCACGGACTTGTCCTCTCCCGTCTGGACTACTGCAACTCACTGTTGGCTGGACTCCCCGCTTGTACCATCAAAACCCTGCAACTTATCCAGAATGCAGCAGCCCGCCTAGCAGAGACCATGCCCATCTTCCGAAAACATCTCAAACCCAACCTCTTCAAACAGTATCTTAAATAATCCTCCTCCTTACCTCGACCACCCCTCCTCCCGAAAAAAAGCACTTGACCCCCCCCCCCCCTTCTAATTCTGACTTTACTGATAGCTACGTTATTGAGGGAAAATTTACTTTCTATGCCCGTGATATGTGGTTGTCCAACCTAGCTATCTTAAGGTGAATGCACTAACTGTTAAGTCGCTATGGACATAGTGACATAACAGATCCCATCAGGGAGACAGAAGCCTGCCTCTCCTCACATCTGATTATTATTGTTTTAATTCCAGGATCTCCAAACTTTCTCTTAGGAGGACGCCAGCATCCAGGATGGTTGCTTTTCATCCATTGACGAAAGAAAATAATTCCCGAAGCATAAAGCTATGGTTGGGAATTCCGATGTGGAGCCGTTGTTTGGGTTGAACAGAAACATGACAGGAATCACAGAGACATCATGTTTAGATATAATGGAATATAATACATGTTGGTCACTTAGAATAGAATAAAATATCCATAATGGACGTGTGTTCTACCGGCTCGGGCAGCAGACAGGACACATTCTAGAGTTAAATATGTTACTGTATTGATGCTCAAAACCATATTGAATTAAGAATTTAAAAAACCATGTGGGCCCCTCCCCCTTAATACTAAAAAAGAGAGCTTGACCCCCCCTCCCCCAAATAATTAATGTGCAATTTAAACATTGAGCTGAGTATTATTATACTATCGGGTATACAGTGCATTCGGAAAGTATTCAGACCCCTTGACTTTTTCCACATCTTGTTACTTAACAGCCTTATAAAATAGATATTTCCTCTTCAATCAATAACACATAATGAAAGCAAAAACAGGTATTTAGACATTTCTGCACATTTATAAAAAACAGAAATATCTTATTTACATAAATACTCAAACCCTTTGCAATGAGACTCGAAATTGAGATCAGATCCTGTTTCCATTGATCATCCTTGAGATGTTTCTACAACTTGATTGGAGTCCACCTGTTGTAAATTAAATTGATTGGACATGATTCAGAAAGGCACACTCCTGTTTATATAAGGTCCCACAGTTGACAGTGCATGTCAGAGCAAAAACCAAGCCATGAGGTCGAAGGAATTGTCCTTAGAGGTCCAAGACAGGATATGGTCGAAGCACAGAACTGGGGAAGGGTACCTAAACATTTCTGCAGCATTGAAGGTCCTCAGGAACACAGTGGCCTCCGTCAAAGCCTCCATCATGGAAGAAGTTTGGAACCACCAAGACTCTTCCTAGAGCTGGCTGCCCGGCCTAACTGAGCAATCTGGGGAGAAGGGCCTTGGTCAGGGAGGTGACCAAGAACCCGATGGTCACTCAGAGAGCTCCAGAGTTCCTCTGGGGAGATGGGAGAACCTTCCAGAAGGACAACCATCTCTGCAGCATTCCATAAATCAGGCCTTTATGGTAGAGTGGTCAGACGGAAGCTACTCCTCAGTAAAAAGCACATGTAGGCCCACTCTGAGTTTGCCAAAGGGCACCTAAAGGACTCTCAGACCATGAGGAACAAGATTCTCTGGTTTGATGAAACCAAGATTGAACTATTTTTCTTGAATGCCAAGCATCACGTCTGGAGCAAACCTGGCACCATCCCTACAGTGAAGCATGGCAGCATCATACTGCGGGGATATTTATCAGCAGCAGGGACTGGGAGACTAGTCAAGATTGAGGGAAAGATGAACGGTGCAAAATACAGAGAGATCCTTGATGAAAACCTGCTCCAGAGCTCTCAAGATCTTAGACTGGGGCGAAGGTTCATCTTCCAATAGGACAACGACCCTAAGCACACAGCCAAGAAATGAAGGAGTGGCTTTGGGACAAGTCTCTGAAAGTGCTTGAGTGGCCCAGCCAGAGCCCGGACTTAAACCCAATCTAACATCTCTGGAGAGACCAGAAAATAGCTGTGCATAGAAATTATGGATTCAACATGACAGAGCTTGAGGAGAGCTGCAGAGAAGAATGGAAGAAACTCCCAAAATACAGGTGTGCCAAGCTTGTAGCGTCATACCCAAAAAAGACTTGAGGCTGTAATAGCTGCCAAAGATTCTTCAACTGTCAAGTTCAGACCTTAGTTCCTTTGTGATGTCTTTGTTTTAGTATGGTCAGGGCATGAGTTGGGTGGGCAGACTATGTTCTTTTTTCTATGATTTGCTATTTCTGTGTTTGGCCTGGTATGGTTCTCAATCAGAGGCAGCTGTCAATCGTTGTCCCTGATTGAGAACCATACTTAGGCAGCCTGTTTTCACCCTTGAGTTGTGGGTGATTATACTTTAAGTTTAGTGTGTTTTGCACCTGACGGAGCTGTTTCGGTTGTGGTTTTTTGTTTCTTTGTTTGATGTTGTTCAGTTAAAATGAATAACATGAACAAGTACCACGCTGCACTTTTGTCCTCCGATCCTTCCTATTACACCTCGTCAGAGGAGGAAGAAGACCGTTACATCAACAGAGTACTGAGTAAATCATATTAACACTTAAAGTTCCAGTCAAAAGCTTGGACATACCCTCTCATTCTAGGGTTTTTCTACATTTTAGAATAATAGTGAAGACATCAAAACTATGAAATAACACATACGGATGTATGTAGTAACCAAAAAAGTGTTAAACAAATCAAAATAGGCCAGGTACTTCTTGACACACCCAGTTCAAAGCCACTTAAATCTTTCCCATTCACCCTCTGAATGGCACACATACACAATCCATGTCTCAATTGTCTCAAGGCTTGGTCAGTCTATGTCATGGAAAGAGCAAAAGTTTTGTACACTCACAGTGCATATCAGTACACTCATAACAACCAAGCATGACGAAACTTCTACTAAGCCTGATCTAAATAGCAACCCATTTTTACCTTGACTAAATTTAACACTCTCTCATGACACCCATACAAGTCTCCTCACTTGCTTAATAATTAATGATCTGCTTCATGTGGAGAGATTTTGGGTGGAGTAACACTCTCGCTTTGCCTCTTCCTCTCTGGTGACAGTGATGTAGTCTCGGACATTCCAGACCTTGGAGCATCGTAAGCTAGGCAAGCAAACCATCTATCTAGAAGAGAGAGACTAATAGTGATGCACAAACTAGTCCTATTTAAAACGTCGCCATCTCCTGGCAGCATTTACCAGCCAGTGTCACGACTTCCACCGAAGGTGGTTCCACTCCCTGTTCGGGCGGTGCTCGGCGGTCGGCATCGCCGGCCTACTAACCATCACCGATCCATTGTTCCTTTTCCATTTGTTTTGCCTTTGGTTCTTTCACACCTGGTTTTCATTTGCTTTAATTTCTGTGTGTATAATTACCCCTGTTGCCTGCTTAGGTTTGTGCGGGATTATTCGTGTCATGTTGCTCGTTGAGGTTGTGCCTCAGTTATTATCACGTATTATACCGATTGTGTGTAAGTTTAAGGAGCGTTGTTTTTCCTCCTTCCGTGAGTAACTGTGTTCTCGTTTGTCGTGGGCGTTTATTTGGTATTGTACCTGACCCTATTGTTGTGGACATGCCTATTAAAAGAGGCTACTTGGACATCTCTGCTCTCCTGCGCTTGACTCCTTCACATACCTCTAAATACAATATCGCAACAGCCAGATTAAGTAGCGTGAAACTCAGCAAAAAGCTTGAAAATCCCATACATTTTTGCCCTAAATTTATAACAGAAATGATAACTGAACATGATTCATAGATTTTTTTTTGTTCGTTTTGGAGTCAAAGATAATCGTTTCTGTATAGTTTTATTTTTCAAAATGGGTTGGTCAAATATTTAATTAACTTTTTACTCAATCATTTTTTCATGATTAGTTTAAAAAAAAAAGTTTCTGCTGTGGTTTACTATAATAACCTTGGTGTGTGCTGGGGCCAGAGTGATAGGGCTATGACCGTTTGGGGGTAATTGTCGTGCAGCCAGGCAGACAGTCATCATGTTATCCATCTCATCTCATGTCTGGAGCTTCCAGCTGAGACCTGAGCAGGCAACACACATTCCAAAGCGCTGACTCATAGTGTGCGTGTGTGTCTGTGTATCACAGTTACTGGAATACCCCACATATCAATACTCTTACACATGTTCAACTCTTACTCGAGCCACTGTAGCAGATTACTCTTGAACCAAATGCCAGATCAGTAGCATTCCTGTACCCTCACAGATTTTCTTATAATATATTAGCGGATTTACTATTTATTCAGCCTTGTACATTATCAAGAATAATCGTTTACAATAACAACAAACACTACATGACCAAAAGTATGTGGACACTGCTATAACAGCCTCCACTCTTTTGGGAAGGCTTTCCACTAGATGTTGGAACATTGCTACGGGGACTTGCTTCCATTCAGCCACAAGAGCATTAGTGAGGTTGGACACTGATGTTGGGCGATTAGGCCTGGCTCGCAGTCGGCGTTCCAATTCATCCCAAAGGTGTTTGATGGGGTTGAGGTCAGGGCTCTGGGCATGGCAGTCAAGTTCTTCCACACCGATCTCAAGAAACTATTTCTGTATGGACCTCGCTTTGTGCATGAAAAAGGAAAGGGCCTTCCCCAAACTTGCCACAAAGTTGTAAGCACAGAATTGTCTAGAATGTCATTGTATGCTGTAACGTTAAGATTTCCCTTCACTGGAACTAAGGGGTCTAGCCCGAACCATGAACAGCCCCAGACCATTATTTCTCCTCCACCAAACTTTACAGTTGGCACTATGCATTCTGACAGGTAGCGTTCTCCTGGCATCCGCCAAACCAAGATTTGTCCTTCAGACAGTGAAGCGTGAGAAATTACTCCAGAGAACATGTTTCCTCTGCTCCAGTCCAATGGCTCTGAGCTTTACACCACTCCAGCCAGGAACTTGGCATTGCTCATGGGGATCTTAAGCTTGTGTGCGGCTGTTCGGCCATGGAAACCCATTTCATGAAGCTTCCGACTAACAATCCTTGTGCTGACGTTGCTTCCAGAGGAAGTTTGGATCTCGGTAGTGATTTTTTTAGGAATGTTTTTTGACACCTTTTTCGTGGTATCCAATTGGTAGTTACAGTTTTGTCTCATCGCTGCAATGCCTACACGGATTCGGGAGAGGCAAAGGTCAAGAGCCGTGCGTCCTCCGAAACACAACCCAGCCAAAACAGAGACTGGACTCGAACCAGGATCTTCAGGGACACAGCTCACACTGCCATGCAGTGCCTTAGACCACTACGCCACTCAGGAGGTCACCAGCAATCCTTTACTGTGAGCTTGTGTGGCCTGCCACTTCGCGTCTGAGCCGTTTTTGCGCTTAGACCTTTTCACTTCACAATAAGAGCACTTAAAGTTGACCGGGGCAGCTCTATCTAGCAGGGCAGAAATTTGATTAACTTATTTATTGGAAAGGTGGCATCCTATGACAGTGCCACGTTGAAAGTCACTGAGATTGTCAGTGAGGCCATTCTACTGCCAGTGTTTGTCTATGGAGATTACATGGCCGTGTGCTCGATTATATGCTGAAATAGCCGAATCCACTCATTTAAAGGGGTGTTCACATACTTTTGTATATATAGTGCAGTTTTATGTGCATGATACCTTACAGTTTGTTCGGAAAGAATTCAGACGCTTTGACTTTTTCCACGTTTTGTTATGCTTCAGCCTCATTCTAAAATTGATTAAAAAACAAAAATTCACTCATCAATCAACACACAATACCCCAAATCTTAAATACTAAAATGTACATACAGTACCAGTCAAAAGTTTGGACACACCTATTCATTCAAGGGTTTTTCTTTATTTGTACTATTTTCTACATTGTAGAATAATAGTGAAGAAATCAAAACTATGATATAACACATATGGAATCATGAAGTAACCAAAAAGTGTTCAAATATATTTTATATTATAGCCATCCTTTGCCTTGATGACAGCTTTGCACACTCTTGGCATTATGTAAACCAGCTTCACCTGTTAATGCTTTTCCAATACTTTGAAGTTTGTGGAAATATGAAAGGAATGTAGGAGAATATAACACAATAGATCTGGTAAAAGATAATACAAAGAGAAAAGCAACCGTTCTTTTGTAAAGAAATGTACCATCATCTTTGAAATGCAAGCGAAAGGCCATAATGTATTATTCCAGCACAGGTGCAACTTACGCGGCAGCGTAGCCTAGTGGTTAGAGCGTTGGACTAGTAACCAGAAGGTTGTGAGTTCAAACCCCTGAGCTGACAAGGTACAAATCTGTCGTTCTGCCCCTGAACTGCCCCACTGTTCCCAGGCCGTCATTGAAAATAAGAATATGTTCTTAACTGACTTGCCTGGTTAAATAAAGGTAAAATTAAAATAAAACATTTAGAATTTGGCCACTAGATTGAAGCAGTGTTTGTGCAAAGTTTTTGACTGATCCAATGAACCATTGCACTTTTCATGTTCAAAATTGTGCACACTCCTCCAATGGTATTCTTTCACTGAAATAGCTACTGTAAATTGGACAGTGCAAATAGATTAACAAGAATTTAAGCTTTCTGCCAATATCAGATACATGTATGTCTATGTCCTGGGACATGTTCTTGTGTACTTACAACCTCATGCTAATCGCATTAGCCTACCTTAGCTCAACTGTCCTGTGGAAAGGACACCGATCCCAATTAAGTTAACCACTTATAAACTGCAGAGATTCTCTGAGTATTTTTAAATCCCCTAACACAGAAAGTCAACATAGTGTCTTACATCGAAAACCTCCCTGGTCTTTGTGGTTGACTCTGCTTGAAATTCACTGCTCTCTACGGGGCCTTACAGATAATTTCATCTGTGTGTTATATAGAGATGAAGAAGTCCTTCAAAAATCATGTTAAAGACTATTTTTGCACACAGAGTGAGTCTTACCTTGTTAAGTAAATTTTTACTCCTGAACTTATTTAAGTTTGCGATAACAAAGGGATTGAATACTGATTGACTCAAGACATTTCAGCATAATTCCATTGACATTATGGGGTATTGTGTGTAGGCCAGTGACACAACATCTCAATGTAATCAATTTTAAATTCAGGATGTAACACAACAAAATGTGTAAAAGGTTAAGGGGTGAGAATACTTTCTGAAGACACTGTATATTCTTAAGGAATCAATGGGTCCATATAATTAATTTCTAAGTCCAAAAATGAATGTAGCAACTGCTGACTTCCTTTAAACCTAACCTAACCTAACCTAACCTAACCTAACCTATGAGCTGGGTATTCAGCTTCAGTTAGCTTCACATTCCAGCTCAGGCTTCATCAGTATTGCGATAGTGGATATTGGCCGTCCGCCTGCAGCTAACTCGACCAGGCTTGTAACTGTGCATGTCGGACATGGCTAGTCAAACACCAAATTCTTCATTGAGACAATGCTGAAACATCAACCCATCGGCGAGTCAGTGCCACATTTTCATTTGTGTCGATATCAAAATTAAACAAAAGTTATCTTGCAAATTTATCAGGCTATGGTAACTTTATTTTATTACTAATTGTTAGTGCTGTTTTTGGTTGTGCTTCTCAATGCAGAAGCACCTTACTTCCCACTCCTATTGATAAAATATTTTTACTAAAGTTTTACTGTGCGTCAAGAAGAAGTCTTCACGGATATACCTTAACCCCGATTACTCGAGATCCGACCCGGTATCCGAACAGGTCGGATCCAAAATTCTGTAGTTAACCCTCGGATTCCAGATTGGATCATGCTCGGTGGCCAAGGACCTCGGATCTGTCTGAAAATACGTGAAATACTGACCAGATCAGAAATTATATTTGAAGAATAAATATTCTGATGAAAATAAATATCCTCTATGAATCACATTTGCTATACATTGCAATTGGTTCAGTCAAAAGCATTCATCTCTCTTCTCTGCCTGCTTCTCTCTCTCTCTCTGAGCTTGAGCTCTCTCTCTATAGCTAACTTGCAATATTTTTTCAACTGGGCCCTCACTGATTCCCGTGCCAATGAACAGATACAGCTGTATTTGTGTGGTCAGGTAGCCTATTTGAGTATGTTTCCCCTGGAGATATGGGATCAGCAATATGTTGCTATTTCACACCATTTTTTTTTAATCAAAGCAGACATTGAATATCCCTTTGAGTTATTACTTACACTTTCGACGGTGTAGCAATACACTTAGTCACAACAAAGATACTGGTGTCCTACCTAAGATGCTGGAGAGGAAGGAAACCGCTCAGGTTACAGTTTAATGGCTTTAATAGGAGAAAACTGAGGATGGATCAACAACATTGTAGTTACCCCACAATACTAACCTAAATGGCAAAGTGAAAAGAAGGAAGAAGAAGAAGGAAAGAAGAATAAAACATATTCCAAAACATGCATCCTGTTTGCAATAAGGCACTAAAGGAAAACTGCAAGCATGTGGGAAAGAAATTAACTTCATGTCTGGAATATAAAACATTGTGTTTGGAGCAAATCCAACCCAACACACGACTGAGTACCACTCTTCATATTTTCAATCATGGTGGTGGCTGCATCATGTTATGGGTATTCTTGTCATCTTAAAGGACTGGAGAGTATTTGGGGGGATAAAAATAAACAGAATAGAGCTAAGCACAGGCAAAATCCTAGAGGAAATTCTTTCTAACAGACACTGTGAGACAAATTCACCTTTCAACAGGACAATAACCTAAAACACAAGGCCAAATATACACTGGAGTTGCTTACCAAGATGACATTCAACGTTCTAATTACAGTTTTGACTTTGAAATTGGCTTGAAAATCTATGGCAAGACATCAAAAGGGCTGTCAAGCAATGATCAACAACCAACTTTAACTCTACCTACATGTACATATTACCTCGACAAACCGGTGCCCCCGCACATTGACTCTGTACCCGTATTCCCTGTATATAGCCTCACTATTGTTATTTTACAGCTGCTCTTTAATTATTTGTTTCTTTATACGTATCTTTCTAAAAACTGCATTGTTGGTTAAGGGCTTGTAAGTAAGCATTTCACTGTTGTATTTGGCGCATGTGACAAGTAACATTTGATTTGATTTTGAACTTGACAGATCTTGAAGAATCTTTAATACAATCATGTACAAATACTGTTCAATCCAGGTGTGTAAAGCTCTTAAAGGCTTAAAGACTTATCCAGAAAGATTCACCGCTGTAATCACTGCCATGGGAACATGTATTGACTCAGTGCTCTGAATACGTATGCAAATGAGACATTTCTGTATTTAGTTTTCTATAAATTTATCAAAAATATCTAAAAACACATTTTTACTGCTTTGAACCTACCGTAACTTAGAAATTCCTCATGAGCTTAGTTCAACTGTCGTTCCCCTTCAGAAGACAAAATATAAGCTTGTTTTACTCCAATGTTTCTAAACAAAGTAAACGTAAAGAGACACTGTAAAGTCTCAAAACATGGTTACAACTATTTTGTTTCTACCAAAACAGTGGGGGGAGACACTTTGTTATTGTTTCAACTGCTGACCTCAATGTGACTTAGATTTAAAAGGAATAGCGCTGAGACTAGTGCAAAAAATATGGTGGAAAGAAACTCTCTTGCCTAAGTTTACACCAATCCAATGCCTTTTCACCTCAGTAGGACATGTAGGAAGAATCAAGTCAGCTACCTAGTGATTTCTTTCCGTTAGCTAGTGATAACAGAAATACTGGACTTAATGACAAGATGCGTGTGTTTCCGACCTACCAATGGGATTCGTTGCCCACATGGCGGAACGGCAGGCTGTTGAGCTCCTGCGTATTCTTCTCTTTGGATTGGTGGATACATGTAGGTATTTGAATACTGCTTGAATATTTGATACGGGGTGTTGACGTCAACCGCCTGTATTCATTGGAGAGTGAGATGGTATGCTAGCCTCATGAATATGCATTGACCGAAAAGCGACAACTCCAATATCAAGTGTTTTTTCTCAAAGTTGCCGTGACTTCACATGCATCACACTTACACTGAGTATACCAAACATTAGGAAGCTTCCAAATACCTTCCAAATATTGAATTGCCCCCCCTTTTACCCTCAGAACAGCCTAAATTTGCCAGGGCATGGACTCTACAAGGTGTCGAAAGCATTCCACAGAGATGATGGCCCATGTTGACTCCAATGATTTCTACAGTTGTGGCAAGTTGGCTGGATGTTTTTTGGGTGGTGGACATTCATGAAACACACGGGAAACTGTTGAGAGTGAAAATCCCAGCAGCGTTGCAGTTCTTGACACAAACCGGTGCGCCCTGTTCAAAAGCACTTAAATCTTCTGTCTTGCCCATTCACCCTGTGAATGGCACAAATACACAATCCATTTCTCAATTGTCTCAAGGCTTAAAATTCCTTCTCCACCCTTCATCTACGCTGATTGAAGTGGATTTAATAAGTGACATCAATAAGGGATCATATCTTTCACCTGGTCAGTCTGTCATAAAAATAGCATGTTATGTTTTAAATACTCAGGGTATCTGAGAGATAAATAAACTTTACAGAGAGAGAGGGTGTGTGAAAGAAGTTACGACTAAAATATCTTACTGATTTTAAAACAAAGTTAAATTCTGAACCAATGCACTTACTCCAGAAATAACAAAAGTTACAGTAAATATCCAACCAAAACCAATGAATTCCTATAATTTACCATGTTAAATATTACTAATATGGGAGAACAATATTTTTTTGTGAACAAACGTTTTGTTTTGTCATTATAATAAGGTTGGTAGCAAAATGTAAAAATTGCTGTGGAAATCTGTTGCAGCTTAAGTTGACTACCTAACCCACAATGCAATGCTCTCTCTATGGGCTGGTAGCTAGCTAGCAAAAAGTAGCTACACACAATAATAACAAAGTTAATATCAACATGCGAAGTATGTACATTCGCTGTAAATTAGCCTAAACATTCATAAAGACCTAATATTATTAGTTACTGGGGAAAAAAATGAAAATCACAAAATTTGGAGTTGCCAGGTTTTCATCCAACCGCGACAGTATAATAATATAAATCTATGTAATTGAAGTGATTTGGTCAAATGTAAGTTACTTTCTTCAGAAATTACTTGGGTAAGAATAAAGCCCACAGTAGCACATTAATACCCACCTATGGGGAGTGAGTCAGACACAAAACAGGGAAAGGGAATATACTTTCATTTCAGGAAGCAGGTTACTGCACATTACTTTTAACCAAATAATGGTTTTAGAACCAAAACATCTGCAGGAACGTTGTGTATCCTAATCAGCAAAATTACTGACATTAGCAAAAATTGTTTTGGTAAGAGGGCAGTCGTACATTTTTGGTTTATCATCCCAGCTATAGTTAGTGTTGTCTATCAAATTGTATATGCTTATTAGCCAACCTTGCTCTCCCCTTTCTCCTCAACGGCCTGACAAGCACTGGCACACGCACATGATGTGCACACAGATGCGCCTATGTGGTTGGACAGCTCTCTTGAACGAGTGCATCGAGTATTATTTGATGCTCATTTTCTTATATATATATATTTTTTAATTTACCCCCCTTTTCTCCCCAATTTCAATCTTGTCTCATTGCTGCAACTCCCCAATGGCCTCGGGAGGCGAAAGTCGAGTCATGCGTCCTCTGAAACATGATCCGCCTAACCGCACTTCTTAAACACACGCTCCTAATTATTACATTATCCAAAATGATTGTCGTTTTTAATTAAACAGCCATTTCCGTCAGAATGCTAGGAATGCTAGGAATGCTAGGAATGCTAGGAATGCTAGGAATGCTAGGAATGCTAGGAATGCTAGGAATGCTAATGCGAAAGCAACCCATTGGATTCGACACTTCTGGTAGCTTCTAACACTAACACACGTGTCGCATTTTCATAGAATACAATGGGCTGCATTAGCATTAGCTGGCCTGGCATGCTGATGAAAGTCTGAAAACTACCAGTATGGGTCGTTCCACCTAAAACTTCACAAGAAGAGATTGACACCCACCATCTGAGATTGTTCTGAAATCATTTTCAATCAGTTACACATGAGGAATCCAAAGACAATGTCAAAAACCACCCAGGGACCTCACCACACTCCACACCAATCCAACCCCAACAACACGTATATTATCAGTTCTCCATGTTGAGTAGTATGGATCTGTGGCTCACAATAACTTTTTTCTTCATCCTATGGAATGTATTCTCAGTGAATTTGGTGATGTTTTTTCCCCCTGTTCGGGAGAAGTTAGTTATTGAAGTTGTTGGGTCTCTTTCTACATCCTGATATTACCAGGTTCTGACTACTGGATATTAAGCAAGAAGATAAACGAAACCAAAGCATGGTTTGTGGTCCTACCTGCTCCGTAGAGCCAAAAACAAATATGTAATTTTGTAATTTGGGTGAACTATCCCTTTAACAGTCTTTAAGAAATAATCACCTAATAGCAGGAACATTACCATCTCTAGTGGTCAGAATCTGGTAATATCAGGATGTAGAATGGGACATAATCTCAACAACTTCAATGACTAATTTATCTCAGTTTGTTATATCTGGAGTACTTCTCCTGTCCTATTCGGTGTCCTGTGTGAATCTAAGTGTGCATTCTCTAATTCTCTCCTTCTCTCTTTCTTTCTCTCTCTCGGAGGACCTGAGCCCCATGACCATGCCCCAGGACTACCTGACATGATGACTCCTTGCTGTCCCCAGTCCACCTGGCCGTGCTGCTGCTCCAGTTTCAACTGTTCTGCCTTATTATTATTCGACCATGCTGGTCATTTATGAATATTTGAACATCTTGGCCATGTTCTGTTATAATCTCCACCTGGCACAGCCAGAAGAGGACTGGCCACCCCACATATGCTCTCTCTAATTCTCTCTTTCTTTCCCTCTCTCGGAGGACCTGAGCCCTAGGACCATGCCCCAGGACTACCTGACATGATGACTCCTTGCTGTCCCCAGTCCACCTGACCGTGCTGCTGCTCCAGTTTCAACTGTTCTGCCTTATTATTATTATTCGGCCATGCTGGTCATTTATAAACATTTGAACATCTTGGCCATGTTCTATTATAATCTCCACCCGGCACAGCCAGAAGAGGACTGGCCACCAAAAATAGCCTGGTTCCTCTGTAGGTTTCTTCTTAGGTTTTGGCCTTTCTTGGGAGTTTTTCCTAGCCACCGTGCTTCTACACCTGCATTGATTGCTGTTTGGGTTTTTTTGCTGGGTTTCTGTACAGCACTTTGAGGTATCAGCTGATGTACGAAGGGCTATATAAATAAATTTGATTTGATTTGATCTCAAAAGGGGGGGGGGCATCACCAAACTCACTGAGAATACATTATAGGATAACAAAAAATATTCAGAGCAACAGCTCCATACTACTTGTCAAACAGAGGACTGATACTGAAAGAAATGTAAACGTAACATGTAAAGTGTTGGTCCCATGTTTCATGAGCTGACATAAAATATCTCAGACATTTCCATACGCACAAAATCCTTATTTCTGTCAAATGCTGTGCACAAATTTGTTTACATCCCTGTTGGTGAGCATTTCTCATTTGCCAAGATAATCCATCCACCTAACAGGTATGGCATATCAAGAAGCTGATTAAAAAAGCATGATCATTACACAGGTGCACCTTGTGCTGGTTACAATAAAAGGCCACTCTAAAATGTGTCGTTTGTCAACACAACACAATGCCACATATGTCTCAAGCTTGGAGGGAGCGTGCAATTGGAATGATGACCTCAAGAATGTCCACCAGAGCTGTTGCCAGATAATTTAACATTGATTTCTCTACCATAAGCCACCTCCAACATTGTTTTAGAAAAATTGGCAGTACGTCTGACCGGCCTCACATCTGCAAACCATATGTGCAACCACGCCAGCCTGGACCTCCACATCTGGCATTTTTACCTGCGGGATTGTCTGAGACAAGCCACCAGACAGCTGATGAAACTGTGGGTTTGCATAACAGAAGAATATCTGCACAAACTGTCAGAAACCACTCAGGGAAGCTCATCTGCGTGCTTGTTGTCCTCACCAGGGTCTTGAGCTGACTACAGTTCATTGTAGTAACCAACTTCAGTTGGCAAATGATCACCTTTGATGGCCACTGGCCACTGCTGGAGAAGTGTGCTCTCACCCATGAATTCCGGTTTCAAATGTACCAAGCAGATGGCACAGTGTAGTTATTCCATCCGTAAGGCAATCAAAGAGGCAAAACGTCAGTATAAAGACAAAGTGGAGTCGCAATTCAACGGCTCAGACACGAGACGGATGTGGCAGCATCTACAAACAATCACGGACTACAAAGCTA
The DNA here is from genome assembly GCF_023373465.1 of Oncorhynchus keta. Classification (NCBI taxonomy): domain Eukaryota; kingdom Metazoa; phylum Chordata; class Actinopteri; order Salmoniformes; family Salmonidae; genus Oncorhynchus; species Oncorhynchus keta. Next base: position 2,474,373 of record NC_068437.1, read on the forward strand.
CGTCGCAGACACCAACGTCTTGCTTCGGAACAAGCTAAATACCTTCTTCGCCCGCTTTCAGGATAACACAGTGCCACCGATGCAGCCCACCACCAAGGACTGTGGGCTCTCCTCTGTGGCTGACGATAGTGTGCTTTGAGAAGCTCGTTTAGGATCATATCACTTCTACCTTACCTGACACCCTAGACCCACTTCAATTTGCTTACCACCCCAATAGATCCACAGATGATGCAATCGCCATTGCACTGCACACTGCCCTATCCCATCTGGATGAGAGAAATACCTATGTATGAATGCTGTTCATTGACTACAGCTCAGCATTCAACACCATAGTGCCCTCCACGCTCACCATTAAGCTCGGGGCCCTGGGTCTGAATCCTGCCCTGTGCAACTGGGTCCTGGACTTCCTGATGGGCCGCCCCCAGGTGGTGAAGGTAGGCAACACCTCCACTACGCTGATCCTCAACACAGGGGCCCCACAAGGGTGCGTGCTCAGCCCCCTCCTGTACTCCCTGTTCATCCATGACTGTGTGGCCACATACGCCTCCAACTAAATCATCAAGTTTGCAGACAACACAACAGTAGTAGGCCATATTACCAACAATGACGAGACAGCCTACAGAGAGAAGGTGAGGGCCTATCACTCAATGTTGACAAAACAAAGGAACTGCTGATGGACTTCAGGTAACAGCAGGGGGAGCACACCCCTATCCACATCGACAGGGCTGCAGTGGAACAGGTGGAAAGCTTCAAGTTCCTCAGTATACACATCACTGACAGTCTGAAATGGTCCACCCACACAGACAGTGTGGTGAAGAAGGCGCAACAGAGCGGGGAAGAAGGCGCAACATATATGTATATACTGTATTCTATTCTACTGTATTTAGTCTATGCCATCTGACATTGCTCATTCTAATATTTATACATTCCTTAATTCCATTATTTGACTTTTAGATTGTGTGTATTATGTGTATTGTTATGAATTGTTAGATATTACTGCACAGTTGGTGCTAGAAACACAAGCATTTTGCTACACCTGCAATAACATCTGCTAAACTTGTGTATGTGACAAATACAATTTGATTTGATTTGAATGTCTGAACATTGCATCCAAAACTAAACTTGTCACAATCAGGACATAACTTTGTAAGGACTGTGTCATGACGTGGCCCTCTTTGGGTACAGCGAGCACCATCCCCCTCCCTCTCTCACCACCTTTCTCTCTTCCCCCTACACCCAGGCTCTGTTAGGCAGGTCATAAATTCCTAGAGGAGTTTCTCTCCTCATGGCCAGACAATATAGAGAGAGTGAGTTTCACAGGAGACGAAAGGAAACTCTTCCACATCACAAAACTTGAGAAATGAACAATGTCCATGTTTTGGAGAATGTGTACATGGTCAGGGGAGAATCCAGCTACGAACTGGTCCGTTTTGTACAATTTTGTGAGACAATACAGTCACATTACCATAACTCTGTTTATATTAGAGTCTCCATTGTGAGGCTTGCATCTAATTGTTGTATGAAATGAATGAGTAAAGATGAAACTATTTGTGAAATTATGTAATGTGATTTTAAACTGTTTAATGAAAGAGAATACAATTCCCTTTAAAGTGTAACTAAATCATTGGCCCGCCCCATGAGTACAGACATTGATCTGGCGTCATGGGACAGCCCCTTTCTACTGTTACAAATATAACCCCCACCTGGATGAATTCCCTTTAGACCAGCTTACCTCGATTACCTGGAGAGGGCTGAGGTTTGAGACCAGACCAGTACCTTATCACAGAGGGAGCTAAGATTTGAGTAGATTGCTGAATCTTTTAACCATACCACGTGGTTAAACTCTGAGACTATCGTACCAACAGAATAAGAGCAAATCTTTGATACTAATTACTAGTCTGCAGCTAGGAATTCTATACCATTGAATGCGAAGGCCGACAACCGCCAAAACATCTATCCTATAACAGCATTTCTGAATGGGACTCTGACCTATCCATTCTAACCATGGAAGAGAGAGAGAGGGCAGAAAACTCTCCAACAGAAAGATGGACAATTCCAACAGAGATCACAGTGACACGCTAAGTGTGAATATATTGGTTGCATTTATTCCTGAATGAGTGAGCTTTCATGAGAAAAGGATTAGCATTTCAATGAATATGATTATCAAGTGTGTAGTGACTCATTTGCGTAATTCCCGCCTTTCTCAGTCTACACCCACTTCCATTTTGTCCATCAAGCCGTAATATCGGTTTAGCCCAATAGGGCACATCCCCTATCATTTCCTTGTAACCATATCTACTTTTTTGTATGTGCATTTCTGTAATTATTTAGTTAGTTAATTTAATAAAACCTATTGAGGCGATAGGTTCCCCTACGGGAACTCCACCCCCCCGTTCAGCTGAAAAGGTGGCGCAGGAAATGCAAAAATATTCTTTAGAAATATTTAACCTCCACACATTAACAAGTCCAATACCTCAAATGAAAGATAAACACCTTGTTCATCTACCCAGCGTGTCACATTTTTTACATGTTTTACAGCAACATATATTTATGTTAAACCACCACCAAACCAAAGAAAAAACGTAGCCATTTTTTCCAGCAAAAGATAAAAATCACAAAAGCAGGATAAAAAAAAATCAATCACTAACCTCTTGAAAATCTTCATCAGATGACAGTCATATGACATGTTACACAGTACATTTATGTTTTGTACGATAATATGCATTTTATATCCATAAATCTCGGTTTACATTGACGCCATGTTCAGAAAATCTTCCAAAATATCCGGAGGAATTATAGAAAGCTACGCCAGATAACAGAAATACTCATCATAAACTTTGACTAAAGATACATGTTCTACATATAATTAAAGATACACTGGTTCTTAATGCAACTGCTGTGTCACATTTCTTTTTAACGTTACGGAAAAAGCCGAACATTGCAATAATCTGAGACGGCGCTCAGACGTAACAATATTTCTCCGCCATGTTGGAGTCAACAGAAATACAAAATTACAACATAAATATTCCCTTACCTTTGATGATCTTTCATCAGAATGTAGTGCAAGGAGTCCTAGTTCAACAATAAATCGTTTTGTTTCATAATGTTCAATTCTAGTGTCCAAGTAGCAGCATTTGCTACCACTTTCAGCTCACATGCCCAAAAAATGACTTCTGGTCCAGGATAACTTTGCATGAAAACTTCCAAAACTTCCAAAAGACATATTACAGGTCGGCGAAACTGGTCAAACTAAGTGCAGAATCAATATTCAGGATGTTATAATCATATATATCCAATAGCATTCCAACCGGATCATTCGTTTTCATCTGGGGCTGATTGGAACAGCCGTAGCACTCAAAGACTAATGCGCCACAACAAAATGGCATTCTTTTGCGACACCGACTACTTTCCTTCCCATTAGGTCAAAGTTCACAGCAAATGCTCCATTACACTTTCTGCTGAATGAGGACATCTAGTGGAAGAAGTGTTTCCAGATCCATAACTTGTTGGGAAGGGAGGGGGCGATGACATCAAAGTTGTCCCAACTTTCAGGATTTCAATACTTGTTTGGAAGATTGCCTGCCCTGGTGAGTTCTGTTATACTCACAGACATAATTCAAACGGTTTTAGAAACTTCAGAGTGTTTTCTATCCAATATCAATAATAATATGCATATATTAGCAATTTAGGACAGATTTTGATGCAGTTCACTATGGGCACGCAATTCATCCAAAGTGGAAATACTGCCCCCTATCTCTAACTGGTTGTAAATAAATGATTGAGACAGTTGATGTATGGATGATTCATAGTGAAGACTGGGTTTGTGCAGATAACCAACAATTTATGACATTTGGAATGAGACTAATGTGAGGTAAAGAATAATTCATTAATTAGAATACTAAATGATCAGATATTAAAATATCTGAAAAGTTGTAATAGGAAAATTATAATTTTGTAATCTGAATATTTTCCATGGTGCCCCGACTTCCTTGTTAATTACATTTACATGATTACAATAATCACATAAAATTAATTACAGAGAATTGATTTGATCAAATAAGTCTTCAGTTTAATGATGCCAAAGACATGACAACTGTGTTTGTGAAAAATGTTCCTGTGAATAATCGGTGTGGATAGCTCAAAGCTGACAGTTGCGTCAATCGAACCTGGACACTCTACCTAATGGTCTAATCAAACTGGTTTGAACGTAAGCTGCAGGGACCACTGTAGAATGATCACACCTGTTTGTTGGTACGTGTGAAAAGGTTAATCAAATCAAAATATATATTTTTTTGTATTTGAAATTCTTCAAAGTAGCCACCCTTTGCCTTCATGATAGCTTTGCATACTCTTGGCATTCTCTCAACCAGCTTCATGAGGTAGTCACCTGGAATGCATTTCAATTAACAGGTGTGAAAAGTTCATTTGAGGAATTTATTTCCTTCTTAATGCATTTGAGCCAATCAGTGGTGTTGTGACAAGGTAGGGTTGGTATACAGAAGAAAGCCCTATTTGGTAAAAGACAAAGTCCATATTATGGCAAGAACAGCTCCAATAAGCAAAGAGCAATGGCAGTCCACATATACTTTAAGACAATAAGGTTTTCAGGATTTTTTTTTGTTTCTTCAAGTGCTACGATGAAACTGGTTTTCATGAGGATCGCCACAGGAAAGGAGGATCCAGAGTTACCTGTGCTACAGAAGATAAGTTCATTAGAGTTACCAGCCTCAGAAATTTCAGCCCAAAATAAATGCTTCGTAGAGTTCAAGTAACAGACACATCTCAACATCAACTGTTCCAAGGAGACTGTGTGAATCAGGCCTTCATGGTCGAATTGCTGCAAAAGAAAAACACTACGAAAGGATACCAATATGAAAAAATGAGGTGTGATGCTGTGCTTTTCTGGTGACATTGCCTGTGATTTATTTAGGGTTCAAGGGACACTTAACCAGCATGGCTACCACAGCATTCTGCAGCGATACACCATCCCATCTGGTTTGCGCTTAGTGGGACTATCAATTGTTTTTCAACAGGAAAATGGTCCAACACACCTTCAGGCTGCGTAAGGGCTATTTGACCAAGAAGGAGAGTGATGGAGTGCTGCATCAGATGACCTGGCATCCACAATCACCCGACCTCAAACCAATTGAGATGGGTTGGGATGAGTTGGACCACAGAGTGAAAGAAAAGCAGCCAACAAGTGCTCAGCTAATGTGAGAACTCATTCAAGACTGTTGGAAAAGCATTCCAGATTAAGCTGGTTGAGAGAATGCCAAGAGTGTGCAAAGCTGTCATCAAGTCGAAGGCTGGCTACATTGAAGAATTTTGATTTGTTTAACACTTTTTTTGGTTAATATATGATACCATATGTGTTATTTAATAGTCTTCACTATTTGAATACAATGTAGAAAATCATTTTTAAAACTTGAATGAGTAGATGTGTCCAAACTTTTGACTGGTTCTGCATTTCATAAAAAATGAGTAATAAATCTTATTTGAAATATTTAGTAAGCGGTGTATAAAAGAGATAATGCCCTCATTATCCATAGTTTTGTAACTTCCTTTTCTACTGCTGAAATGTTTGAAAAATGAAATGCATGCAGGATGACTTTTGCAACGCAGTCTTGTCCGGAAGATGTCCCACAGAGTCACCATTGAAATGAATTACTTCCAGTGGAACAAAACACTGCGTTGCTTTGCAATGTGCACGCGGCGAACTTTGACGACTCTGGACTAACAGATAACGGTGATACTGTACGAGTGCCAACTCGGTCTCTCCTGTCTAAGCTCTTAAAAGTTTCTCTCTGCGTCCCCTTTATTGACTAGTTCCCCCATCTACTGTCACCTTCTGACTGTTCAATCGAGATTTTTTTTTAAATTAAATGTTTATTACCACTCCCCCAAGGTAGCAAGCATTCTTGGAGCAGTGGAGTCCTGGGTTCGATACCTACCTCTCAGTGCTGTACACCTAGAATTACACTTTTCACACATGATTATTCAGGCACAAAAATACACACACAAAGACGCACTCAGTCATACAAATACCCCTAAGTCTCTCTCTCTCCCCATTCATTCCTTCTTGGTCCAATATAAGAGAGAGAGGAAAATCAACAAGCTCAGCTCCTACATCACCATAGTTGCTATTTTAATAATGTAGCTAAGCTTTTTCCAGCCTTTTACTTAGGGGAGAACTACTATTTATTTTCACTGGATCTGCCACACGTTCAGCAAGGGAGAGCACATATGTATATTGCTAAACCCCACAGTTTTCCTTTACACCAGAGAACACACACATGTGAATGAACACACAAACACACACGCACGCAGGCTGTGCCCATTCACCCACCCCACATGTAAGGAAAGAACAAGTGACATTTAACTGCAGGCACTGAGAGTGTGCCCACTCACTCTGACAAAGAGTGTGTGTCAGAGACACAGAGAACAGATGGAGTGAGTGAGTGTGTAATAACATGCGTTGATGATTGATATTTCTCGAACACCAGAGCCCGTTCCTCCACTGGAAAAGGCAGAGAGGGAGAGAAGACATCGTATTCACCTGATGCCAGACCATAATATTATGACTGTGCTCGTTTACATTTATTGGTGGGTTTAAGCATGGTGGTAAAAGCATGGTTACAGGAAGCAGCTACAACGATGTTTTTCCCCCCCTGGAAAAGAGCCTGTGTTCTAGTAAAACTTCATTTGAGGGGGGTGCTTATTCAGAACACAAAGCCTGCCTTGGACTTCACCACACACAAGCATGCAAACACAAATGCACACACGCACAGACTGACAAACATATGCAAGACACATACACACACGCACACACATACTCTCACATACTCTCACACACACACACACACACACACACACACACACACACACACACACACACACACACACACACAGCAGATTGTATTACTGGAACAACTGGGAGAGAAAACCAGGGTTGGATAACAAGCGGAGAGAAAAGCAGGGTTGGATAACAAGCGGAGAGAAAACCAGGGTTGGATAACAAGCGGAGAGAAAACCAGGGTTGGATAACAAGCGGAGAGAAAACCAGGGTTGGATAACAAGCGGAGAGAAAACCAGGGTTGGATAACAAGCGGAGAGAAAACCAGGGTTGGATAACAAGCGGAGAGAAAACCAGGGTTGGATAACAAGCGGAGAGAAAACCAGGGTTTGAGAACAAGCGGAGAGAAAACCAGGGTTGGATAACAAGCGGAGAGAAAACCAGGGTTGGATAACAAGCGGAGAGAAAACCAGGGTTGGATAACAAGCGGAGAGAAAACCAGGGTTTGAGAACAAGCGAAGAGAAAAGCAGGGTTGGATAACAAGCGGAGAGAAATCCAGGGTTGGAAAACAAGTGGAGAAAAAACCAGGGTTGGATAACAACCGGAGTGAAAACCAGCGTTGGATAACAAGCGGAGAGAAAAGCATTGTTGGATAACAACCGGAGAGAAAACCAGGGTTGGATAACAAGTGGAGAGAAAAGCATTGTTGGATAACAACCGGAGAGAAAACCAGGGTTGGATAACAAGTGGAGAGAAAACCAGGGTTGGATAACAACCGGAGTGAAAACCAGGGTTGGATAACAAGCGGAGAGAAAAGCATTGTTGGATAACAACCTGGAATGAAAACCAGGGTTGGAGAACAAGCAGAGAGAAAACCAGGGTTGTATAACAAGCGGAGAGAAAAGCAGGGTTGGATAACAAGCGGAGAGAAAAGCAGGGTTGGATAACAAACGGAGAGAAAACCAGGGTTGGATAACAAGTGGAGAGAAAAGCATTGTTGGATAACAACCGGAGTGAAAACCAGGGTTGGATAACAAGCGGAGAGAAAAGCAGGGTTGGATAACAACCGGAGAGAAAAGCAGGGTTGGATAACAAGCGGAGTGAAAACCAGGGTTGGAAAACAAGCGGAGTGAAAACCAGGGTTGGATAACAAGCGGAGAGAAAAGCAGGGTTGGATAACAAGTGGAGAGAAAACCAGGGTTGGATAACAAGCGGAGTGAAAACCAGGGTTGGATAACAACCGGAGTGAAAACCAGGGTTGGATAACAAGCGGAGAGAAAAGCATTGTTGGATAACAATCGGAGTGAAAACCAGGGTTGGATAACAAGAAAAGCATTGTGGAGAGAAAAACCAGGGTTGGATAACAAGCGGAGAAAAACCAGGGTTGGATAACAAGCGGAGAGAAAAGCAGGGTTGGATAACAAGCGGAGAGAAAAGCAGGTTGGATAACAAGCGGAGAGAAAACAGGGTTGGATAACAAGCGGAGAGAAAACCAGGGTTGGATAACAAGTGGAGAGAAAGGCATTGTTGGATAACAACCGGAGAGAAAACCAGGGTTGGATAACAAGTGGAGAGAAAACCAGGGTTGGATAACAACCGGAGTGAAAACCAGGGTTGGATAACAAGCGGAGAGAAAAGCATTGTTGGATAACAACCTGGAATGAAAACCAGGGTTGGAGAACAAGCAGAGAGAAAACCAGGGTTGGATAACAAGCGGAGAGAAAAGCAGGGTTGGATAACAAGCGGAGAGAAAAGCATTGTTGGATAACAATCGGAGAGAAAACCAGGGTTGGATAACAAGTGGAGAGAAAACCAGGGTTGGATAACAACCGGAGTGAAAACCAGGGTTGGATAACAAGCGGAGAGAAAAGCATTGTTGGATAACAACCGGAGAGAAAACCAGGGTTGGATAACAAGCAGAGAGAAAACCAGGGTTGGATAACAAGCGGAGAGAAAAGCAGGGTTGGATAACAAGTGGTGAGAAAACCAGGGTTGGATAACAAGCGGAGTGAAAACCAGGGTTGGAAAACAAGCGGAGAGAAAAGCAGGGTTGGATAACAGGCGGAGAGAAAACCAGGGTTGGAGAATAAGCGGAGAGAAAACCAGCGTTGGATAACAAGCGGAGAGTAAACCAGGGTTGGTTAACAAGCGGAGAGAAAACCAGGGTTGGAGAACAAGCGGAGAGAAATCCAGGGTTGGATAACAAGCGGAGAGAAAACCAGGGTTTTATAACGAGCGGAGAGAAAATAAGGGTTGGATAACAAGAGGAGAGAAAAGCAAGAAGACGGATACGTTGTCTTCTGAGGGATGACATGGTGGAGAGACCTTTTAATTACAAATAGATTAAGCCTTTTGTGATGTTGTTGTGTGGTCTCTGTAAACTTTCCCAAGATTTGTTTAGAAATTTGTGTGGATGTCCTCCTTTTGTTTGTCTTCCAGAAGACGTGAGGCTGACTCTCTCTCTCTCAGAGCGCTGGCCAATGTTTGGACTGAGAAACAGAGAGCAGTAGACTACTCAGGACAGGACCGGGGGGAGTAGAGAGCGAGAAACTTGGGCTGCATCTCATGCCCATGTTGACCAGCTTTCGTGTGACGACACAAAAAGATATGTACACAACTAAAAGAACCACATACTAAATTGTTAAGTTTTACCACATTTACTGTAATAGTGATGCTATTTCTATAAAGTGGATCCAAGTCAGGTTAAATAAAAAGAGGAGAGGGAAGGAAACCACTCTCTGGAATGAGGCAACCCTGTAATATTCCATATGTTCAATATGAATAATAAAATAATGTCCATACACAGATCGAGTTGATGGTCAGTGTCACTGTCTCCAGTGACTGTAACTCCTTTTCGACTTTCTTTCAGATGTGGAAGGGTACACGCCTGTTTGGTTGGCATGTTGGCTGGACTTGTGTAGTTTTCGCTGGAAATATGCCTGTTGCTTGGATTTCAGATAACTCCAGTGATCTTCCATGATCAAGAAGGGCGGTTAAAGTCATGTCAGGTTGTTTCAGTGCTCTCCTGCGCAGCCTGGATGAGGTACAGCTTTGTATCAATTGTGCTTTGATCTCCATGTCAATATCTGCAAACTCACAGTTCTTTCCCAACATGCGAAGTCTGGGGTGGTAAGTATCTAGGTTCTGAGTGGCTTGTCTGAATATATACAATTCAAGTCGGAAGTTTACATACACTTTGGTTGGAGTCATTAAAACCAGTTTTTCAACCACTCCACAAATTTCTTGTTAACAAACTATAGTTTTGGCAAGTTGGTTAGGACATCTACTGTGTGCATGACACAAGTACCTTTTCCAACAATTGTTTACAGAGAGATTATTTCACTTATAATTCACTGTATCACAATTTCAGTGGGTCAGAAGTTTACATACACTAGGTTGACTGTGCCTTTAAACATCTTGGAAAATTCCAGAAAATGATGTCATGGCTTTAGAAGCTTCTAATTGACATATTTTGAGTCATTTAGAGGTGTGCCTGTGGATGTATTTCAAGGCCTACCTTCAAACTCAGTGCCTCTTTGCTTGACATCATGGGAAAATCAAAAGAAATCAGACAAAACATTGTAGACCTCCACAAGTCTGGTTTATCCTTGGGAGCAATTTCCAAACCCCTGAAGGTACCACGTTCGGCGGCAGGGTAGCCTAGTGGTTAGAGTGTTGGACTAGTAACCTGAAGGTTGCAAGTTCAGATCCCTGAGCTGACAAGGTACAAATCTGTCGTTCTGCCCCTGAACAGGCAACAACCCACTGTTCCTAGGCCGTCATTGAAAATAAGAATTTGTTCTTAACTGACTTGCCTGGTTAAATAAAGGTTAAAAAAATAATATATATATATATATAAATAAATAAAATACCGCTCAGGAAGGAGATGCGTTCTGTCTCCTAGAGATGAACGTACTTTGGTGTGAAAAGTGTAAATCAATCCCAGAACAACAGCAAAGGACCTTGTGAAGATGCTGGAAGAAACAGGTACAAAAGTATCTATATCCAAAGTAAAATGACATAACCTGAAAGGTCGCTCAGCAAAGAAGAAGCCACTGCTGCAAAACCACCATAAAAAAGCCAGGCTACGGTTTGCAACTGCACATGGGGACAAATATCATACTTTTTGGAGAAATGTCCTCTGGTCTGATGAAACAAAAATAGAACTGTTTGGCCATAATGACCATCGCTATGTTTGGAGGAAAAAGGGGGAGGCTTGCAAGCCGAAGAATACCATCCCAACCGTGAAGCATGTGGGTGGAAGCATCATGTTTGTGGGGGTGCTTTGCTGCAGGGGGGACTGGTGCACTTCACAAAATAGATGGCATCATGAGGTAGGACAATTATGTGGATATATTGAAGCAACTTCACAAGACATCAGTCAGGAAGTTAAAGCTTGGTCGTTAATGGGTCTTCCAAATGGACAATGATGCAAAGCACACTTCCAAAGTTGCAGCAAAATGGCCTAAGGACAACAAAGTCAAGGTATTGGAGTGGCCATCACAAAGCCCTGACCTCAATCCTATAGAACATTTGTGGGCAGAACTGATCAAGCGTGTGGGAGCAAGGAGGCCTACAAACCTGATTCAGTTACACCAGCTCTGTCAAGAGGAATGGGCCAGAATTCAGCCAACTTATTATGGGAAGCTTGTGGAAGGCTACCCAAAATTTAAAGGCAATGCTACCAAATACTAATTGTGTGTGTGTAAACTTCTGACCCACTGGGAATGTGATGAAATAAATAATAGCTGAAATAAATCATTCTCTCTACTATTATTCTGACAATTCACATTCTTAAAACCACTTAAGCTTAGGGCTTACTTTTTCGAACATTCTGTTAAAAATCGTGCAACATTTCAGCGTCCTGCTACTCATGCCAGGAATATAGTATATGCATATGATTAGTATGTGTGGATAGAAAACACTCTGACGTTTCTAAAACTGGTTAAAGCACGGCTGTGACTATAACAGAACGTGTGTTTCATCGAAAAAAAACAAGGAAAAGTGATCACCAAAAAGTGGAAAAAAATATCAATGCGCCACTTGCATGTATTGTCTAGGGCACAGCAAATTAGATGGGCCGAGACTACAAGTCCTACAGCTTCCACACGATGTCGCCAGTCTTGGCAATTGCCTGGGAGTTGTTCCTTGGTCGAACGAGGAAGAGAGACCCCATTCCTTCCGGTCTCCGAAAGGATGTTTTGGAAGAGAGATTTCCGACCATGATTTGAAGACGTGGAGCTATTGAATACACATAGCCCCGTGATCAATTTGATAGATTATTAACGTTTACTAATACCTAAAGTTGGATTACAAAAGTATTTCTCAGTGTTTTGTGAAAGTTTATTATCGACTTTTTTAATTTAAAAAAATGACGTTGCGTTTTAAAACTGTGTTTTTTTCTGGATCACACACTTTTCATAGATCGATATTTTGGGTATATATGGACCGATTTAATCGGAAAAAAAGACCCAATAGTGATGTTTATGGGACATATAGGAGTGCCAACAAAGAAGCTTGTCAAAGGTAATGAATGTTTTAGATTTTATTTCTGCGTTTTGTGTAGCGCCGGCTATGCTAATTATTTTGTTTACGTCCCCTTCAGGTATTTCGGGGTGTTGCATGCTATCAGATAATAGCTTCTCATGCTTTCGCCGAAAAGCATTTAAAAAATCTGACATGTTGGCTAGATTCACAATGAGTGTAGCTTTAATTCAGTACCCTGCATGTGTGTTTTAATGAACGTTTGAGTTTTAACGAGTGCTATTAGCATTTGGCGTGGTGCATTTGCATTTCTGATGGCGAGATGGGACGCCTGCATGTCGGGTGGGCTTAAGAGGTTAAAATAAAGTGGTGATCCTAACTGACCTAAGACAGGGAATTTTTACTAGAATTAAATGTCAGGAATTGTGAAAAACTGAGTTCAAATGTATTTGGCTATGGTGTATGTAAACTTCCGACTTCAACTGTATACTTGGTAATGAATGTAATTATTCTTTGGAAAAATAAAGCAAGTTTTTGTTTTATGTCTGCATGATTTTCTGCCTCTACCTTGAGCTTGTTATAAATGTTGTGCACTTGTTCTCATGCTAGGTGCAACAACAGTGCTTTAAGCCTGAGCTTGGGTCACTCTCAGTATCAAAACGGTGCGATTGCTACATTGCCAACTGACGCCATTTCAATGTCCTTTTAGCTAGCCACCAGCTTGTTAGCTTGTTAGCGGTAGCTTTCTACTCACGAGTGACAATCCTTTCCTTGACTTGAAGAAAAATCTGTCAAATGATCGTTTTCTTGCTTTAATCTAGTTTGTAATCCCCGTCGCCACTGTGATATTCTCTATGTTCAATTTGAATAGTAAAATAATGTCCAGACAGATCGAGTTGATGGTCATTTATCTAGAAGCATTTCATGGCTCACACACACACACACACACACACACACACACACACACACACACACACACACACACACACACACACACACACACACACACACACACACACACACACACTTTCAGTGGTTGACTGACTACCACGAACTGTGGGACTATGGATCCACCATGAGGTGCTGTATTCGTCAAGTATTGTCGTAAACAATTATCAGTCTTACTGCACTGTCGTGCCTAAGCATTACAAGCCCAACATTTTATTGTAGTTTTCCGTGCTTATTTTGGGAGTCCCAGCCTAGAAGTATACATTTTACAACTCATCTCTTCAGTGGGTCATATGATTGAGTGTAGTCTGGCCCAGGAGTGGGAAGGTGAACGGAAAGGCTCTGGAGCAACGAACCGCCCTTGCTGTCTCTGCCTGGCCAATTCCCCTCTTTCCACTGGGATTCTCTGCCTCTAACCCTATTACAGGGGCTGAGTCACTGGCTTACTGGGGCTCTCTCATACCGTCCCTGGGAGGGGTGCGTCACCTGAGTGGGTTGAGTCACTGATGTGATCATCCTGTCTCGGTTGGCGCCCCCCTTGGGTTGTGCCGTGGCGGAGATCTTTGTGGGCTATACTCAGCCTTGTCTCAGGATGGTAAGTTGGTGGTTGAAGATATCCCTCTAGCGGTGTGGGGGCTGTACTTTGGCAAAGTGGGTGGGGTTATATCCTTCCTGTTTGGCCCTGTCCGGGGGTGTCTTTGGATGGGGCCACAGTGTCTCCTGACCCCTCCTGTCTCAGCCTCCAGTATTTATGCTGCAGTAGTTTATGTGTCGGGGGGCTAGGGTCAGTTTGTTATATCTGGAGTACTTCTCCTGTCCTATTCGGTGTCCTGTGTGAATTTAAGTGTGCTCTCTCTAATTCTATCTTTCTTTCTCTCTCTTGGAGGACCTGAGCCCTAGGACCATGCCTCAGGACTACCTGACATGGTGACTCCTGGCTGTGCCATGTCCACCTGGCCGTGCTGCTGCTCCAGTTTCAACTGTTCTGCCTTATTATTATTGGACCATGCTGGTCATTTATGAACATTTGAACATCTTGGCCATGTTCTGTTATAATCTCCACCCGGCACAGCTAGAAGAGGACTGGCACCCCACATAGCCTGGTTCCTCTCTCGGTTTCTTCCTCGGTTTTGGCCTTTCTAGGGAGCTTTTCCTGGCCACCGTGCTTCTACACCTGCATTGCTTGCTGTTTGGGGTTTTAGGCTGGGTTTCTGTACAGCACTTTGAGATATCAGCTGATGTATGAAGGGCTATATAAATACATTTGATTTGATTTGATACATTATCAAGATCTAGAGGGCCTCTCTCTCTCTCTCTCTCTCACCACACAATATATTTTGCAATGTTAAATCAACACTTAATTAGTTTTTCATCTCAGAATACATATGGTTTCATGTGGTCCCATTTTTACACAGAATGTAAAAAGTACTCTGATTATAGTGTTACATTTTGAGATGTAACACACCTTAGTGAAAGAAATACCACTGCATTATACTTGAGTGTCACATTGTTAATTTTATTTCACAATATTGTTGATCTAGAGTTAACTCCTTATAGTGTTAAACAAAAACAGTTTTACAGTAAGTCATTTTGGGTGTTCTTTTAACACTGTATGGTGTAAAGCCCAATTTGCACATTTTCAATGGTGTCTTTTCTTTTGACTGAATTGTTACCAGCCATGACTGTATTCATTAATGACATAAACTTGGTTGTTAAATTATTTCCTTTTAAAAGCATGTGGCTTTCACCAAATGAGTACCTAGGTGAAAATGATCATAACAATTTTACTTTATGACAACACATGACATAATATAGTCCTTACAGTGGTGTTA
Source organism: Oncorhynchus keta (assembly GCF_023373465.1). Classification (NCBI taxonomy): domain Eukaryota; kingdom Metazoa; phylum Chordata; class Actinopteri; order Salmoniformes; family Salmonidae; genus Oncorhynchus; species Oncorhynchus keta. The sequence goes on from NC_068437.1 coordinate 2,489,431, forward strand.
GGAAACACGTGGTTTACAGGCCACATCAGGCCTACAAGTCATATCATGCTGGGTTAACCAGGAGAGAGAGGAGAGAGGTCACATTCCAGAGCCTTCTCGCCAACTTGAACAAACGGACAAACTTTACACATGACTTACTATGCTACTTTACGATTTATAATGGCACACCGAATGTTTATAAATAGTGACACGGTGTGGATATTTAGGCACTGTTAGGAGGGAAAGTCAGAATGAAAAAAAATGAGAGAAAAAGACAGGCAACAGACTGAATCCGTCTGGAACTGAAAGATATTTGAATCCAAAAAAAATCATTCTACAAGGAGCTGTTACAACTGCAGGAGAATAGCTTCAAAAGCTTTGTCCAAATACTGGTAGATTCAAATATCAAAGAATGGACACTCTGACTAGAGATGTCCAGGACTTGAAGAACAGTCTGCATTTCTTCTCTAGTTGAAAAAGGACTGAAGCAACATGACAACTGTAAATCCATGAGAAACGACATCAGCACTGTCTGTGAATGTATTTAACAATGAAAAGGAAACAGGATTATCTAAAAAAGTAAATCAAGGCACAACAACATGGATGGAATTCCAGAGTCTCCACATGAAACCTGATCTGAGTCTGAGGAGAAAGTGAGGAAAATGATTGATGATAAGCTGCAGATGGATCATAATAAGATTGAGGTGGAGCACGCCCACAGGACTGGAAAACGGCCCAGGTGACAGACCCCGGTCAATTGTAGGGCTGTTGCAGTGGCCATATTGCCAGCACACCGGCAGTCATGAGTCATGAACGCAGTTGACTCACGGTAATCTCCTCAATGCGCTGATATGTTGGTAGTCCCCAACTCGCTAACGTATGTCAGGTCACTAATGGCAGGTAGCCTGGCGGGTAGGAGCGTTGGGCAAGTAACCGAAAGGTTGCTGGATCGAATCCCTGAGCTGACAAGGTAAAAATCTATCATTCTGCCCCTGAGCAAGGCAGTTGACCCACTGTGGATGTCAATTAAGGCAGCCCCTTGACTACTTTAAACATATTGTTCTCCAGAACTGCTAGACCAATCAGCAACACATTTGGCATATTTCATTCATGGGATGCACATCTTCAAATGCAATATTTTCCAAGACTTGCTCAAACCAAATGGCCACAATAAGTCTATTTTTTAAGCTACTTTAATAACCAGAGCTGATAAAGCAGAAGAGGAGAAAGAGGTGCTGCTCTGGCAGGAGGAGAGGGGTTGTACTGTGAGCGAGTGACACAGGGAGGAGGGAGAGAGAGACAGAGACACAACCAACCAAACTGGCTCGCTCTACAGTGGACTGATAGCTGCCATAGCTAGGTTATTTATTATCCAATATGATTATGTACTGTCTGTCTTGACTGCATCAAACCGGGAGAAGCTAGTTAAGCTAGGCTAATTGAGGCTGCAACACATGCAGCCACCTTTTCATCCTACAGTGACAAGTAACAACAACTCCATTCAGAATATTAAGCAGCAGCCTACCTGTTGACTCTTGGTCATTGGTCATCCTTTTAATTCCATCATTTAAATCCATCTTCCATTCATTAGATATATATTAGATATACAGTACCAGTCAAAAGCTTGGACACACCTACTCATTCAAGGGTTCTTCTTTATCTTTTTTTGTTGAATAATAGTGAAGACATCAAAACTATTGAATAACACCTATGGAATCGTGTATTAATGAGAAAAGTGTTAAACAAATCAAAATATATTTTGTTTTTAGATCATTCAAAGTAGCCACCCTTTGTCTTGATGACAGCTTTGCACACTCCAGCTTCTCCTGGAATTCTTTTCCAACAGTCTTGAAGGAGTTCCCACAAATGCTGATTACTTGTTGGCTGCTTTTCCTTCACTCTGAGGTCCAACTCAAATCAAATCAAATGTATTTATATAGCCCTTCGTACATCAGCTGATATCTCAAAGTGCTGTACAGAAACCCAGCCTAAAACCCCAAACAGCAAGCAATGCAGGTGTAGAAGCACGGTGGCTAGGAAAAACTCCCTAGAAAGGCCAAAACCTAGGAAGACACCTAGAGAGGAACCAGGCTATGTGGGGTGGCCAGTCCTCTTCTGGCTGTGCCGGTTGGAGATTATAACAGAACATGGCCAAGATGTTCAAATGTTCATAAATGACCAGCATGGTCGAATACTAAACTCATCCCAAACCATCACAATTGGGTTGAGGTCGGGTGATTATGGAGGCAAGGTCATCTGATTCAGCAATCCATCAGCCTATTTCTTGGTCAAATAGCCCTTTTGAACGGTACCTTGGGAGAGGCGAGTACCGAGAGGGCGGCCCCCAGGGTGCTGTAGTCCCAAATGAACCAGCGGTAGAAGTTTGCAAACCCAAGAAACCATTTCAACTGCACCCTGGACGTTGGTTGAGGCCAATCCACCATTGCTTTCACCTTTCCAAGATACATCTGAACATTACCCTCAGCAATGACATATCCCAGAAAGGTGATTGTAGAGCGGTGGAACTCACACTTCTTGGCTTTCACAAACAGTTGGTTCTCCAGGAGGCGCTGATGGACCTGTCTGACATGAAGAACATGGTCTTGTGCAGATCGGGGAAAAAACAGGATGTCGTCAAGGTACATGAACACAAACCGGTTTAGCATGTCCCAAAGCACATCATTGACCAAAGCTTGAAAAACAGAAGAGGCGTTGGTGAGTCCAAATGGCATGACCTAGTACTCATGTCCACTGGCTGTGTTGAAGGCTGTCTTCCACTCATCCCCCTCGCGTATCCGAACCAGGTGGTAGGCATTTCAAAAGTCCAACTTGGAAAATATGGTGGCCCCCTGGAGAGGTTCAAACGGTGAGGAGATGAGTGGCAGGGGGTAATGATTCTTGACAGTAATGTCATTAAGTCCCCGGTAGTCAATACACGGACGCAGGATCTTGTTCTTCTTCACAAAGAAAAACCCTGCGCTGCCAGGAAATACAGACAGACGGACAGCCCCAGTGGCCAGAGACTCCTCTATGTACCTCCTCCATAGTTTTGGTCTCTGGCCCAGACAGAGAATACAACCGACCCGAGGTGGTGTAGTGCCTGGGAGAAGTTCAATGGCACAATCATAAGGACGGTGCGGGGGAAGGGAAGTAGCACGTGCCTTACTGAACACTTCCAGGAGGTCACGGTATTCTGTGGGGATATTAGAGACATCCACAGTCTTGCTAACATCCTGAGGAAGACGACTTGAGGAAGGCTGTGCTGCTGGAAGGTTGTGCTGCTGGAAGGCAGTGGGAATGGCAAAAATGACTCCAACCCAGGATGGAGTTTGTGGTCCAGTCAATCACAGGATTGTGCTTTTGAAGCCAGGAAAATCCCAACACAACCGGAACACGGGGAGATGCAATGAGGAGGAACTGTATTGCCTCACTGTGGTTACCAGAAACCCGTAATTGAACGGACACATTACTATGGGTGACTTCCCTTATAGAGCGGCCATCCAGTGCCCTAGTATCCATGGGCACAGAGAGAGGCAAAGTGGGAATTCCAAGCTCCGAAGCTATCGTGGCGTCCATAAAACTTTCATCAGCCCCAGAGTGAGTGAGCACTCTGAGAGACTTAGATTGGTCTCCCCATAGCACAAGAGCGGAAAGGGGTATGCGGGTGATGGGAATTAGGGAACTCCCAGTCTGACTCCCCGTAGTACTGGTACCCACTTGAGACAAGGGTTTCCTAATAGGGCAGGTAGCTATAAAATGTCCTGCCCCTCCACAGTAAAGACAACAGTTATTATTCATCCTTCGTGAGCGTTCCCCAACTGATAGCCTAGCTCTTCCCAATTGCATAGATTCAGAAGTATCCAACTCACCCGTCGTAGATTTCCGAGAGGGCTCGGGTGGCTTCGAATCCTCTCGGAAGAACTACCTTTGGAAACTTCCGGATTCCCTTGGAGGTGAACGTGCCATAGCGGGTGCACGAGTGTGCCCGAGGCCAGACCTCCTCTCACTCTTGCGTTCCCTTAGGCATCCATCAATTTTAATGGCGAGGGCGATAAGGGAGTCGAGATCAGTCGGCAATTCCAGAGCAACTAGCGCATCCTTCACCTCCTCAGATAATCCGTGCCAAAAAAGTGTCGAAAAGAGACTCTGGATTCCAGGCACACTCGGCGGCCAACATGCAAAAATCAACCTCGTAGTCTGCCACACTACGGGAGTTTTGACATATAAAAAATAATAATAAATAGTAGATAACCTCATACTCAACGTCAACAAAACAAAGGACATGATCGTGGACTTCAGGAAACCCCTATCCACATCGACGGGACAGTAGTGGAGAGGGTAGAAAGTTTTAAGTTCCTCGGTGTACACATCCCGGACAAACTGAAATGGTCCAACCACACAGACAGCATGGTGAAGAAGGCGCAGCAGCGCCTCTTCAACCTCAGGAGGCTGAAGAAATTTGGCTTGTCACCAAAAACACTCACAAACTTTTACAGATGCACAATCGAGAGCATCCTGTCGGGCTGTATCACCGCCAAGTACGGACCCTGCTCCGCCCATAACCATAAGGCTCTCCAGAGGGTAGTGCGGTCTGCACAACGCATCACCGGGGGCAAACTACCTGCCCTCCAGGAAGACCTACACCACCCGATGTCACAGGAAGGTCAAAAAGATCATCAAGGACAACAACCACCCGAGCCACTGCCTGTTCACCCCGCTATCATCCAGAAGGCGAGGTCAGTACAGGTGCATCAAAGCAGGGACCGAGAGACTGAAAACAGCTTCTATCTCAAGGCCATCGGACTATTAAACAGCCATCCCTAACATTGAGTGGCTGCTGCCAACATACAGAATCAACTCCAGCCACTTTAATAATGGAAAATTGATGTAATAAATAAATTGATGTAATATATAACCACTAGCCACTTTAAACAATGCCACTTCATATCATGTTTACATACCCTACATTACTTATCTCATATGTATATACAAGGAACTGAGCCCTTCCAAAAAGGCCCTGTACCAACTCCCCGTGTCTCCTAATGGTGGCTCCTTGCAGGGAGACAGCGTGGCGGAGCTGGTCCAAGTCTGCTGGGTCTGTCATGGCCAGTTCCTACTATCAGGACACAAGGTGAGACCCAGATGCAGACACAGGAGGCAGATGGTTGGAGTCTTACTATGTTTAATAATCCAAAAGGGGTAGGCAAGTGAATAGTCGTGGACAGGCAAAAGGTCAAAACCAGATCAGAGTCCAGGAGGTACAGAGTGGCAGACCGGCTCGTGGTCAAGGCAGGCAGAATGGTCAGGCAGGCAGGTACAAAGTCTAGAAATAGGCAAGGGTCAAAACCAGGAGGACTAAAAAAAGGAGAATGCAAAAAGCAGGAGAACGGGAAAACCACTGGTTGACTTAGAAACATACAAGACAAACTGGCACAGAGAGACAGGAAACAGAGGGATAAATACACTGGGGAAAATAAGCGACATCAGGAGGGGGTGGAGAAAATAACAGGAACAGGTGAAACAGATCAGGGTGTGACAGACGTTCATGTAAAACGCTAACACCACTACCATGTCTTTCCAGGAGACTTACAGTACCAGAAAATATTTTGCAAGAGGACCAAACAGTTGGTGGTTAAGAAGCCCTGCATCACTTTCGGGCAGTGTCTTATCCAGCTGGCCGTTCACCGCAGTCAGGACAAGGGTCTCAGCTTTCCCAGCCCACCATGCCGAACACCATTGCCAGTGTATTGAAGCTGGATAAAAGACTATGGCTGTGTTTTCACTTTTGACCAATCATATCAGTTCTGAAAAATATGTGATGTGATTAAGACCAATTAGTGGGGGAAATATCAGAATTGGGCTGCCTGTGTAAATGCAGCTAGTGTGGCTCAACAGTCTCCAACCCTGTTCCTGGAGTGCTGTTTTTTTGCTCCAACCCTAGTTGTAACTAATCTGGTTCAGTTTACCAACCAGCTAATTATTAGAATCAGGAGTGCTAAAATTAGGGTTGGAGTGAAAACTTACATATGGTAAAAGTAACATACAAAACAATGTGTATGAACAGTGTAGTACAGTTCGGTGTCTGAGTGTGTTTGTTTTTGTGTTGTGTTTGACAACTCCATTGTGTCCTCCTCCCAGAGCGCTAAGAACCTTGGCGTGATCCTGGACAACACCCTGTCGTTCTCAACTAACATCAAGGCGGTGGCCCGTTCCTGTAGGTTCATGCTCTACAACATCCGCAGAGTACGACCCTGCCTCACACAGGAAGCGGCGCAGGTCCTAATCCAGGCACTTGTCATTTCCCGTCTGGATTACTGCAACTCATTAAACCCCTACAACTCATCCAGAACGCCGCAGCCCGTCTGGTGTTCATTCCCAAGTTCTCTCACGTCACCCCGCTCCTCCGCTCTCTCCACTGGCTTCCAGTTGATATCCGCTGACCATGGTGCTATAGCTGTGAAACCTCAGTCCTCCAGGCTCTGGCCTGCTCGCCTCCCTACCACTGAGGAAGTACAGTTCCCGCTCAGACAAAACTGTTCGCTGCTCTGGCTCCCCAATGGTGGAACACACTCCCTCACGACGCCAGGACAGCGGAGTCAATCACCACCTTCCGGAGACACCTGAAACCCCACCTCTTTAAGGAATATCTAGGATAGGATAAAGTAATCCTTCTCACCCCCCCTTAAAAGATTTAGATGCACTATTGTAAAGTGGCTGTTCCACTGGATGTCATAAGGTGAATGCACCAATTTGTAAGTCGCTCTGGATAAGAGCGTCTGCTAAATGACTTAAATGTAAATGTAATGTAAATGTTTGAGGTGTAGATACACACAAGTGCAGAGAACTGTAGCTACAGATTGATACACCAGATAATGTGATCTCCCCAATGACTTTTGGTGATATCTTGTCTATATTAAATCTTCTCTCATTGATCGAGACATGTGGGTGTCCACCCCAATGTGCTGAATGTCATGACAGAGAAGTGTCTCGATCAATGAGAGAAGACCTGAAGTAGACAAGATGGCAGCCGGCTCATCAGGCTCCCATGTTCCCGGTGGGATTACCAGGGCTCCTATGCCTCAACAGGCTTGCCAGGCTCCCACACCTCTGCCGGTTCGTCGGGATTTTACCCCCAAACGGCTTGTCCTGCACCCGTTCCTGGGCCGGCCCATCAGGCTCGCCCACGTGGGATGCCGGGTGGTGCCCCTAGAGAGGTGGGGCACTGTCACACCTGCTCCCGCTCTTCCCCCCTGGCGCTTGAGGGCGCCGGGCTCCGCAGCGTTACGCGCTTCTGACACCATTGTTACGCACACCTGCTTCCCTCGTCACGCACATCAGCGATCATTTGGACTCACCTGGTATCAATCACCTGTTATTTCTTTCCTTGTATCTGTCTCCCCCACCTCTGTTCCCCGCTTCCGCATGAACTTTCGTATGTTGTTTTGTTACCCGTGTGCTGACTCTGTTTCTGTCTTGTTCCTTTGTCTGTTCCACATTAAATGTTTGACTCCCCATACCTGCTTCTCGACTTCAGCATTGGTCCTTACACCTGTATTTGGGGAGTTTCTCCCATTCTTCTCTGCAGATCCTCTCAAGCTCTGTCAGGTTGGATGGGGAGCGTTGTTGCACAGCTATTTTAAGGTCTCTCCAGAGATGTTCGATCCGGTGCAAGTCCGGGATCTGGCTGGGCCACTCAAGGACATTCAGAGACTTTTCCCGAAGCCACTCCTGCGTTGTCTTGGCTGTGTGCTTAGGCTTGTTGTCCTGTTGGAAGGCGAACTTTCTCCCAAGTCTGCGGTCCTGAGTGCTATGGAGCAGGTTTTCATAAAGGATCTCTCTATACTTTGTTCTGTTCATCTTTGCCTTGATCTTGACTAATCTTCCAGTCCCTCCCACTGAAAAACATCCCCACAGCATGATGTTGCCACCACCATGCTTCACTGTAGGGATAGTGGCAGGTTTCCTCCAGACGTAATGCTTGGCATTCAGGCCAAAGAGTTCAATATTGGTTTCATCAGACCAAAGAATCTTGTTTCTCATGGTTAGAGTTTTTAGGTGCCTTTTAGCAAACTCCAAGCGGGCTGTCATGTGCCTTTTTGTAATCTGGTGTGTGCTGGTGGCAGGGAAGTCAGGCGCAGGAGAACGAACTTGGTTTAAACGGAGTATTTAATGAAAACTCACAAACTCCAAAAACCAACGTATACAAAATAAAGAAAAGTGGGTAAATAAAACCCGTCGCACACCATAACAGACATAGCACCTATACATACAATGAACAATCACCGACAAAGACATGAGGTAAAAAAGAGGGTTAAATACACAACATGCAATGATGGGATTGATTGATTGATTGATGTGAGACAAGATAAAACCAATGGAAAATTAAAAATGGATCAGCGATGGCTAGAAGGTCGGTGACGTCGACCACCGCCCGAACAAGGAGAGGGACAAGTCGTGACAGTTCCGTGACAGCTCCGGCCGCGAGGCGCAGGGCGATCTGGATGGAGAAGGTGGAAGTCTCGCAACATCGAAGGATCCAACATGTCCTCCACCGGAACCCAGCATCTCTCCTCCAGACCATACCCCTCTCAGTACACGAGGTACTGAAGGTCCCTTGCCCAACATCTCGAATCCAGTATGGAACGAACAGAGTACGCCGGGGCCCCCTTGATGTCCAGAGGGGGCGGAGGAACCTCCCGCACCTCAGACTCCTGGAGCGGGCCAGCCACCACCAGCCAGAGGAGAGACACATGGAACGAGGGGTTAATACGGTAATCGGGGGAAGCTATAACCTATAACATACCTCGTTCACTCTCCTCAGGACTTTAAATGGCCCCACAAATCGCGGACCCAGCTTCCGACAGGGCAGGCGGAGGGGCAGGTTTCGGGTCGAGAGCCAGACCCGGTCCCCCGGTGCGAACACCGGGGTCTCACTGCTGTGACGGTCTGCGCCAACTTTCTGGCGCAGCACAGTTCGCTGAAGGTGGACATGTGTGGCATCCCAGATCTCCTCAGCGCTCATAAACCAGTCATCCACCACAGGAGCCTCGATCTGGCTCTGATGCAAAGGTGCCAGAACCGGCTGGTACCCCAGTATGGACTGGAAGGGGATGAGGTTAGTGGAGGAGTGGCGGAGCGAGTTCTGGGCCATCTCTGCCCAGGGCTCGAATGCTGCCCACTCCCCCGACTGGTCCTGGCAATAAGACTTCAGAAACCTACCCACATCCTGGTTAACTCTCTCCACCTGCCTGTTACTCTCGGGGTGAAAACCTGAGGTAAGGCTGACCAAGACCCCCAGACGTTCCATGGACGCCCTCCAGACCCTCGACGTGAACTGGGGACCCCGATCAGACACTATATCCTTAGGCAACCTGTAGTGCCGGAAGACGTGTGTAAACAAGGCCTCCACAGTCTGTAGGGCCGTAGGGAGACCGGGCAAAGGGAGGAGACGACAGGACTTAGAAAAACAATCCACAAAGACCAGAATCGTGGTGTTACCCTGTGATGGAGGAAGCTCCGTTAGGAAATCCACCGACAGGTGTGACCACGTCGGTTGTGGAACGGGTAAGGGTTGTAACTTACCTCTGGGCAGGTGCCTAGGAGCCTTACATTGGGCGTACACTGAGCAGGAGGACACATAAACCCTCACGTCCTTAGCCAAAGTGGGCCACCGGTACTTCCCACTAAGACTATGACCGATCCCAGGATGACCAGAGGAGGGTGACGTGTGTGCCCAATATATCAGCAGGTCGCGGACAGGGGACGGAACGTACAGGCGCCCAGCTGGACACTGGAGGGCAGCGGGCTTTGCGAGTGACGCCTGCTCGATGTCCTCGTCAGGCTCCCACACTACCAGCGCCACCAGGCAAGAGGCGGGGAGTATGGGAGTGGGATCCATGGGCTGCTCCTCTTTGTCATACAGCCGGGACAATGTGTCTGCCTTAACGTTCTGGGAGCCTGGTCTGCAAACGCACCACAAAATTAACAGGGCCTATTTACATAACAAATATGAATTCGGAGGGCAGAAATGATTAAATATCAAATCATTATAGACCTCTCACTAAAGGCATCAGTCATACAAAAGTTAAACATAAATCTGAAATGGTTCTCTCGTAAAGTACTAACCCCATGTTCAAGAATGGCCTTTTTCCCGTTATTCGGATTACAACTGCTCACTTTCAGTTATTTGAAAACAAAATAATCCCCAAAATATCGTTATTTTTTATACAAGCCTTGGAAAGTTGGTTGCAATTTCCGTTTAATCCACCTGAAAAGACAGAACAAATAATAAAACTAATATTGTGGTTAAACTCAAATAAACAAATGGATTCAAAAAAACATATTTTTCAATAATAAAAAATGTAATAAAAAGTATCATCTTTGTAAATTATATCATAGATAGGACTGGTGAAGTTATGTCACACATGCAGCTGACACAGACATGTGGAAATGTCAGCTCTACCCAAATTACAACCAACTAATTGCGGCATTACCACAAAAATGGAAGAGGCAAGTGGAAGGGGGAAAAGTAAGGAAATTGTCTTTCGGCCCTGCATTAAAGACCAAAAATAGTTAAAGACAATTGTGATCAATAAATATATATACCAAATTCATTTGAGGACCAAAAAATTGACAGCTGTGCCATATAAATTGCAAAATAGTTGGGAAAAGATTTTCGATGAACCGATTCCATGGCACATGGTTTATGAATTGACACGCAAAACAACGCCGGATTCAAAACTTAAAATTTTTCAATTTAAATTATTTTACAAAATTCTTGGAACCAATAGAATTATATATATGGGGGATACACTCTTCCCAGCTCTGTAGATTTTGCTGCGAGGAGGAAGAGTCATTAGATCATTTATTTTGGTACTGTCCATATGTGGCTCATTTTTGGTCACAGGTCCAGGAATGGCTGAAGAATTGCAACATTTACCTAGAACTAGCACTGCAGATAGCACTACTGGGTGATTTGAAAAGCCATAGTCAATCAATCAATAATATGATAATTATTTTACAATTTTTTTTTGTATCTTTAATTTACAATCTGTAGAAGCTATGAGAATAGAAAGGTTCAGTACTTTTGTGAAGCGTCACAGCACAGTTGAAAAATATATGGCAAATAGAAATCCAAAATGTATGCTGTTGAGAGATAGATTTAGATTTAGGGTTGAATGGAGCTGAAGGGTGGGACTAATAACAACAAGATAACAAATGTAAAACATACGGGGTCTGTAAAATGCATTTAAAAATGTTGTGATTTTTTTCAACTCTTCTGCCTGTGGCTATGGATCCCTGACCTGTTCACTGGACATGCTACCTGTCCCAGACCTGCTGCTTTCTACTCTCTAGAGACAGCAGGAGTTGTAGAGATACTCTCAATGATCGGCTATGAAAAGCCAACTGACATTTACTCCTGAGGTGCTGACCTGTTGCACCCTCGACAACTACTGTGATTATTATTATTTGACCATGCTGGTCATTTATGAACATCTTGGCCATGTTCTGTTATAAATCTCCACCCGGCACAGCCAGAAGAGGACTGGCCACCCCTTATAGTTGGATCCTCTCTAGGCTTCTTCCTAGGTTTTGGCCTTTCTAGGGAGTTTTTCCTAGCCACCGTGCTTCTACACCTGCATTGCTTGCTGTTTGGGGTTTTAGGCTGGGTTTCTGTACAGCACTTTGAGATATCAGCTGATCTAAGAAGGGCTATATAAATAACTTTGATTTGAATAAATACTTGCAAAGTTATTTGTAATTCCAATTGGAATCCAGACAGATTTAGGATACAGTTGGATTTTTTATTCAACCGCAATCTGCATTCAGAATAACTGTCAGGGCTAGGTAACCCGATGGGACTTTTTTGCTCTCCACAGTGTAAAACAATAACTCTGGTTATTAACACTAACAACTGGGGGGTTTCCTTTACACCATGAAATGTTCATTTCTCTCTTAGAGAGTGAATTTAACTCCTGAATCAACACTATACATTTTACACTTAAAAATCAATGTTGGCCAATTTGCTGTGCAGTCTTTATTGGTACAGGGGAGCATCGACAACAGACGCCTGTAGATAATCAACAACCAATTTGCTAATGGGCGGGACGGAAGCTCAGCCAGACACTGTTCTTTTCCTTAATCTATCCTTGGCTCTGAACTTCTGCCTTTCGTACCACGTCTGTACATCTCATCACTTCTTCTCCCTCATCTCCTCCGCTATGGCTGAACGGAACAGCCAGGGTTCTGGATCATTTGATGGCCTAATAGTTTGGGGCGTATAGACAGGTAGTGGAACCATGTCGCCTTGCTATCTATTTAACACTATTCAACACCCAAACCCCCAACAACAACAAGCACCACTTCTCTGTTTACTGTTGTGTAGTGGCCTCAATCCCAAATCTATTACTCAGTTTGTACAATGTGCAGATGTTTGTCATGAAGTTAGGGAGGTTTTGGGAATGTGAGGCATCAATCCTGTAATGGGATAGGTTCTGTGAATGCGATCTATGGGCTCCCAATGGTCAAAACACACTCGATATTTCTTCAATGCGCTTTCTTTCTGTACATGCCCAACATTCTCTATTAAAGTCGTTAAATGGCAAATATCTTGCGACTTTGACATTAGAAAAGGTTAGGTGAACAGTAATGCAAAGATAAATTGTATAGTGTACCGACACCACAGTTTAACTGTAAAAAACACCACCCCTCAAAGGGCTAACTATGGATTTTCTGTTGTGGAAAATAATAAATGATGAGATGGGGGGGTACTAGTAGAGTCCCTCCCAACCCAACTGATATACAACCAGTACTAATATACAACCGGTACTAATCCTCCTTTGACACGAGCAGAGTGCAAATACAGTACGCATTTACTGTTAGAAAGTAAGGAAAGAAGGGAAGGAGAGAGGGAGATGAAAACATGTTTTTTGTGTGTTTGTACAGTGCCTTGCGAAAGTATTCGGCCCCTTGAACTTTGCGACCTTTTGCCACATTTCAGGCTTCAAACATAAAGATATAAAACTGTCTTTTTTTGTGAAGAATCAACAACAAGTGGGACACAATCATGAAGTGGAACGACATTTATTGGATATTTCAAACTTTGTTAACAAATCAAAAACTGAAAAATTGGGCGTGCAAAATTATTCAGCCCCTTTACTTTCAGTGCAGCAAACTCTCTCCAGAAGTTCAGTGAGGATCTCTGAATGATCCAATGTTGACCTAAATGACTAATGATGATAAATACAATCCACCTGTGTGTAATCACGTCTCCGTATAAATGCACCTGCACTGTGATAGTCCCAGAGGTCCGTTAAAAGCGCAGAGAGCATCATGAAGAACAAGGAACACACCAGGCAGGTCCGAGATACTGTTGTGAAGAAGTTTAAAGCCGGATTTGGATACAAAAAGATTTCCCAAGCTTTAAACATCCCAAGGAGCACTGTGCAAGCGATAATATTGAAATGGAAGGAGTATCAGACCACTGCAAATCTACCAAGACCTGGCCGTCCCTCTAAACTTTCAGCTCATACAAGGAGAAGACTGATCAGAGATGCAGCCAAGAGGCCCATGATCACTCTGGATGAACTGCAGAGATCTACAGCTGAGGTGGGACACTCTGTCCATAGGACAACAATCAGTCGTATATTGCACAAATCTGGCCTTTATGGAAGAGTGGCAAGAAGAAAGCCATTTCTTAAAGATATCCATAAAAAGTGTTGTTTAAAGTTTGCCACAAGCCACCTGGGAGACACACCAAACATGTGGAAGAAGGTGCTCTGGTCAGATGAAACCAAAATTGAACTTTTTGGCAACAATGCAAAACGTTATGTTTGGCGTAAAAGCAACACAGCTCATCACCCTGAACACAACATCCCCACTGTCAAACATGGTGGTGGCAGCATCATGGTTTGGGCCTGCTTTTCTTCAGCAGGGACAGGGAAGATGGTTAAAATTGATGGGAAGATGGATGGAGCCAAATACAGGACCATTCTGGAAGAAAACCTGATGGAGTCTGCAAAGACCTGAGACTGGGACGGAGATTTGTCTTCCAACAAGACAATGATCCAAAACATAAAGCAAAATCTACAATGGAATGGTTCAAAAATAAACATATCCAGGTGTTAGAATGGCCACGTCAAAGTCCAGACCTGAATCCAATCGAGAATCTGTGGAAAGAACTGAAAACTGCTGTTCACAAATGCTCTCCATCCAACCTCACTGAGCTCGAGCTGTTTTGCAAGGAGGAATGGGAAAACATTTCAGTCTCTCGATGTGCAAAACTGATAGAGACATACCCCAAGCGACTTACAGCTGTAATCGCAGCAAAAGGTGGCGCTACAAAGTATTAACTTAAGGGGGCTGAATAATTTTGCATGCCCAATTTTTCCGTTTTTGATTTGTTAAAAAAGTTTGAAATATCCAATAAATGTCGTTCCACCTCATGATTGTGTCCCACTTGTTGTTGATTCTTCACAAAAAAATACAGTTTTATATCTTTATGTTTGAAATCTGAAATGTGGCAAAAGGTCGCAAAGTTCAAGGGGGCCGAATACTTTCGCAAGGCACTGTATGTGTGTGTGTGTGTGTGTGTGTGTGTGTGTGTGTGTGTGTGTGTGTGTGTGTGTGTGTGTGTGTGTGTGTGTGTGTGTGTGTGTGTGTGTGTGTTCCAGAAGAAATGCTGTTTGAAAATGTGTCTGTGTATGTTCTACAACAACAGCAGGGGTTCCATTAGTGTATGTGGTCTTAAGACCAGTTTCCCAGACTAAACTATGTCTGTAAAACTGGCCCATCAAATTCTACAACAACAGCAGGGGTTCCATTTGTGTATGTGGTCTTAAGACCAGTTTCCCAGACTAAACTATGTCTGTAAAACTGGCCCATCAAATTCTACAACAACAGCAGGGGTTCCATTTGTGTATGTGGTCTTAAGACCAGTTTCCCAGACTAAACTATGTCTGTAAAACTGGCCCATCAAATTCTACAACAACTGCAGGGGTTCCATTTGTGTATGTGGTCTTAAGACCAGTTTCCCAGACTAAACTATGTCTGTAAAACTGGCCCATCAAATTCTACAACAACTGCAGGGGTTCCATTTGTGTATGTGGTCTTAAGACCAGTTTCCCAGACTAAACTATGTCTGTAAAACTGGCCCATCAAATTCTACAACAACAGCAGGGGTTCCATTTGTGTATGTGGTCTTAAGACCAGTTTCCCAGACTAAACTATGTCTGTAAAACTGGCCCATCAAATTCTACAACAACTGTAGCTGTAATAGTGTATTCTCTGTTCCTGAACAACATCAGCTGCAGAGCTCATGGCACCCTATTCCCGGCAATAGAGTGACATTTGGGATGCACACCAGAACGGCCTAATGTTTCTGATCTCCATGAGGTGTGGCCACAGCGGCAGGCTTCCCGCACTGTGCTCTACCAGCTGAACCAACAGAACAACCTGGGCCCAATCCTGCTGCACCTACTGCCCATCCGGTATCCATTGTCTGCAATTAGTACTAAGGCTTTTCATTCCACTATAGAAAATTGTGAAACAGCATATGTGTGTGTGTGTGTGTGTGTGTGTGTGTGTGTGTGTGTGTGTGTGTGTGTGTGTGTGTGTGTGTGTGTGTGTGTGTGTGTGTGTGTGTGTGTGTGTGTGTGTGTGTGTGTGTGTTCAGTGCCTTCAGAAAGTATTCACACCCCTGGACATTTTGTTGTGTGACAACGTGGGATTAAAACGACTGGGTCACGTCCATAGATACAGAACAAAAAGACTTAATGACCGGGTCGTATCCGTCTCTGGCAACCAAACCAGCCAACTTGGGTAGCGACCCTAGATTTGTGTTGGGACTATATCTCGTGGAAGGATGAAATAGTATGAATAAATTAATCTAAATAAAATTTTCTATGAAAATATGTCAATCATTATTTGAACATGTTGGTTACACGTTGTATAAAAGTAAAAATGCCCTCGAAGACAGTGTTTGGAGGATATATTGGCACAGTGTGATACCCGTGCCAATATACTGTATCCTCCAAACACCGGCTTCTTAAGTTTGAGGTTATTGTCCTGCTGAAAGGTGAATTCATCTCCCAGTGTCTGGTGGAAAGCAGACTGAACCAGGTATTCCTCTAGGATTTTGCCTGTGCTTAGCTCCATTGCGTTTCTTTTTTATCCTGAAAAACTCCCCAATCCTTAATGATTACAAGCATACTCATAACATGATGCAGCCACCACTATACTTGAAAATATGGAAAGTGGTACTCAGTAATGTGTTGGATTTGCCCCAATACATAACACTTTATATTTAGGACCAAAAAATGAATTGCTTTGCCACATCTTTGGCAGTATTGTTTCAGTGCCTTATTGTAAACAATATGCATGTTTTGTAATATTTTTGTTCTGTGCAGGCCTTCTTTTCACTCCATCATTTAGGTTAGTATTGTGGAGTAACTACAATGTTGTTGATCCATCTTCAGTTTTCTCCTATCACAGCCATTAAACTCTGTAACTGTTTAAAGTCACCATTGACCTCACGGTAAAATCCCTGAGCGGTTTCTGACAACTGAGTTTGTAGTGACTGGGTGTATTAATTAAAAGTGTAAGAAAAATAACTTCATCATGCTCAAAGGGATATTTAATGTCTGTTTATTTGTATTTTTACTCGTCTGATCTCTGAGGCATTGGAAAACATCCCTGGTCTTTCTGGTTGATTCTGAGTTTGAAATTCACTGCTCGACTGGGGGAACTTATACATAATTGTATGTGTGGGGTACAGAGATGAGGTGGTCATTCAAAAATCATGTTAAACACTATTATTGCACATAGAGTGAATCCATGCAACTTATTATGTGACTTGTTAAGCACATTTTGACTCCTGAACTTATTTAGGCTTGACATAACAAAGGGGTTGAATACTTATTGACTCAAGACATTTCCGCTTTTCATTTTTTATTCATTTGTAAAAGATTTCAGTTTGACATTATGGGGTATAGTGTGGAGACACTGTACATGTATATAGGTGTGTGCGTGTATGTCTGTATGCCACAGGAGGTTCGTGGCACCGTAATAGGTGAGGATGGGCTCATGGTAATGGCTGGAGTGGAATTAGTGGAATGGTATCAAATACATCAAACACATGGTTTCAATATGTTTGAAGCCATTCCATTTGCTCCGTTCCAGACATTATTTTGAGCTGTCCTCCACTCAGCAGCCTCCACTGCTGTACACGTGTGTGTGCATGTTTTTGTGAATTCTCCCCTTTTCAACACAGTACTTCATTTTATCTTTCTTTCTCTTTCTTGAGTGTATCAGCATCAGCACAAACCCATGGCAGACCAGGGAACCATGAAAACAGTCCCGCTTTGAACAGCACCAAATATTAAGAACGATCTGTCAAGATGCAGAGTAAGTCTTGGAGCAAACCTAGGCAGAAGAAGAAAATAAAAACTGAAAAGAAAGAAAGAAAGAATGAAATAAAGGAAGAAAGAAATGTGGTTCTAACAGGGAGGGAGAGCAAAATCCCTCTGCTTGTGTCTGCCAACTTTCTTTGGTAGTGCGGAAATGAGAGCGTGCTAGATTCTCCCCTCCTGAGAAAAACACTAACCCCTCAAAGCGCAAATCAAACATACAATCCACGTCACAGGAAACCATTCTGAAGCGTAAAACCTCCCAATGGGAGCTACATTTAAATGCTGCGGGTATGGGCTGCCTTGCTCGCCCCCTGCACCTCTCTCTCTCTCACCAGGCACCAACCGCAATCTGAACCATACCACAGCACCTTTCAGAAACTCTCCTTCTCTCACACTCTCCCCTCTCTCTCTCTCTCTCTCTCTCTCTCTCTCTCTCTCTCTCTCTCCTCTCTCTCTCCCCAGGCACCAACCGCAACCCGAACCATACCATAGCACCATTCAGATGACACTCTCCTCTCTCTCTCCCTCTTTCTCTTGGTTACTATCAACTGCACTGATTGTGTCTTTAACAATGGGATATTAAAGGAGCACATTACAATGAGAGAGAGGGAGGCTGCTGATTAGAGAGAGAGAGTGATTGGAATAGCGGACTCTGTGTCTGCCACCCATGCCCACCCAGCACTGAGCTACAGGGTCAGTAGCTGATGTACACACACACAAACACGCACACGCACGCACGCACGCACGCACGCACGCACGCACGCACACACACACACACACACACACACACACACACACACACACACACACACACACACATATATACCCATACACACATGCATAGACGCACACCTATGCATACTTCCTCCCTCTAACTCTCTCTCTCACACACACACACACACACACACACACACACACACGCACACACGCACACACACACACACACACACACACACACACACACACACACACACACACACACACACACACACACACACACACACACACACACTCACAGCTTAATCAGGTTCATGAGCCAGCCTTTACGTAAGAACTCAAGTGAACCCCAAACATCCCCCTTATCCCCCCTATTCCAACCACATCCCTTCTACTCCCAGCCCCTCGCCTCTTCCTTCACCTCCTTTACCTTCCCTCTCCCCCGACATTAGAAAGACTGGGGGTCAGAAGGCCAGATCCCATGTAATCAAAGAGGTTTGTTTTGGCCTTCCAACCACTCCCCCTAACATAAGGGCTGTGGAGAGGCTCTGCTGCCCCCTCGCCTGCCTCTCTGGGAAACCAAAACTTTCTTAAACACATCGGAGGCCCTATCTGCCCTCCCAGGCCACACTAGTTGTGCCCCATATGGTATTGTATCAGATCACCACGATAATGAGAGCTCAAAATGTATAGTATTTCCATCTTAATGTACATTATTTAATGTCAGTTGAACATATGGATTCTTTAGTCATAGTAATACAAGAAAATGCATGCTGAAAATAATAGTCTCTCTACTACTGAAGCCCCAATAGGCTAAATGAGCTCTGGCCATACTAGTTGAGCCCCATTAGTTCAAATCAGGTCAAATTGGTCCAGTTCTGTTAGTTTAACTGTGTCTGTCTGTCTGTCTGTCTGTCTGTCTGCCTTTCTGTCTTGGATGTAAGTCAATGGACCTCCAAGCCTTAGACCTGCCCCAGATCCGTCAAAATCGGATGAGGATGGAGAGCACTTGCAGCTTTGTCCGCCATTTTTATGTTGACAGGTGTTGAACTTTTAAATGACCTTAGTATACTAATCGTCCCGTTAGCTGTCCAATAGCCAATTATAAATGGTGAACACGTTCCTTGCCATTTTCCCAAGATGGACAAACAAATCATTTTGTGTTGTATAGCTTCCCAAAGCAACCCATCCCACATTCTAAATGGATATAAAATGCACAGTGACGCATGCGGATGCATTTTTTCATATATTTTCATCCATCTCTTGAGTCACAAGCATGCTGAAACACATACACACTTAAACATGTACGGTACACACAGTGAGAGGAAATGAAATCATCCATCCCTTGAGCCACATTGGTGATTTAATGTGCTCTTATTGTGCACCTTCACTGTATTGCTGAACTGTGTTGAGGTCAGGGTGACCGCGGAGGCAGACAGAGGTTGCGTCACAAAGTACACCCTATTCCCTACATAATTGGGTGTGAATTGGGATGCAGCCCAGAAAGGAGAGAGAGAACTCTCCCCTCCAATAGCTGACCGTTACCACGACGACCTCACTGTGGAGCCGTGAAGCAGTGCCGTGTGAGGTGAGCGGCAGCAGGTACACAGAGTACACACAGAGACACACAACCACAACCACACACAGACACATGCAGGCACACGGGTGCACACACACACACACACACACACACAGCAACAGGGATCAGCAAGTTATTGACTTGGCACAGCCTCAAACCAGCCGCTTTGTTTCCACAGGACCAGTGTGTGTCTATTTTTGTGTGCCTCATATTCTATCCAGACCAGCATCACACTGTAACCGTTTGCATACAGTATCCCTTGGGCCAGATGGGTGGTCAGTCTCTAGTTGATTTCTGTTATAGCAATTGAACTCATTTAAGTTCATTTAACCAGCCTGTTTCACCAGCCTGCCAGTCCGTAGGTTATTCTCCTGCACATCAAAACAACCCCATACTCCATAAGTTCCTCTCTCCCTCCGTCCATCCTTTCCTCTCTCTCTCCGTCCTGCTCTTCGTAAGCATAATGATTAGTATTAGCATGTTTACCCTGCAAATGTATGTGTTGAGCAGCTGGCAGGGGTGGAGATGACCCAGTGTGTAGAAAGCATTGTTGATGGCAGATAAGTAGTGGTAGTAATATAGTGGTGGTGGTGGGGGAAACTTTCTACCTTTCGTGGAAGAACGGCAGTGGGTGAACCTCACGTTGACCGTGGTAATTCCTACTTAAGTGACGTCACGACTCGTGGAGGGCATAGGGTTAACGGAGTAGAACTTATGTTTAACGCGGGACATCTCCAATGTATGCAGGGATGAAATACAACTCCACTTTGACTGCACAGTACAGTACTGAAGTGAGTTCAGCCCAGATCAAGGGACGTTATATCCAATATTGCTATTATATTAAGCTTCAATAATTCATTAGATGTTCCTTTCCACAAGGACTTAAAGGAAGTGCATGCAATAAGAGGCATATCATGTTACTTCTATTAGCTTGTACTATAGAGCTATATCTACGCACTGGGGAGTTTATGCAGATAGATACTCAGAATGTTCATATTCTCCACATACAGTGCCATTCAAAAGTTTGGACACACCTACTCATTCAAGGGTTTTTCTTTGTTTTTACTATTTTCTACATTGTAGAATAATAGTAAAGACGCTAAAACTATGAAATAACACCTAACTTTTTGAACTTGAATGCCAAAACATTTAGGATAGGGAAGTGCTCAAGTTTGCATACCCCAACCTACCATGGAAAATATGAATGATTGAGGTTGATATAATTTAAAAGCTTAAAAAAGGAGTTGTCTAACTATTTAATAATTTCTTGAAACAAGCATTTTTAATCATTCAAATCTATGGGATTGGTGTCCCTAAACCAAGACAGTTGTTGCTCAATATATGTGATAATGTGACTAGATTGAAGTTGTAAACAACAGCCAACTTTACGGGACATAGACATGTCTTATATGGGCAGAAAGCTTAAATTCATATGAATCTAACTGCACTGTCGAATTTACAGTAGCTATTACAGAAACAACAACAAAATCACACATTCACCTCTGAAAATAAATCATGTAGTTACATTTAGTAATCTTGCGCTGTTTGTCATCCTGCGAGTCCTAGAGATAAAATGTAGCATAGTTTTGTTTGATAAAATACATTTTTATATTCAAATGTAGGAACTGGATTCTATAGTTTGACTCCACTGGTGTCTCTGACTCCATACCCACCCTGCTCGGCCATCTAGACGTGTGAAGGTTAGTGTACTTTCTGTAGGGAAGCTAATGATCCATCATGTATGACATTCCTGGGAGTGTGTAAACTTATATTTTTTATTACCATAGCATTTTTGTATGCTCTCTATAGTTATGTATAGAGGCAGCAGGTAGCCTAGTAGTGGGAGCATTGAGCCAGTAACCGAAAGGTTGCTGGATCGAATCCCCGAGCTGACCAGGTATAAATATGTCGTTCTGCCCCTGAACAAGGCAGTTAACGCAATGTTCCCTGGAAGGCCATCATTGTAAATAAGAATTTGTTCTTAACTGACTTGCCTAAAGGTTGAATAGAAAAGTTTACTTGAAATTGTATAAATTGGTACATTTGGGCAAACTCCTGGCAGACTTGATACAAAATATTGTGTAGTGAACTAATTATTTACTGGATCACCATCTTGTGGACAACATCTAAATTACACCTAGAATCCTATCTCAATGTATGGCCTTTTCTCTTGCATTTCAAAGATGGAACCCAAAAATAGAAAACGCATGTTTTTTTTTTGGTTGTATTATCTTATTTTATTTTTTCAATATTTAAAACATACAATATACTTGCATGAAAGCCACTCAACAACCACATCACACCAGTCATCTAACAGACTTCCATCCAGAGCGACGTACAGAAGCAACCAGGGTCAACATCCTGCTCAAGGGCACGTCGACAGATCTCCCACAAGGTCAAAAATGGGGATCCGAACCAGATATCAATCAGCCATTGGCCCAAGCTTCCAACCGCCAGGCCACCAGCCCTCCAAGATCCCCCCCACAGTTCCCCAAGAGCTACCCCTCAACCATTAAATACATTTTAAAAATCCATTCCCCACCCCCAAGACCCCCCACCAACAACCAACGAAATGAACAAAAGAGAAGAAGACAAAGGAAAACAGAAAACAACAAGACATCAAGGACAACAAAAAGCATAACTATTTACACGTGTGTGTCCGTGTATATGCACATGTGTGCATTTGAATGAGAGTCTGTGTGTATGCATGTGTACAAACACCGGCTCGGCATCAGCCTCAG
The DNA here is from genome assembly GCF_023373465.1 of Oncorhynchus keta. Classification (NCBI taxonomy): domain Eukaryota; kingdom Metazoa; phylum Chordata; class Actinopteri; order Salmoniformes; family Salmonidae; genus Oncorhynchus; species Oncorhynchus keta. Next base: position 2,511,855 of record NC_068437.1, read on the forward strand.
GCAAACCGGCATTAGCTGTAACAACACTGCCTCTCAGTGTCATTCAAACGTACTATTTGTTAGGTTTTATTCTTGTAACTACTATCTTTGACCCTCATTCTATCCCGCGCCCAGCAACTCCACTCCCACTTCTCTCCACTTCCACCTTCTTCGAGTTTCTCCACACCACCTGTCTTTCAACTGTGCTGTGATGTTTATCATGACATTTGAATCTATCTAACCTAATAGGATCCACAGATGGCGAGTTGAAGAAAAAATACTTTCACTAAGAGTATTAGTATGTTAGGAATTGACTGACCCTATCTCTCCAGATCTCCCAACAGTACTACTTCAAGCGTTCATTTTAGATCAATGTTCTGCATTTTCAGCCATTCCTGAACCCGAGACCAGAAACAGGCTACCTGAGGGCAATACCAAAATATATGGTCTATTGATTCTGTATGCTCACAACAACATCTGCAGAGCTTGAATGATCTTTTAACAGATCTAATGTGTTATATTATCCTTCATTAATTTCACATTTCCACAAACTTCAAATGGTATCAAGAATATGCATATCCTTGCTTCAGGTCCTGAGCTACAGGCAGTAAGGTTTGGGTATGTCCTTTTAGGCAGAAATAGAAAAAAAAGGGTTTGATCCTTAAGATCCTTATATAAAAACTCTGATTATGTTCAATTTCGCATAGGTTGTAGCTTTGACCATATTTTACATCATCTGAATCAAATCAAATTGTATTTGTCACATGCACCGAATACAACAGGTAGACCTTACCGTGAAATGCTTACTTACAGGCCCTTAACCAACAACGCCGTTTTATGAAAAATACGAGTTTAGAAATATATGTACTAAATTAGCTACAGTAAAAAATAAAAGAGCAACAATAAAATAACAATAACGAGGCTATATACAGGGGGCACCACGAGTCAATGTGTGGGAGGTGTTTGTGTTGTGCCCGCCATCCGTTTAGACATGTTTTGGCTGATAAATGTACTAATATGTGGATAAAATTAAAATGTATACATTCAAACTGCTGCACAAAGATGGTTGGAGGTCCACACATCAGAGAATGTTGGCTTGAATGGGAATATCAGTTGTTTTAAATGATACTGTCAACCCTCCATAGGAAACTGATTGAAATCATAGAAATATAGATTTACATTACATTTAAGTCATTTAGCAGACGCTCTTATCCAGAGCGACTTACAAATTGGTGCATTCACCTTATGACATCCAGTAGAACAGTCACTTTACAATAGTGCATCTAAATCTTAAAGGGGGGGTGAGAAGGATTACTTATTATTAGATGAAGATAATAGAATAGACTTTCCCATTTAAGTAGGCATTCGACAGTGGGTAGTAATTGGAAGTGAACATTTCAAATAAATTACATTCCAATGATGTACTAGCTAAATTGCAGTGGTCTGAAGCATGGGTTGGAACCCCAGAAAAATTCCCAATCACTTCACTCTGAACAGAACCATACTTTTTTTTTACATTTCCAGTCCACTGCTCCGACCAGCAAAAAAAGTTCTGAACCGGTTCGAACAAAAGAATGAACGGTTTATGTCGTTCCTTTCTATTCCTTTTTAAACCTCTGAAATAATTCCCCCCTACATTTAGCTCAACATTAAATGACTTCACCAATGGATAGAGCAGCTTGCTATTGAGCGGTCAAGCTATGTACATGCATTGGTGTAGGGTGCGACATGTGACTGAAACTTTGCAGGTAAGGAAAAGCGCTGGGCATCTTGTTGTTATGGCATGCATTATCTGAATTAGGCCCAAAGAGCTATACCTATGGAGGAGCAACTGATATCAAGGAACTTTGAGTGTCTTTTGAACTTCAGAGTTGACTTAACTAACGTTGGACCAGAGTTAGCCCTTGATCATGACTCTCAGTTCCATTACATTACACATAATGCCGCCTAGAGTTTTCAAGAGCTAGGCCAGAGCTAGCTAACACGCTAGCTAGCCAACAAGCTTGTGTGTGCAGAGCTGCAGAACTATGTTAAATGTTTAATTGGTTTGTCTTACAGTGTGGTCCAGAGCGTGCCTTCAGATTCAGTGTGAGGCTGATTAGGTTAGCATCAGGATATGGGGGACTAGGGGTGGCTGACTCTAGTAACGCTCCTTGAGCCTCCTCACAGTCCCAAAGACACCTCTGTGGTGTGTGTGTGTGAGCATGCGAGAGAGAGAGAGAGAGAGAGAGAGAGAGAGAGAGAGAGAGAGAGAGAGAGAGAGGGTGGGTGGGTGGGTGGGTGGGGGTGGGTGGGTGGGTGGGGAACTGACGGTACAGAAAACAGGATGCAGAGAAAGAATTTGGAGACAGTGCGATAGTATATGTACAGTAGAAGCATGATTGTGTCCTGTGGGGCCATGCAGGTGTAGGTTACACACAAAAACATGAACCAACATGCACAAATGAAAGAACTGCACGCACGCACACAAACATGAACCAACATGCACGAACAAAAGAACTGCACGCACACAAACATGAACCAACATGCACGAACAAAAGAACTGCACGCACACAAACATGAACCAACATGCACGAATGAAAGAACTGCACGCACACAAACATGAACCAACATGCACGAACGAAAGAACTGCACGCACACAAACATGAACCAACATGCACGAACGAAAGAACTGCACGCACACAAACATGAACCAACATGCACGAATGAAAGAACTGCACGCACACAAACATGAACCAACATGCACGAACGAAAGAACTGCACGCACACAAACATGAACCAACATGCACGAACGAAAGAACTGCACGCACACAAACATGAACCAACATGCACGAATGAAAGAACTGCACGCACACAAACATGAACCAACATGCACAAACGAAAGAACTGCACGCACACAAACATGAACCAACATGCACGAACGAAAGAACTGCACGCAGACAAACATGAACCAATATGCACGAACGAAAGAACTGCACGCACACAAACATGAACCAACATGCACGAACGAAAGAAATGCACGAACGAAAGAACTGCATGCACACAAACATGAACCAACATGCACGAATGAAAGAACTGCACGCACACAAACATGAACCAACATGCACGAACGAAAGAACTGCACGCACACAAACATGAACCAACATGCACAAACGAAAGAATTGCACATACACAAACATGAACCAACATGCACGAACGAAAGAACTGCACGCACACAAACATGAACCAACATGCACGAATGAAAGAACTGCACGCACACAAACATGAACCAACATGCACAAACGAAAGAATTGCACATACACAAACATGAACCAACATGCACGAACGAAAGAACTGCACGCACACAAACATGAACCAACATGCACGAATGAAAGAACTGCACGCACACAAACATGAACCAACATGCACAAACGAAAGAACTGCACGCACACAAACATGAACCAACATGCACGAACGAAAGAACAACATGCACACAAACATGAACCAACATGCACGAATGAAAGAACTGCACATACACAAACATGAACCAACATGCACGAACGAAAGAACTGCACGCACACAAACATGAACCAACATGCACGAACGAAAAAACTGCACGCACACAAACATGAACCAACATGCACGAACGAAAGAACTGCACGCACACAAACATGAACCAACATGCACGAACGAAAGAACTCCCCTCACACAAACATGAACCAACATGCACGAACGAAAGAACTGCACGCACACAAACATGAACCAACATGCACGAACGAAAGAACTGCACGCACACAAACATGAACCAACATGCACGCACACAAACATGAACCAACATGCACGAACGAAAAAACTGCACGCACACAAACATGAACCAACATGCACGAACGAAAGAACTGCACGCACACAAACATGAACCAACATGCACGAACGAAAGAACTGCACGCACACAAACATGAACCAACATGCACGAACGAAAGAACTGCACGCACACAAACATGAACCAACATGCACGAACGAAAGAACAACATGCACACTAACATGCATGAATGAAGGAACGTGCACACACACACACACACGCTTGTGTAAAGGAACATATGAACACACACACACACACACACACACACAAACTTGCGGGGTGACAGAGTGCACTGGCTGAGCTGAACCAATGGCAACCTGGGGGAAGCAGGAATGTGTATGGCCCTGGTCCAAGAGAGGCCAGCGGAATCCACAGCAGGCCACCGCCGTTGTCTTAGTGAACACTACTGACACACTCTAACCCAGTCTGTGTGTGTGTCTGTATGTGTGTGTGTGTGTGAGAGAGAGCGATCGAGAGATAAAGAAAGAGGGCGGCTAGGGGGAGAGGGAGAGGAATTGTAACAGAATGTGCATGCTCCTTAGGCTTATGCACAATAGTCTGCGTGTCAGTGTTTGAGTGTGCGAGTTTCCCTTGACTGTGTGTCAGCGAGTGCAATTGTATAAGTATGCATCTGCAAGTGAGTGTGTGTGTTTGTGTGCATGTGTGTGTTTGTGAGAGTCTGAGTAGACGATTGTGTGTGGGAGGCCCATGGTCTTTCTTAAGATTCGCCATGCAGCTAATAGCTATTAATAGTGGGGTAGTCCTCCGTGGCTGGCCAACACCCAACAGGCTGGGTCTCCTCTTACTGCCAGGATCCCACACCGCCTTGTCTCAAACACAAACACTCCATAGCCAGTACTAGGGCCAGGAGGGTTTTCCGATGGCCTTTACCTGGGTCGTGTTCATTAGGGAATGCAATGTTGTATATGTTTTGAAACGGAACATGGACGTAGTCCCTCCATTTTTCAGTCCATTTTCTAACATTTGGTGCCAAATGAATAGGACCCTGGGTTCATGCTTGTGGGGAGCAATTTGGGGCATGCCCACATGCCCACATACACAAAATGATGAACACCTGCTCTTTCCATTGCATAGACTGACCAGGTGAAAGCTACGATCCCTTATTAAATCCACTTCAATCATTGTAGAAATTTGAAACAAGTATTTTTAAGCTTTGAAACAATTAAAACATGGGATTGTGTATTTGTGGCTTTCAAAGTGTGAATGGGCAAGACAAAATATTTAAGTGCCTTTGAACGGGGTGTGATAGTAGGTGCCAGGCACATCGGTTTGAATGTGTCAAGAACTGCAACTCAGCTGTGGGAAGCATTGGAGTCAACATGGGCCAGCATCCCTGTGGAATGCATTTGACACCATGTTTTATTTTATTTACTTTTTATTTCACCTTTATTTAACCATGTAGGCAAGTTGAGAACAAGTTCTCATTTACAATTGCGACCTGGCCAAGATAAATATGTAGAGTCCATGCCCGTGCCCTGACGAATTGAGGCGGTTCTGATGGGAAAATGGGGTGCAACTAAACATTAGGAAGGTGTTCCTAATGTTTTGTACACTCACTGTACACACCCACACACACACACACACACTACCAATAGTCGTCAAAAGTAACAGTTGGACAATGGATGAACATACTCCAAAGATTTTTAATTGCATCAAATCCATCTGAATCACGGGTTACACATCTGTCACGCAGTCACGTCACGCCCTTCTTATGAACATTCTTGTGACTTCTCAGCCACATTGACTCCCAAAAGTTGAGTGATGACTGCAGTCATTCTTAATAGGGACTAATGATTGTTTTGTCTAAACTTTCTCTGTCTAGGCTACCTCTAATCATGTGCCGTCTAGACTGCCTCATTAATGAATAGATGATAAAGCAAACTTGACGAAACACTACTGTATATGTTGATGTTGCTGGTCATTATTAGGGTTCAAGCAGCGAAGCTGGCGAAACCCTACTGTATATGTTGATGTTGCTGGTCATTATTAGGGGTTCAAGCAGCGAAGCTGGCGAAACCCTACTGTGTATGTTGATGTTGCTGGTCATTATTAGGGGTTCAAGCAGCGAAGCTGGCGAAACCCTGCTGTTGATGTTGCTGGTCATTATTAGGGGTTCAAGCAGCGAAGCTGGCGAAACCCTGCTGTGTATGTTGATGTTGCTGGTCATTATTAGGGGTTCAAGCAGCGAAGCTGGCGAAACCCTGCTGTATATGTTGATGTTGCTGGTCATTATTAGGGGTTCAAGCAGCGAAGCTGGCGAAACCCTACTGTGTATGTTGATGTTGCTGGTCATTATTAGGGGTTCAAGCAGCGAAGCTGGCGAAACCCTACTGTGTATGTTGATGTTGCTGGTCATTATTAGGGGTTCAAGCAGCGAAGCTGGCGAAACCCTACTGTATATGTTGATGTTGCTGGTCATTATTAGGGGTTCAAGCAGCGAAGCTGGCGAAACCCTGCTGTATATGTTGATGTTGCTGGTCATTATTAGGGTTCAAGCAGCGAAGCTGGCGAAACCCTACTGTATATGTTGATGTTGCTGGTCATTATTAGGGTTCAAGCAGCGAAGCTGGCGAAACCCTACTGTATATGTTGATGTTGCTGGTCATTATTAGGGGTTCAAGCAGCGAAGCTGGCGAAACCCTGCTGTATATGTTGCTGGTCATTATTAGGGTTCAAGCAGCGAAGCTGGCGAAACCCTACTGTATATGTTGATGTTGCTGGTCATTATTAGGGTTCAAGCAGCGAAGCTGGCGAAACCCTACTGTATATGTTGATGTTGCTGGTCATTATTAGGGGTTCAAGCAGCGAAGCTGGCGAAACCCTACTGTATATGTTGATGTTGCTGGTCATTATTAGGGTTCAAGCAGTGAAGCTGGCGAAACCCTACTGTATATGTTGAAGTTGCAGGTCATTATTAGGGGTTCAAGCAGCGAAGCTGGCGAAACCCTACTGTATATGTTGATGTTGCTGGTCATTATTAGGGTTCAAGCAGCGAAGCTGGCGAAACCCTACTGTATATGTTGATGTTGCTGGTCATTATTAGGGGTTCAAGCAGCGAAGCTGGCGAAACCCTGCTGTATATGCTGATGTTGCTGGTCATTATTAGGGGTTCAAGCAGCGAAGCTGGCGAAACCCTACTGTGTATGTTGATGTTGCTGGTCATTATTAGGGGTTCAAGCAGCGAAGCTGGCGAAACCCTACTGTGTATGTTGATGTTGCTGGTCATTATTAGGGGTTCAAGCAGCGAAGCTGGCGAAACCCTACTGTATATGTTGATGTTGCTGGTCATTATTAGGGTTCAAGCAGCGAAGCTGGCGAAACCCTACTGTATATGTTGATGTTGCTGGTCATTATTAGGGTTCAAGCAGCGAAGCTGGCGAAACCCTACTGTATATGTTGATGTTGCTGGTCATTATTAGGGTTCAAGCAGCGAAGCTGGCGAAACCCTACTGTATATGTTGATGTTGCTGGTCATTATTAGGGTTCAAGCAGCGAAGCTGGCGAAACCCTACTGTATATGTTGATGTTGCTGGTCATTATTAGGGGTTCAAGCAGCGAAGCTGGCGAAACCCTACTGTATATGTTGATGTTGCTGGTCATTATTAGGGGTTCAAGCAGCGAAGCTGGCGAAACCCTGCTGTATATGTTGATGTTGCTGGTCATTATTAGGGGTTCAAGCAGCGAAGCTGGCGAAACCCTACTGTGTATGTTGATGTTGCTGGTCATTATTAGGGGTTCAAGCAGCGAAGCTGGCTAGCAGTCAGTGTTCCAATTCATACCAAAGATATTTGATGGGGTTGAGGTGAGGGGTCTGTGTGGGCCAGTCAAGTTATTCCACACCAATCTCGACAAACAATTTCTGTATGGACCTCTCTTTGTGCACGTGGGCATTGTCATGCTGAAACAGGAAACTGTTACCACAAATTTGGAAGCACAGAATCATCCATCAATCAATCAATCAAATTAATTTATAAAGCTCTTCTTACAACATCTGATGTCACAAAGTGTTGTACAGAAACACAGCCTAAAACCCCAAACAGCAAGCAATGCAGGTGTAGAAGCTCGGTGGCTAGGAAAAACTTCCTAGAAAGGTCAGAACCTAGGAAGAAACCTAGAGAGGAAGTAGGCTACGAGGGGTGGGCAGTCCTCCTCTGGCTGTGCCGGGTGGAGATTATAATAGAACATAGCCAAGATGTTCAAATGTTCATAGATGACCAGCAGGGTCAAATAATAATAATCACAGTGGTTGTAGAGGGTGCAACAGGTCAGCACCTCAGGAGTAAATGTCAGTTGGCTTTTCATAGCCAATCATTCAGAGTATCTCTACCGTCTCGAGAGAGTTGAAAACAGCAGGTCTGAGAAAGGTAGCATGTCCGGTGAACAGGTCAGGGTTCCATAGCCGCAGGCAGAACAGTTGACACTGGAGCAGCAGCATGACCAGGTGGACTGGGGACAGCAAGGACTGGGGACAGCAACTACCTGGTCATCAGACCAGGTAGTCCTGAGGCATGGTCCTAGGACTCAGGTCCACTGGGAGAGAGAAAGAGAGAGAGAAAAAAGAGAAAAAGACAGAGAATCAGAGAGAGCATACTTAAATACACACAGGACACCGGATAAGACAGGAGAAATACTCCACACGTAACAGACTGACCCTAGCCCCCCGACACAAACTACTGCAGCATAAATACTGGAGGCTGAGACAGGAGGGGTCAGGAGACACCGTGGCCCTGTCCGACGATACCCCTGGACAGGGCCAAACAGGAAAGATATAACCCCACCCACTTTGCCAAAGCACAGCCCCCACACCACTAGAGGGATATCTTCAACCACCAACTTACCATTATTAGACAAGGCCGAGTATAGCCCACAAAGATCTCCCCCACGGCACCAAGCCGGACAGGAAGACCACGTTAGTGACTCAACCCACTCAAGTGACGCACGCCTCCTAGGGACAGCATGGAAGAGCACCAGTAGGCCAGTGACTCAGCCCCTGTAATAGGGTTAGAGGCAGAGAATCAGTCAGGATTCTAGCAGCCGTATTTAGCACTAACTGAGGTTTATTTAGTGCCTTATCCGGGTAGCTAGAAAGTAGAGCATTGCAGCAGTCTAACCTAGAAGTGACAAAAGCATGGATTCCTTTTTCTGCATAATTTTTGGACAGAAAGCTTCAGATTTTTTGCAATGTTACGTAGATGGAAAAAAGCTGCCCTTGAAACAGTCTTGACATGTTCGTCAAAAGAGAGATCAGGGTCCAGAGTAATGCCGAGGTCCTTCACAGTTTTATTTGAGACGACTGTACAACCACCAGATTAATTGTCAGATTCAACAGAAAATTGCTTTGTTTCTTGGGACCTAGAACTAGCATCTCTGTTTTGTCCGAGTTTAAAAGTAGAACATTTGCAGCCATCCACTTCCTTATATCTGAAACACAGGCTTCCAGGGAGGGCAATTTTGGGGCTTCACCACATTTCATTGAAATGTACAGCTGTGTGTCTTCCGCATAGCAGTGAAAGTTAACATTATGTTTACGAATGACATCAACAAGAGGTAAAATATATAGTGACAACAATAGTGGTCCTAAAACGGAGCCTTGAGGAACACCGAAATGTACAGTTGATTTGTCAGAGGACAAACCATCCACAGAGATAAGATCTAAACCAGGCTAGAACTTGTCCGTGTAGACCAATTTGGTTTTCCAAACTCTCCAAAAGAATGTGGTGGTCAATGGTATCAAAAGCAGAACTAAGGTCAAGGAACACAAGGACAGATGCAGAGCCTCGGTCTGATGCCATTAAAAGGTAATTTACCACCTTCACACGTGTAGTCTCAGTGCTATGATGGGGTCTAAAACCAGACTGAAGCATTTCGTATACATTGTTTGTCTTCAGGAAGGCAGTGAGTTGCTGCGCAACAACTTTTTCATTTTTTTTTTGATTGGAATGGGAGATTCGATATAGGCCGATAGTTTTTTTAATAGTTTCTGGGTCAAGGTTTGGCTTTGTCGAGAGAGGCTTTATTACCGCCACTTTTAGTGAGTTTGGTACACATCCGGTGGATAGAGAGACATTTATTATGGTCAACATAGGAGGGCCAAGCACAGGAAGCAGCTCTTTCAGTAGTTTAGTTGGAATAGGGGTCCAGTATGCAGCTTGAAGGTTTAGAGGCCAAGATTATTTTCATTAATGTGTCAAGAGATATAGTATTAAAAAACTTGAGTCTCTCCTTTAATGCAAGGTCCTGGCAGAGTTGTGCAGACTCAGGACAACTGAGCTTTGGAGGACTACGCAGATTTAAAGAGGAGTCCATAATTTGCTTTCTAATGATCATGATCTTTTCCTCAAAGAAGTTCATTAATATATCACTGCTGAAGTGAAAGCCATCCTCTCTTGGGGAATGCTGCTTTTTAGTTAGCTTTGCGTCAGTTTCAAATGTTTTTTGGGGATTGTTCTTATTTTCCTCAATTAAGTTGGAAAAATAGGATGATCGAGCAGCAGTGAGGGCTCTTTCCTAGCTAGTCAGAAGATTTCCAGTTTGGTGTAGCGCCATTTCCGTTCCAATTTTCTGTTTGCTTCAGAGCTCGGGTATGTTCTGTATACCAGGGAGCAAGTTTCTTATGACAAATGTTTTTAGTTTTTAGGGGTGCAACTGCATCTAGGGTATTGCGCAAGGTTAAATTGAGTTCCTCAGTTAGGTGGTTAACTGATTTTTGTACTCTGACATCCTTGGGTAGGTGGAGGGAGTTTGGAAGGGCATTTAGGAATCTTTGGGTTGTCTGAGAATTTATAGCACGGCTTTTGTGTAAATAGGGGCACTACTTTGTCACAATATGTTTAACACAATTCTTTGGGAAAGCCATCCATTCCTGGTGCTTTTCTCCATGCAAATGTTTTAAAAGTATTTCATATTTATTTTCGTGGGATCTCTATTTTTACTGATACTTTTTTTGTCTGCTGATAATTTCTTCAGGGTTGATGAGTCTAAGAAGGCTATATGATCCGTCCAACTGTTTAATTCTGATTTCTATACATTTTCATAGCTTTTAAAATAGTCATTAATCACATTGTTGTTTCTAATTACCACATTTGTATCTTTATCTTTTAACATTATAATTGACTTGGCGTGTGTTCGTTTTGTGAGAGCTGTGAGATATTTACCTGGTTTGTTTGCCATTAAGTAGTATGCTTTATTTGAGTTTAACCTGTAGTTTTGTTGTCTCTCTTCAGAAGTAAAATATCATTATTTTTACCCATTTGTCTCCCCGTGATATCAAATTGGTAGTTACAGTCTTGTCCTTCGCTGCAACTCCACTACGGACTCGGGACAGGCAAAGGTCGAGAGCCATGCATCCTCCGAAACACGACCTTGTCAAGCCGCACTGCTTGCTTAAACCAAAAGCCAAGCCGCATCAATGTGTCGGAGGAAACACCAGCCTGCTGGCAACCGAAGTCAGCTTGCAGGCGCCGGGCCCGCAACAAGGAGTCTTTAGAGCCCGATGGGACAGGGAAATCCCGGCCTGCCAAACCCTCCTAACCTGGGTGATGCTGGACCAATTCTGTGCCGCCTCATCGGTCTCCCGGTCACGGTCGGCTGTGACACAGTCTGGTGTTTCTAATATTTCGAATTTTGTGAAAAACACTTAAAACATTACTTCTTTGGCAGAGAACGACCGATCTGCACAAACCTTGATACGTGGCATCCATGGGCTAATGTCTCCCAATGCAACATTTTCAAGGCTAGTATGTCAAACAACATACTGGCCAAAAAACATTCACGTGGGAGTGGTCTGGCACACAAATGCCTATAGATCAGACCAGCATAATCGTATTTTAACAAATATTGCTGCACATGTTCCAAACCCTGTCAAGTCTCAACATATGCAAGCACATTCAGATTGACCACGCGGAGGTGGTATACCCGGGCAGATGTTTATATCTCTTGATCTGTTCGACTGAGAGTGATGAAATGTGGCACACACTCAGCGAGGTGTCTAGCTAACCTGTAGAATATGTTTGAGTTTGGCCGCATGGTGGCGCTGTTGGACAGGAAAAAACATTCATGCAAGTTCATTAGCTCATAGAGGCCATGTTGTTTTAGCTAGACTCTTGGAAAATGCAAAATACAGTTGAAGATGGAAGTTTACATACCCTTAGGTTGGCGTCATTAAAACTACTTTTTCAACCACTCCACAAATTTCTTGTTGACAAACTATAGTTTGGCAAGTTGGTTAGGACATCTACTTTGTGCATGACACAAGTAATTTTTCCAACATTGTTAACAGACAGATTATTTCACTTATAATTCACTGTATCACAATTCCAGTGGGTCAGAAGTTTACATACACTAAGTTGACTGTGCCTGTAAACAGCTTGGAAAATTCCTGAAAATTATGTCATGGCTTTAGAAGCATCTGATAGGCTAATTGACATTATTTGAGTCAATTGGAGGTGTACCTGTGGATGTATTTCAAGGCCTACCTTCAAACTCAGTGCCTCTTTGCTTGACATCATGGGAAAATCAAAAATTGTGGACCTCCACAAGTCTGGTTCATCCTTGGGAGCAATTTCAAATGCCTGAAGGTACCACTTTCATGATCTAGTTGATTTTCAGTTCTGATATTTTCAAAACGTGGTGAGATAGTAGCCCATCCTAGGCCGATCTGTCCAATTTGTCCTGGTGGTGGCACAGAGGGTACACAGCTTACTCTAAGGGCTTGGATCCCACTCGCGGGATCAAAATCGACAACATTCGGTGAAGTTGGAGTGCACCAAATTAAAATGACAAAATCTGAATATTAAACATTCATGAACATACAAGTGTCTTACATTATTTAAAAGCTTAACTTGTTATTAATCCAATTGTCACATTTCAAAAAGGCTTCACGGCGAAAGCATAACATGCGATTATCTGAGGACAGCGCACCACATTAAAATACTTTTTCAAACCAGCACAGGCGCCACAAAATCACAAATGGCAATAAAATAAATCACTTACCTTTGAAGATCTTCCTCTGTTTGCAATCCCAAGGGTCCTAGCTACACAATGAATGGACATTTTGTTCAATAAAGTCCTTCTTTATATCCAAAAAAGTCATTGATTTCAGTAATCCACTCGTTCAACATGCATACAAACGAATCCAAAATGTTACCAGTACAGTTCGTCCAAACAAGTCAAACGATGTTTCTAATTTATCCTCAGGTACTCTAAGGAGTACAATAATATTTAAGACGGAGAATAGTATGTTCAATAGGGAAGATAAATAACGAAGCGCAGCACCTCATTCACACGCCAACAAGACTACATTTCTAATGAGGGACACCTTGGAAAAACTACAGCTACTTGTTCGTTTTTCAAGAAACAAGCCTGAAACCCTTTATAAAGACTGTTGACATCTAGTGGAAGCCATAGGAACTGCAAACTGGGTCCTTTTATTGTATATCCCATAGGCTAGCATTGAAAAGGCCTGTGAACCTCAAAAAAATGTATTCCAGATGGATCTTCTTCAGGTTTTTGCCTGCCATATCAGTTCTGTTATACTCACATACATTATTTTAACAGGTTTAGAAACGTCAGAGTGTTTTCTATCCAATGCTACCAATTGTATGCGTATCCTAGCTTCTAGGCCTGAGTAAAAGGCAGTTTACATTGGGCACATCAGTCATCCGAAAATTCAGGATGCTGCCCCTAGCCCGAAGAGGTTTTAAACCTCAGCGAAGCTGCTTTCAGCTTTAATTAACTGCTATTGTCGTCACGTTCTCTTTGCATAATTCAACAAGTGTGTCATGCGAAGGATACCCAACCGATTTAAAATCAACACACCTTGCTCTAGATTACACCTATCGATACAAACGTTACATTTTTTGCAAAATCATTTTTGGAAAGAGGCTTTCATTTCAGCGCATCAAATTTGTAAACATTTATACTGTATTAAATTATAACTTATTTTTACACATAAAAAAAAGAACACTCACCAAAATAAAGTTCTATGTTTTGGTGATGTAAGTGTCGAGACGGTGCGTTAAATTCCTGACCAAGAGTCGGCTTGGTTATAGATGCAACGTAAAACCAATGTATTCCATTGAGCCCATTCCAGCCACGTCATTACAAGCCTCTTCAAAGTCGTAAGACAAAAACAAATGGCTCCAAAAGCAATTCTAGTTTTATTACAAAGGCATAAGAACAGTTTTAATGGTAAGTGTCACTGAGAATGCTAACAGTAACAACATATGACTAGTAAGTGTCGAGAGGAAATTAAATATCTCAAACCTGCCTTCTTGAATCAAATACAGCCAAGGTTGCTTTCAATTACTCTTCAGTATTTTCAGGTATCACAAAATGAATTGCGGTTATCAACCTTTCCAATGGCATGTGGAAAGAGTCATACAGTAGCTGCGCGTCACAACTTATCTGTACAAAATATAATTGGTTAATTTATATGACTTGATTACGTACACCTGGGGCAATGGACATTCAGAATGGACATTTACAAAATGTTCAGATATAATGTATTGTGTAGATTAAATAAAGTATCATTCCAAAATGCTATAAATAGATTTTGAGAAATGTTGGTAAATGAGCTTTTATTGTTTAAAGAACTTATGAAAGATGTTTTTTTTTACCATCTAATCATGAAATAGGGTTGTACAAAGACATGTATTAATTTGAAATATATCACATGATGGTTTCGTTTCAGAGAAACAAATAATCATGTTTAGTTGCAAAACGCAACAAAAGTTTAACTCAAAAAGTTGAAAAAGCCTCTCTCAGTATCCTCCTCACTCTCTTTCTCAAACACTATCCTCATTCCACTGGCTTCCTCTTCCACTATACTCCATCTCTCTTTCTCTCTACTCCTTCCTCCTATCTCATTCACACTGTTCTCTCTCTCACTCAGTATCAGGACTACCACGTCTTATGTGAAGGGGAGGGAAGAGAACATCAAACCCTCTACATGGCCCCATCTTTCCCCTCCATCCTATCCATCACCCCCCCCCCCTCCCTCCCTCTCCTCACACCAAGCCCTGTAGCCTCCTGACAGGCAGGGAGAACACTATGTGAACAAACAGGGAAAGTAGTATTGCTGCAGACACTGCCGCACTGCTGGGGGAAATGCATTGTGCTCCCAGTGTTTTATTGGGTATGAGGAGGGAGGGAGGAGGGAGACAGTTGCTTGGCAAACACCAGAGCTAGATTTCCCAACTTTCATGTGGGGTCTCTTCAGGAGGTGAGGAGAGCAGAGGGGAATTTGGGCTTGCTCTCTCTTTCCCTCTCCAGCTGCTTCTCTGGACGACCAGGGAGGGATGAGGTGGAAGAAAAAGCGTGACAGAGAGAGAAAGAGACGGAGAAAGTTTTGTGGGGGCTTGTTTTGTTCTAAATCAAATAGTTTTATAGCTACGCAGGGGGTGTGTGGTTCCAGGCACAACACAATGGCCAACAGGATCAATATTGACATTCTCCCTGGCGATAGTCCGGTTGGCTCGGTGTGGTCAGAGGACTGAGGTATGAAGGACTGGAACCCACATGGACACGCTGCCATTTTGTGGTCACGGCTGGAGGACAGTTTCAGTAAGGTCCTGGGTTTATCCCACAATGGCAGTTCTTAGACAGCCTTGGGAGAGTATACCCCGGCTCTGTCCCAAACGGCATCCACCTCCTTATATAGTGCACTCATCTTGACCAGAGCCTTATGGGTGCACTTACATGGAAAATAGGGTGCCGTTTGGGACGCATACCCTGACCCTCCCTTAAGGACCCTATTAAGGCCCTATTACCGTAAGTCGGCTTTCATCCTTCTGGTCCGTGGCCAGCTCGTAGCACAGCTCATTACTTTATCACAATAACTGGACCACTTTGGCACCACTGTGCTGTATGGGACTGTGTGTGTGTGGAGCGTGGTACTGGAAGTGCCCAGTCCAAGGAAAAACACAGCAGTGGTAGACTAAAGAGAGTAAAGAGAGTAAATGTAACAGTAAGCAGAGGGTTGACAAGTTACTTTTTATTAGCTTTTCCTTGTACAGTAGTAGTTCACAGTAAAACACTCACACAGACATATTGCGGTGAACTGAAAACACATTCCCACACAGTAGCCTTCTCCGTCAGGGAGAGGTGGACGACCCTCCTGTTTGAAAACTACTGGGGGTGCAGGGTTTTGGGGGTGCATCTGATTTGACAGTTAATCAGCAGGATTCAGCTACTCTCATCAAAAGAGTGGCTTGTTGAATCGGGTGTGTTCGAGCAGGTTCAGAGCAAAATCCTGGATACCCATGATGTTCTCCAGGACGAGGGTCGGTTAACACTGGTATAAGTGGTGTTACCTGACAATAGAGAACGTCTCAAATGTTGAAAAAGTGTATTTTCATTATTTTCCGTTGTATTTCACTAATTAATATTATGTCTGAACAGCTATTGGTCACATGTTCCATTCTTACAATGACAGTAGCTAGGTCTCCATCCAATTGGCGACAGATTTTCATACGAATATTCTAAAATTGGCATAAAGAAAATATGCAAATTTTCCCATCTGTGGTGTTTCCACCAAAAGCACTTGTTGCAGATAAAAGTCTGTACATGATGACACACAATATTAACACTCTCTCACAAACAAACCCACACACCAGCAGTGCATATCTCCTAACACACAAACTCTCTCTCTAGAGGCCGAACCACTCTGTGACCCCTCCCCTGCGAAGGTCCGGTTTCTGCCTCTGTTTCTCATCCTCCATGAACTTCTCCTGCATCTCCTCCACCGAGCCCTCGGCTGACTTCACATCCTTCTCGGTGAAGATGTCAGGGAACTCAAATGTCTGCTGCTGCACCTGGAGACACAGAAGGAGAGGGTTAGAAATGGCAACTCGCCACCAACCCCTTTTCCCCTAAGCCCTTGGTCTCTACTCACTTAGCCGACAAGACAGGGCCCATGAGGTGTTACACACAAATGTTTGCGTGCTATAGACTGTAGACAGACTTTCTCCAACTCCTTTCTCTATCACCAAAGCTATCGCTTATCTCTCCCAGACACAGACAGTCTCTCTCTCCCAGACAGACAGTCTCTCTCTCCCAGACACAGACACAGAGACTGTCTGTCTCTCTCCCAGACACAGACACAGAGACTGTCTCTCTCTCTCCCAGACACAGACACAGAGACAGTCTCTCTCTCCCAGACACAGACAGTCTCTCTCTCCCAGACACAGACAGTCTCTTTCTCTCCCAGACACAGACAGTCTCTTTCTCTCCCAGACACAGACAGTCTCTTTCTCTCCCAGACACAGACAGTCTCTTTCTCTCCCAGACACAGACAGTCTCTTTCTCTCCCAGACACAGACAGTCTCTTTCTCTCCCAGACACAGACAGTCTCTTTCTCTCCCAGACACAGACAGTCTCTCTCTCGCAGAGTCTCTCTCTCCCAGACACAGACAGTCTCTCTCTACCAGACACAGACAGTCTCTCTCTCTCCCAGACACAGACAGTCTCTCTCTACCAGACACAGACAGTCTCTCTCTCTCCCAGACACAGACAGTCTCTCTCTCTCCCAGACACAGACAGTCTCTCTCTCTCCCAGACACAGACAGTCTCTCTCTCTCCCAGACACAGACAGTCTCTCTCTCTCCCCAGACACAGACAGTCTCTCTCTCTCTCTCGGACAGTCTCTTTCTCTCCCAGACACAGACAGTCTCTTTCTCTCCCAGACACAGACAGTCTCTTTCTCTCCCAGACACAGACAGTCTCTTTCTCTCCCAGACACAGACAGTCTCTTTCTCTCCCAGACACAGACAGTCTCTTTCTCTCCCAGACACAGACAGTCTCTTTCTCTCCCAGACACAGACAGTCTCTTTCTCTCCCAGACACAGACAGTCTCTTTCTCTCCCAGACACAGACAGTCTCTTTCTCTCCCAGACACAGACAGTCTCTTTCTCTCCCAGACACAGACAGTCTCTCTCTCTCCCAGACACAGACAGTCTCTCTCTCCCAGACAGACAGTCTCTCTCTCCCAGACACAGACAGTCTCTCTCTCTCTCTCGGACAGTCTCTCTCTCCCAGACACAGACAGTCTCTTTCTCTCCCAGACACAGACAGTCTCTTTCTCTCCCAGACACAGACAGTCTCTCTCTCTCCCAGACACAGACAGTCTCTTTCTCTCCCAGACAGTCTCTCTTCTCCCCAGACACAGACAGTCTCTTTCTCTCCCAGACACAGACAGTCTCTTTCTCTCCCAGACACAGACAGTCTCTTTCTCTCCCAGACACAGACAGTCTCTTTCTCTCCCAGACACAGACAGTCTCTTTCTCTCCCAGACACAGACAGTCTCTTTCTCTCCCAGACACAGACAGTCTCTTTCTCTCCCAGACACAGACAGTCTCTTTCTCTCCCAGACACAGACAGTCTCTTTCTCTCCCAGACACAGACAGTCTCTTTCTCTCCCAGACACAGACAGTCTCTCTCTCTCTCCCAGACACAGACAGTCTCTCTCTCTCCCAGACACAGACAGTCTCTCTCTCTCCCAGACACAGACTGTCTCTCTCTCTCTCTCCCAGACACAGACAGTCTCTCTCTCCCAGACACAGACAGTCTCTCTCTCCCACAGACAGTTTCTCTCTCACATACAGTTTCTCTCTCACAGACAGTCTCTCTCTCTCACAGACAGACTCTCTCTCTCTCTCTCTCTGACAGACTCTCTCTCTGACACAAACAGTCTCTCTCCCAGACAGTCTCTCTCTCTCCCAGACACAGACAGTCTCTCTCTCGCAGACAGTCTCTCTCTCGCAGAGTCTCTCTCTCCCAGACACAGACAGTCTCTCTCTCTCCCAAACACAGACAGTCTCTCTCTCCCAGACAGTCTCTCTCTCACAGACAGTCTCTCTCTCCCAGACACATACAGTCTCTCTCACACAGACAGCCTCTCTCACACAGACAGCCTCTCTCACAGATACAGACAGTCAATTCAATTTGCTTTATTGGCATGACGTAACAATGTACATATTGCCAAAGCTTATTTTGGATATTTACAATATTAAGACAATAAGATTCAAAATTGTCAACGGGACAACAGTAACAACAATAACAAAGGGTCAAAATAACCAACACATTCAACAATAACAATAAGTATACAGTAGAGGACATGTGCAGGTTGATTGGTCTGTCAGACACTGTCCCTCATCTTATGACAGGCAGCAATGTAGTGCGCTGCCAACCCACAGCTCTCTGCGTCCTCCCCCAACAGGACGGGTAGCCTATCCTCATTAGAGAGGTCTTTGAAACCTTGAATAAGGTTTTCAAATTCGGGGAAAAGACACCCTCTAATTGTTTTATATTTTTTATATTTTGTCAGGAAATGCAGCTCTGTCTAAGGTTCTGCTGTGGTTGCACAGCCTTACCTCTACAGGGAGCCAGGTTTTCCTGTGTCTACCCTTCTCAATGGCAAGGCTGTGCTCACTGAGTCTGTACTTTGTCAAGGTTTTGATCAGTTACCATGGTCAAATAGTTAGCCACGGTGTACTGTCGATTTAGGGCCAGATAGCACTGCATTTTGCTTTATGCTTGTGTTTCCCAATAAGTCAGACAGTCTCTCTCTCTCTGTCTCTCTCTCTCTCCCCCACAACAGTCTCTCTCCCAGATACATCCTCTCTCCCACAGACATCCTCTCTCTCCCACAGACATCCTCTCTCTCCCACAGGCATCCTCTCTCTCCCACAGACATCCTCTCTCTCCCACAGACATCCTCTCTCTCCCACAGACATCCTCTCTCTCTCACAGACATCCTCTCTCTCTCACAGACATCCTCTCTCTCTCACAGACATCCTCTCTCTCCCACAGACATCCTCTCTCTCTCACAGACATCCTCTCTCTCTCACAGACATCCTCTCTCTCTCACAGACATCCGCTCTCTCTCACAGACATCCGCTCTCTCTCACAGACATCCGCTCTCTCTCACAGACATCCGCTCTCTCTCACAGACATCCTCTCTCTCTCTTACAGACATCCTCTCTCTCTCTTACAGACATCCTCTCTCTCTTACAGACATGCTCTCTCTCTTACAGACATGCTCTCTCTCTTACAGACATCCTCTCTCTCACAGAAATCCTCTCTCTCTCTCACACACAAAGACACTCTCCCCCTCTCACAGGCATCCTCTCTCTCTCACAGGCATCCTCTCTCTCTCACAGGCATCCTCTCTCTCTCACAGGCATCCTCTCTCTCTTACAGACATCCTCTCTCTCTTACAGACATCCTCTCTCTCACAGACATCCTCTCACACACACACACACACACACACACACACACACACACACACACACACACACACACACACACACACACACACACACACACACACAGTCTCCCTCTCTCACAGACAGTCTCTCTCTCTCTCCCAGACATTCTCTCTCTCACACATACAGTCTCTCTCTCACACAGACAGTCTCTCTCTCACACACAGACAGTCTCTCTCTCTCTCTCTCTCTCTCTCTCTCTCTCTCTCTCTCTCTCTCACACACACACACAGACTGTCTCTCTCTCTCTCTCTCACACTGACATTCTCTCTCCCTCTTTCACAGACACATCCCCTCTCTCTCGCTCACACACAAACAGTCTCTCGCTCTCACACGGACACAGTCTCTCGCTCTCCCTCTCGCACAGACAGTCTCTCGCTCTCTCTGACAGTCTCTCTCACGGACAGTCTCTCTCTCACGGACAGTCTCTCTCCCTCTCTCACAGACAGTCTCTCTCCCTCTCTCACAGACAGTCTCTCTCCCTCTCTCACAGACAGTCTCTCTCCCTCTCTCACAGACAGTCTCTCTCCCTCTCTCACAGACAGTCTCTCTCCCTCTCTCACAGACAGTCTCTCTCCCTCTCTCACAGACAGTCTCTCTCCCTCTCTCACAGACAGTCTCTCTCCCTCTCTCACAGACAGTCTCTCTCCCTCTCTCACAGACAGTCTCTCTCCCTCTCTCACAGACAGTCTCTCTCCCTCTCTCACAGACAGTCTCTCTCCCTCTCACAGACAGTCTCTCTCCCTCTCACAGACAGTCTCTCTCCCTCTCACAGACAGTCTCTCTCCCTCTCTCACAGACAGTCTCTCTCCCTCTCTCACAGACAGTCTCTCTCCCTCTCTCACAGACAGTCTCTCTCCCTCTCTCACAGACAGTCTCTCTCCCTCTCTCACAGACAGTCTCTCTCCCTCTCTCACAGACAGTGACTTTATTGACATGTCCAAGTTCATTATTACTTACATTGTCAAAGTATACATGTCGAAAGAAAAAATATATATATTATATAAATAAATGGTGGGACCAACAGCAATAATAATAGTAGCAGTGGACATGGGATTACCACTAACAACAACAATATTAATGAAAATAACAATACATTATGTCCACTACTATATAGTTTCAAATTCTTTGTATTGAATTATAATTTTGGGAAAGAAATACTCTCTTCTGTCTGAGTATTTGTCACAGTGTAATAGGAAATGCAGCTCTGTCTCTACCTCTCCCCTGGAGCAGAGTGAGCACAGCCTATCCTCTCTGGGCAGCCAGGTTTGTCTGTGACGACTGGTGTCTATAGCCAGACTGTGCTCACCGAGTCTGTACCTAGTCAATGTTTTCCTCAGTTTTCTATCAGTCACAGTGGTCAGATAATCTGCCACCATGTACTGTCTGTTTAGAGCCAAATAGCATTGAAGTTCACTTTGATTTTTTGTTGTGTCTTTCCAATAGGTGATATATTTTTATTTTTGTTTTGTGATGATTTGGTTGGGCCAGATTTTCTGAGTGCTGTCCTGAGGCTCTATGGGGTTGGTTTGGGTTGGTGAACTGAGCCTCAGAACCAGCTGGCTGAGGGGAATCTTCTCTTGTTTCATCTCTTGAAATTGTAGAGCTGTGTGATGGAATGTTTTGGGGTCACTTGTTTTTGGATGGTTGTCAAATTTGATGTCTCTTTTCTCTATTCGAATGAGGAGGAGGTATCGGCCCAATTCTTCTCGACTGTGTTATTTGCAGTTTTTCTTTGCACTTGCAATACAGTGTTGCAAAACTCAAGTATTTTGATTGGATGTTTGTCCCATTTGGTAAATTCATTATTAGAGATGGGACCCCATACTACACTGCCATATAGAGCAATCGGTTCTATAACTGATTAAAAAAAATTGAGGGATTTTGATGTTCCTTTTAAATGGCATAGAATGCTCTTCTTGCTTTGTCTCTCAGGTCATTCAACACCAATGTGAAAGCTACCTGTGTTGCTGATATTTAGTCCTAGATATGTGTAGTTTTTGGTGTGTTCTAATAGAACTGTGTCCAAATAGAATTTATATTTGTCATCCTGATTTCCGGACCTTTTTTGGAATATCATTATATTTGTTGTTTTTTAGGTTAAAGGTCAGAGCCCAGGTCTGACAGAACCTGTGAAGACGATCTAGGTGCTGCTGTAACCCCTCTTTAGTGGGAGACAGCAGCACCAGGTCATCTGCGTACAGCAGACACTTGATTTCAGTGATGTGTAGGGTGATACCAGGTGCGGCCGATTCTTCTAATGTTTTTGCCAATTCATTAATGTAGATGTTAAATAGTGTTGGACTTATTGGGCAGGCCTGTTTCACTCCACGTCCCTGAGAGAAGAAGTCTGTTTGCTTGTTGCCAATTTTAACCGCATATTTGTTTTTAGTGTACATATTGATTTAATAAAATCATATGTTTTCCCCCCTTTACCACTTTCTATTAGTTTATAAAAATTGAATCAAATACTTTCTTGAAATCTACAAAACACAAGTAGATTTAGCCTTTGTTTTGGATTACTTGTTGATCAATTAGAGTGTGGAGGGTGTAAATGTGGTCTGTTGTACGATCATTTTTTAGATATCCAATCTGGCTTCTGCTCAGGACGTTGTGTTCATCAAGGCAATGATGGAGTCTGCTATTTATAATACTGCAGAGAATTTTCCCCAAGTTGCTGTTAAAGCTAATTCCTCTGTAATTATTTGGGTCAAATTTGTCTCCATTTTTATAGATTGGTGTGATCAATCCCTGGTTCCAAATATCGGGGAAAATACCTGCAGCGAGGATAATGTTGAATAGTTTGAGTATAGCCAATTTGAATATGTGGTCTGTATATTTGATTTAAAATACCATCAGCACCACAGGCCTTTTTGGGTTGGAGAGTGCATCGTTTTTCCAATAATTCCTCTTCTGTAATTGGAGTATCCACAGCATTCTGATAGTCTTTGACTGCTGATTCAAGGATTTGTCATTTTTGTTCTGGGCTCTTTGTTATATTGCTGTAGAGGTTTGCAAAGTGATTTCTCCACATATCCCCATTTTGGAGAGCCAATTCCTCATGAGGTTTGTTTAATTTATTCCAATTCTCCCAGAAGTGTTTTGATTCTATGGATTCCTCAATTCCATCCAGCTGATTTCTAATGTGCTGTTCCTTTTTTGTTCTTAGGGTGTGTGTTTGTATTGCTTCAGACAGTCTCTCTCTCTCACACACACAAAGTCTCACAGTCTCTCTCTCTCTCACACATACACACCCACACAGTCCCTCTCTCACACACACACACACACACACACACACACACACACACACACACACACACACACACACACACACACACACACACACACACACACACACACACACACACACACACACACACACACACACACACAGAGAGAGTCTCTCTCTCACACACACACAGAGAGTCTCTCTCTCACACACACACAGAGAGTCTCTCTCTCACACACACACAGCCTCCCTCTCACACACACACAGCCTCCCTCTCACACACACAGCCTCCCTCTCACACACACAGCCTCCCTCTCACACACACCCAGTCTCCCTCTCACACACACCCAGTCTCCCTCTCACACACACACAGTCTCCCTCTCACACACACCCAGTCTCCCTCTCACACACACACAGTCTCCCTCTCACACACACACAGTCTCCCTCTCACACACACCCAGTCTCCCTCTCACACACACCCAGTCTCCCTCTCACACACACCCAGTCTCCCTCTCACACACACCCAGTCTCCCTCTCACACACACCCAGTCTCCCTCTCACACACACCCAGTCTCCCTCTCACACACACCCAGTCTCCCTCTCACACACACCCAGTCTCGCGCACGCACACACACACACACACACACACACACACACACACACACACACACACACACACACACACACACACACACACACACACACACACACACACACCTCTCTCTCACACACACAGTCCCCCTCTAACACACACACACACACTCCCTCTCACACACACACACACACAGTCTCCCTCACACACACACACTCCCCCTCTAACACACACAGTCTCCCTCTCACACACACACACAGTCTCCCTCTCACACAGTCTCCCTCTCTCAGGGGCAGAGGAGGTTATACATTATTTAGTTGGTACGCTACACCAGCCCATCTCTGGTCCATGCATTAGGCTGCAGGGCAGTCTGTTACATCTGCTTAAAGTATCTAGCTTACCACACCTGCCTGCCTGTGTGCCTCCAGTTAGGGCTGGGCAATATAATTTATATTGTGAAGTGGAAACGTCTAGGAGCAACAACGGCTCAGCCGCGAAGTGGTAGGCCACACAAGCTCACAGAATGAAACCGGCGAGTGTTGAAACGCGTCCTTGGTTGCAACACTCACTACCGACTTCCAAACTACCTCTGGAAGCAATGTCAGCACAATAACTGTTTATCGGCTGGAGTGGTGTCAAGCTCGCCGCCATTGGACTGGAGCAGTGGAAACGCGTTCTCTGGAGGGATGAAGTACGCTTCACCATCTGGCAGTCCAATGGATGAAACTGGGTTTGGCGGATGCCAGGAAAACACTACCTGCCCCAATGCAGAGTGCCAACAGTGAAGTTTGGTGGAGGACTAATGGCCTTAGTTCCAGTGAAGGGAAACCTTTACGCTGCAGCATACAATGACATTGTAGACAATTCTGTGCTTCCAACATTGTGACAACAGATTGGGGAAGGCCCTTTCCTGTTTCAGCATGACAATGCCCCTGTGCACAAAGCGAGGTCCACACAGAAATGGTTTGTTGAGATCGGTGTGGAAGAACTTGACTGGCCTGCACAGAGCCCTGACCTCAACTCCAGCTAACAACTTTGGGATGAATTGGAACGCCGACTGATCGCCTGGCCTAATCGCCTAATATCAGTGCCCGACCTCACTAACGCTCCTGGCTGAATGGAAGCAAGTCCCTGCAGCAATGTTCCAACATCTAGTGGAAGTCTTCCCAGAAGAGTAGAGACTGTTAGGCGATCAGTCCTTGCTGTCCCCAGTCCACCTGGCCATGCTCCTGCTCCAGTTTCAACTGTTCTGCCTTACTATTATTCAACCATGCTGGTCATTTATGAACATTTGAACATCTTGGCCACGTTCTGTTATAATCTCCACCCGGCACAGCCAGAAGAGGACTGGCCACCCCACATATGCTCTCTCTAATTCTCTCTTTCTTTCTCTCTCTCGGAGGACCTGAGCCCTAGGACCGTGCCCCAGGACTACCTGACATGATGGCTCCTTGCTGTCCCCAGTCCACCTGACTGTGCTGCTGCTCCAGTTTCAACTGTTCTGCCTTATTATTCGACCATGCTGGTCATTTATGAACATTTGAACATCTTGGTCATGTTCTGTTATAATCTCTACCCGGCACAGCCAGAAGAGGACTGGCCACCCCACATAGCCCGGTTCCTCTCTAGGTTTCTTCCTAGGTTTTGGCCTTTCTAGGGAGTTTTTCCTAGCCACCGTGCTTTTACACCTGCATTGTTTGCTGTTTGGGGTTTTAGGCTGGGTTTCTGTACAGCACTTTGAGATATCAGCTGATGTACGAAGGGCTATATAAATAAATTTGATTTGATTTGATTTGTTATAGCAGCAAAGGGGGGACCAACTCGATATTAATGCTCATGATTTTGGAATGAGACATTTGACATGCAGGTGTCCACATACTTTTGGTGTTGTAGTGTATATGTCAATTTTGTTTACGTTTTCTCGAAATAAGCCTTGTTTCACAATTTAAGGTTAATACACTGCATTTCAAAGAGTCAGGAATAATACAATGAATTCAGGACTTGCAAAATTATACGTAGGCTAAATATAAGCCTTCCACTGCTAAAAACTTACTTAGGGCCAAGTGAAGAGAATTCTTTTTTTTTTGCCAATATTTTGAGAATAAAGTCTAAATCAAATTTCCTGAATAAAGTGGCAATATATTCTGAGAATAACAACAAAATTAATTTTGAGAGTAAAGTCAACATTTTCAGAATAAAGTCGCAGTTATATTTCAAGATTAAAGTATGGAATTTGCTTAACTGCATGAGCCACCATTGAAATGTCTGCAGTTGGTCAAATTATACTTTAGAATTGGCTTTAGTAACAAAACCTCTCTCTCTTAGCACATAATAACCATATTATTATAAGTAGGCATATTAGCACCTGGAAGAGGTGGTGCCACAGATTATTTTCATAAAGAGGAACCACACGGACTCGGATTAGGTATTTCATCCAAGTCTGTGTGGTTACATACATAGTGTGTGTGTGTATGTAGGTGTGTGTGTGTGGGGGGGGGGGGTCTAATACGCTCAATCAAAAATACCATTGTAACTAAACCCCTTTTTGAACCAGAAAAAAAAACTACTAGGACAATGGCAATCGAATGATTGAATAATGACTAGATTTTCCAGTGACATGTATTAATTTAGAAAAGAGAAACAGAATGGCCTGTTATGAACACGACTGCTGTGAAATACTCAAGACATTTATTATCAGTATCATCAGAGGGGAAATGGAGCATTTACATAGTACATTAACAGTACTTACACATATACTCCTGAAAGGTCAACAACACAGAATAGTCTGGCTATTCATTTTTATATTAAGTTAACCTTTATTTAACTAGGCAAGTCAGTTAAGAACCAATTCTTATTTACAATGATAGCATACCCCGGCCAAACCCGGATGACGCTGGACCAATTGCGCGCCACCCTATGGGACTCACAATCACGTCCGGATGCGAGACAGCCTGGAATCGAACCAGGAACCGTAGTGACGCAGCACCACTCGGGAGCCCCATGTGATGTATGTTGGTGGTGATCAGTGTGTATGCGCATTTGGTACATCCTCTCTGAGAATGTTGGTCTCTCTGTCTCCAACCCCAAAATAGTGTGAAAAAATGCATATATCACCACATCGTATGGGGTTTACTCCCAACGGGAGGACAACTTGACTGCTCGTGTAGTCCAGGAAGGGAATTGACCTGCACCAAAACTCCCTGTATGTGTGTTCTTCACGAGAGCATAACACAAACACAGCAATATATGAGAACAAAAAACAGCAATGTCAACCAAACAACCACAATAAACAGCATCCAGAACAGGGCAACGGTAATGGCTTCTGGCAATTGGCTGAGAGAAACGAGGACTGGCTGGACACAGGCAAATTCAGGAATGCATTCGTGTGGTGAAGTTCTCACTCGCGTAACAGTGAGTGAGCTGGTTAACAACCAAACAGACTAAATATTTCACCTGAATATCTAACTAACTACTAAACATCAACACAGTCCACAGGGTTGTGTTTGTTAGGCAAGAAATGGAAGAAAACAGACTGGAAAAAAAGGGAGGGACTACCTGGTTGTTTTCTGTTTTTATCGGTTGTTTTTGTTGCGTGTCAACATGTCCCTGGTCTTCACAATATAACAAAACCATCGTAATATCGTTCAGACAGAAAACCAAGCGTCAAATAGCCTAGAAAAGAGAGCACAAACTAACAATGAGAGGCACCAAGCATACATCATTCACAACCTTTAAAAAACTATGATTATGACTGGAGGGGAACTGAGTGTTACCTTAAATCAACTTTCAAAAAAACATTGCTTGAAGCTCCGGCCAACAACCTTTACGCATTGCATTCTTGTAACTATGCTAATATGGACTGGACTTGTAATTAGGATTGGATGGTATCCAGATTTTCATAACGTCCCTTCACTAATCCCGGGATTTACGTATTACCAGCGTAGTACACAAGGGGGCACCAAAAACGCAAAAAAGCCCACTGGGCATCTATTACCAGAACACTAACAAAATTTACACAAGCAATAGCATATTTCCATGGAGGCTGCTAGCTAAAAATGCTTACGAACACAAACAAAACTAAATTGCCAAGACAGGCAAACCAGCACACTGAGTTATTCATATAATGTCATTTTTGGTAAGTTAGAACATTTACAATCGAATGTGAATGAGAGACATTGTGCAAATAAACAGCACTTTGATGTATGCTTGTCTGAAGGAACAACAGCACTGGCTCTAGAGTTGCATTTGTACATGTCTAGATGCTCTGCTCGGAGAAGAGGGAGCAGACATGCAGAGACTGGTGAGAAAAAAAACTAAAGGAAATCAAGATAGCCTTTTTTGAGTTGGGCTCTGGGATGGTGCAACTGATGAGAATGGTTGTTGTTGGGGAAAGGGGTTGAGTGTGTATGTATGTGTGTGTGGGTATCCCACAACTGTTGCGAGGGAGTAAAAGATGTTAGGGACAATATAGGATGATTCACAAAAATTGTTTGGTAATATAATAATTGTTTGCCATAATGTAATTTTGGTAATGGCGAGACTGGTGAGAGGTAAAAATCCTTTGCATAAATTGCCTACATTACAACAAATATTAATAGCTAATTATATATAATACAAATTGAGGTGAGGGTGATGGAAATGCATTTGGCGGTTGATCTGCTTCTGTTCTGTGGGTGGAACTGTGTGCTATTTTCAAAGGATGGGTCCTGGTCTCTCTGGGGCTATGGGATCTGAGTGGACTGCCAGGCATTGGGATGACAACCACACTCGGGATGAGGAGGGCTTTAAGCGGGTGGAATAGGGGGGGACCAATTGGAGGCTTACCTAATAGCAATGCAAATATCATGGTACAGCTATATAGACACTCAATCATCATGTTACTTTTTACTGGTACGTTTACAAACATATATTTTGGTAAATAGAATTGAAACTAGGTGGTCGGCCGATTAATTAGGGTATTTTTGGGCGCCGATTTGCCGATTTTTAATATATATAAAAAAAGTTTGTTTTGTTTTTATACCTTTATTTAACTAGGCAAGTCAGTGAAGAACACATTCTTATTTTCAATGATGGCCTAGAAACAGTGGGTTAACTGCCTCGCTCAGGGGCAGAACGACAGATTTTCACCTTGTCAGCTCGGGGGATCCAATCTTGCAACCTTACAGTTAATTAGTCCAAAGCAAAAACTGCCTCTCTCTCGTTGCACTCCACAAGGAGACCGCCTGTTACGCGAATGCAGTAAGCCAAGGTAAGTTGCTAGCTAGCATTAAACTTATCTTATAAAAAACAATCAATCATAATCACTAGTTATGGTTGATGAAGCAGGTACGTAAACATTCATTCAAACAGTACTTTTGTGTGTTTTGCCAGCAGTTCTTCGTTGTGCGTCAAGCATTGCGCTGTTTATGACTTCAAGCCTATCAACTCCCGAGATGAGGCTGGTGTAACCGAAGTGAAATGGCACTTAAGAAATTAAGAATGTCATGGATATATTGGAATTGGTGGATAAAATACTCTGACCTAGTGAGATATACATGGCTGAGGCTTAATCAAGCTAGTCGTCTTGATTACTTTCTTATGCCATTCTCTCTGGCACCAAACGTTTAAAAAGTGTTGATAGGGGACAGAATGCAGTCGGACCATCACATAATTGGCATATATATTACTACTACAGAATTTCCACATGGGCGAGGAAATTGGAAATGTAATCAAGCCTACTGGGTGATTCCTTGTTTATAACAAGTACAGAATAATTTATAACTGACATTTTCCCGACATAAAATACGTACAGCAGATCCCCTTATTGTATGGGACAGTTCTAATTGTGCCTTTAGAGGCCATGCAATTCAGTACTCATCTATAAAACTAAAGCAATTTAGATCAAGAGAGTCCATATTAACAAAGGAAATTGAAGGACTAACGGTACAGTTAGATAGCAATAAAAACAGTACCATAGAGGCAATAAGTTAAGAGGAAAAACAAAAAGAAATGGAGGAACTTATTCAAGAAAGATCCAGTGTATTATATATTATAAAAAATAAAGCGAACTGGATGGAATATGGGGAAAAATGCACCAAATTCTTTCTCAATCTTCAACATAGAAATGGTACCAACATTTTTTTATTGAAACTTGCTACAAATGATGGAGTCACACATGATTCACAAAATTATATTTTGAAAGAAGAAGTAAAGTACTTTAAGAATGTTTTCTTTTCAGTCTCCTCCATCTCCACTAACCGAAGCTAATTGATGGATTTCTTTTCTATAAATAATGTAAAATTAACATCTGTACAGAAAGACTCATGTGAAGGCCAAATCACAGAGGAACTTCTTGATGCAATTAAATGCCTATGTTGGGAAAACTCCAGGGATGGATGGCATACCAGTGGAAGTACTTTTTTTGTATATATACACTCAGAGGACCATTATTAGCATGTTTTAACCACTCCTATATAAACGGTAGATTATCAGACACGCAACAAGAAGGTCTGATATCATTATTACTGAAACAGGATCCAAGTGGTATATATCAAATCCAAAATGGGAGGCCTCTTAAACTTCAGTGTTGTGATGCAAACATTCTAACTAAATGCTTGGCGCATAAAATTAAAAAGGCATTGTCAGATATTATTAATCCTAATCAGTTTTTTTTACATGGACGATACCTTGGAGAAAATATAAGACAAGTACTTGAAACAATAGAATACTATGAAATATCGGGGAAACCAGGCCTGGTTTTCATAGCTAATTTTGAAAAGGCTTTTGATAAACTTACGACTGGAGTTTATATATCAATGCCTAGTTTATATATCAATGCCTATTCCAATTCTAGAGAATCTCTTATAAAATGGGTTAAAGTTATGTATAGTAACCCTAGGTGTAAAATAGTAAATAACGGCTACATCTCAGAAAGTTTTAAAAACTGTCAAGAGGAGTAAAACAAGGTTGTCCACTATCAACATACCTATTTATTATTGGCATCAAAATGTTAGCTGTTAAAATTAGATCCAACAATAATATTAATGGATTAGAAATCCGTGGCTTAAAAACAAAGGTGTCATTGTATGCTGATGATTCACGTTTTCTTTTAAAACCACAATTAGAATCGCTCCACAGCCACACAGAGGATCTAGATACTTTTGCTATCCTCTCTGGATTAAAACCAAATTATGATAAGTGTACTTTCTATATTACGTATTGGATCACAAAAAAATGCAACTTTACATTACCATGTAGTTTACCAATAAAATGGTTTGACGGGGATGTGGACATAATCAGTATAGAAATCCCGAACAAAATAAATGATCTCACTATAATACATTTTTATAGAACGTTTGCAAAAATATAAGATCTTGCTACCATGAACAGGAAAATACCGGTCTATTTGTGGAAAGATCACCCAGATTAACTCTTTAGTCATATCACAGTTTACCGATTTGCTTATGATTTTGCCTTCACCTAGTGACCTACTTTTCAAATTATATGAACAAAAAATATTCAATTTCATTTGGAATGGCAAGCCAAACAAAATTAAAAGGGCCTATTTATATAATGAATATGAATTCAGGGAGCTGAAATGATTAAATATTAATACATTAGACCTTTCACTAAAGGCTTCAGTCATACAAAAGTTATACTTAAATCAAAACTGGTTCTCTTGTAAATTGGTAAGAATGTCTCTCCCCATGTTCAAGAAATGCCTTTTTCCCTTTATTCAGATTTCAACTGCTCACTTTAGGGTTATTTGTAAACAAAATAATCTCCAAAATATCGTTATTTTCAAAAAAAGTTAGTTGCAATTTCAGTTTAATCCACCTGAAAAGACAGAACAAATAATACAACTAATATTGTGGTTAAACTCAAATATACTAATTGATTAAAAAATAACATTTTTCAATAACATTCTTTTGTAAAGTATATCATTAAATAGGACTGGTGGAGTTATGCCACACATACAGCTAACACAGATGTATGGAAATGGCTGCTCTACCCAAAATTACAACCAACTACTTGCAGCATTACCACAAAAAATGGAAGAGGCAAGTAGAAGGGAGAAAAGGTAAGGAACTTGTATGTCTGCCCTGCATTAAAGACCATAAATGGTTAAAGAAAATTGTGATGAATAAAACCTATACCAATTTCATTTAAGAACCCAAAAATTGGGACTAATGTAAAAGATACAGGGTTTGTAAAATGTATATAGGTTCAGAAATTTTGTGAAATAGCACAGTTACAAATAGAAATCAAACTGGACGGACATCAGAAATAGAGAAAGGACTAAAAACAAACAAAATCTAACTATTGTAAAACATTGTGTCTGTAAAATGTGTATAATATGTATAAACTGAAGATAGAAGCATAAGTGTTATTGTTTATTAGTTTACTCCATTTGGGGAGGGGTGGTAGGGTTTGCGGGGAATAATAAAGGTATATTTAAAAAAAAGTGTGTGTGTGTATATATATTTATATATATATATATATATATATATATATATACAGTGGGGCAAAAAAGTATTTAGTCAGCCACCAATTGTGCAAGTTCTCCCGCTTAAAAAAGATGAGAGGCCTGTAATTTTCATCATAGGTACACTTCAACTATGACAGACAAAATGAGTTTTTTTTTCTCCAGAAAATCACATTGTAGGATGTTTAATGAATTTTTTTGCAAATTATAATGGAAAATAAGTATTTGGTCAATAACAAAAGTTTATCTTAATACTTTGTTATATACCCTTTGTTGGCAATGACAGAGGTCAAACGTTTTCTATAAGTCTTCACAAGGTTTTCACACACTGTTGCTGGTATTTTGGCCCATTCCTCCATGCAGTTCTCCTCTAGAGCAGTGATGCTTTGGGGCTGTTGCTGGGCAACACGGACTTTCAAATCCCTCCAAAGATTTTCTATGGGGTTGAGATCTGGAGACTGGCTAGGCCACTCCAGGACCTTGAAATGGTCCTTACGAAGCCACTCCTTCGTTGCCCGGGTGGTGTGTTTGTGATCATTGTCATGCTGAAAGACCCAGCCACGTTTCATCTTCAATGCCCTTGCTGGTGGAAGGAGGTTTTCACTCAAAATCTCACGATACATGGCCCCATTCATTCTTTCCTTTACATGGATCAGTCGTCCTGGTGACTTTGCAGAAAAACAGCCCCAAAGCATGATGTTTCCACCCCCATGCTTCACAGTAGGTATGGTGTTCTTTGGATGCAACTCAGCATTCGTTGTCCTCCAAACACGATGAGTTGAGTTTTTACCAAAAAGTTATATTTTGGTTTCATCTGACCATATGACAATCTCCCAATCTTCTTCTGGATCATCCAAATGCTCTCTAGCAAACTTCCGACGGGCCTGGACAAGTACTGGCTTAAGCAGGGGGACACGTCTGGCACTGCAGGATTTGAGCCCCTGGCGACGTAGTGTGTTACCGATGGTAGGCTTTTGTTACAGCTCTCTGCAGGTCATTCACTAGGTGGTTCTGGGATTTTTGCTCACCATTCTCGTGATCATTTTGACCCCACGGAGTGAGATCTTGCGTGGAGCCCCAGATCGAGGGAGATTATCAGTGGTCTTGTATGTCTTCCATTTCTTAATAATTTCTCCCACAGTTGATTTCTTCAAACCAAGCTGCTTACCTATTGCATGATAACAAGTTCAAACAGGTGCCATTAATACAGGTAACGAGTGGAGGACAGAGGAGCCTCTTAAAGAAGAAGTTACAGGTCTCTGAGAGCCAGAAATCTTGCTTGTTTGTAGGTGACCAAATACTTATTTTCCACCATAATTTGCAAATAAATTAATAAAAAATCCCACAATGTGATTTTCTGGATTTTTTTCCTAATTTTGTCTGTCATAGTTGAAGTGTACCTATGATGAAAATTACAGGCCTCTCTCATCTTTTTAAGTGGGAGAACTTGCACAATTGGTGGCTGACTAAATACTTTTTTTGCCCCACTGTATGTGTGTGTACGGATGTATATGGATATATTTATCCCAAAAATATATGGGGGATTGGAAATGATGCAGACAATTACATTGATGGAAGCAACAAACTACCCACAAAATTAAAGCTGATCCACCCCTTAAAAAAATAAATGTTAAAAAAGATAGCAGTGGCAGCTGTACAGATTTCTACAACACCGCAGAAAGCTAACACTATATGATGCCCCGTCTCCTCATTAATTCAGCCACCTACTTAGATAAATAGCTAGTGAAACTTAACTCTTAAGAGTCGTGTTAATGCAGAATTCTGTGTTTCTCACACAGAACTGTAATATTAAAACCATAACATGCTGACCAGACCGGACATGTTGCGTGCGCGAACGTCGCAAAATAAATGTAGAAATCCTTGTTATTCAATTATTGCACCCACACTGCTCGCACGCAGCAACGAGCGTCTGCGATGCCAAGGGCTAAAATAGAACTCATTCCTATTTCTGATGCAGATCGCACTGAAAGTCCTGCCTCTCCCATCTCCTCATTGGTTTATATAAGCAGGTACCCACGTGCCATTTCCTCATTGGTTATACCCACGTGGGTGAATGAAAGACTTAACTGTTTTGCCGGTAGTCATGGTAATACAATGAAAGTTTAGATGCGATCCCCATATAAGTTAAACGATGAAAAAGCCTGGAAGGAGGAGAGATGATTCGGTTGGCCGTTTTATGTGTGGATTAATTGTCGGAGTTGAGGTCCTTGTGCATTTCAGGTTAAATAACAACTCAATGTTTATATCCCAGGACAAATTAGCTAGCAACAGCAAGCTAGCTAAATAGGACAAATTAACGTTAGCTGGCAGGTGCAAGCTAACTAGCTAAATTGCCATGCATGTTTAATGCTTTTCGACCTGTCCCCAAATTAATATCATTGGTTTGTTTTGATATTTTAACCTGCGTGTCGTGATCGCGTTTGGTGTGGGGGGACAAAATACATTTATGCACAGCCGGTTTGGGTTCCGTGTAAGAAATATCTTGCTTTGTAAACACAAATCTAAAATGCTTCTTATTTTAATTCCTACTCGGCATTTTACTAATTTTGTGCTTTAGTTGCACTTCTCCACTCGGATAAGAATTCACAAAAAGGGCATTCTATCAGCAGAAAGTCCTCAGACTAATGTGTATTTACTTTTCTCCGGTACTTTTCAGCGTAGCCTAATTTTCTCCGGTAAAATAAATTAACTTTAAAGAAAAACATTAGGAAATGTAACTGGCTACATTCTTTCTATGATAAACATTTGAAATATGATGGCCAATTTGCAGGATACATTGATTTCATGTATGTGTGTGGCTGCCAGCGTTGCACTTCAGTTGTCATTTGATGACAATGAAGCAATTGTCTTTTCTGTAAGGGAAAACTACAGTAGAATGACTTTCAATATAAAATGCAATCCCTGTCAATAAACAGCTGGACTCACTTGCTCCCATTTGTCCCGCTGTGCTATTTACATACAAACACGTGAATGAATCAACTGTTCTGGGGACCTACAGTAAGATTCAAAAATGTGTAGTTCCTCATAATGTGTCGTTCCTCAGCCATCTAGGAACGCAAAAACCTGCTGTGATTGTTGATACAGAATAAAATCTCTCTCTCTCGGTCTTTCACAGAGAGACAAGAGATACAGCGACAAATGACTCAGGACTGCACGGCCAGGCACGACTCCAAAACCATCATTAAGTTTGCCGATGACACAAAGTGGTAGGCCTGATCACCAACAACGAGACAGCATATAGGGAGGAAGTCAGAGACCTTGCCTTGTGGTGCCAGGACAACAACCTCTCTCTCCCTCAACGGGATCAAGACTAAGGAGATGATTGTGGACTACAGGAAAAGGAGGGCTGAGCACGCCCGCATTCTCATCGACGGGGCTGTAGTGGAGCAGGTTGAGAGCTTCAAGTTCCTTGGTGTCCCCACATTACCAACAAACTAACATGGTCCAGCACACCAAGACAGTCGTGAAGCGGGCACGACAAAACCTATTCCCCCTCAAGAGACTGAAAAGATTTGTCATGGGTCCTCAGATCCTCAAAAGGTTCTATAGGTTCTAAGGTTCTATAACTGCACCAGCGAGAGCATGTTGCATCAATACCTGGTATGGCAACTGCTCGGCCTCCAACCGCAAGTCACAACAGTACATTACTGGGGCCAAGCTTCCTGCCATCCAGGACCTCTATACCAGGCGATGTCAGAGGAAGTCCCAAAAAATTGTCAAAGACTCCAGCCACCCGGGTCATAGAATGTTCTCTCTGCTACCGCACGGCAAGCGGTACCCGGAGCGCCAGGTCTAGGTCCAACAGGCTTCTAAACAGCTTCTACCCCCAAAGCCAGAGATGTTCCTTAAACTCTTGCTGTCTTTCTCTTTCAACTTAATCGTATTGATTCATGGGTGACTTGACTTCAAAAACTGTGTGCGATTGTGCACACGCACACTGTCACTGAATGCACACTATTGGAAGGAACAGAACGATGCATTCAATGAGAGTTCAATAAAGACACACACCGTACAACAGTACTGGGCTTCCCTTCTCAATGGAAGGCAGAAAGGAAAGTCAAGCAGGGAACGCAAACGTTGTCATTGGGTTAATCCCAACCCTTCTCCCTTTCCTTACTTTTGTGTGTGTATGTGCCTTTATGTGTGTGTGTGTGTGTGTGTGTGTGTGTGTGTGTGTGTGTGTGTGTGTGTACATATGCAGTCTGTTGGAGCCGAGTCTTCCTTGAATCAATGCGACGAAGTCGAAAGAGAGAGCAAGCAAGAATTTAAGGACAAGAGAGAGAGGGAACAAATGAGAGAAAGTGAGAATCAGAGGGTGTTTCTCAGTATGCACACTACCGTGCTCTTCCTGGCACCAGAGAGTGGAGAACGCATACATTTTACATTTGAGAAGCACTGCGCACTCCTGTGCTACGACATTACTTTTGACCTTTTAAAGTAAATCGAGTCATCAACATGTCAGCGGGGAAAATTATTATGTAACTGGCCTGATTCAAGACTGCAACAGCGGGACGATGCAATGAGAGCTGCTGTGGTGGCACTTTCTGTCAGTGGGTCTTGCCAATGACTACAGGTGATCAGTTGTGGTTTGCTGATATTATCACGCAGTCTGCACTGGTTTCCATATACGCCGTCAGATGTTCTTTTTTATAAGTGAATGGGCGAGAATCTACCAATTCTTTGTGGCTAGCTATCTAGCCAGTTAGCCCTAATAACCTATAATAGAGTTGCGATCTACACACATTACAGTGGGTATTGTAGGCAGGTAAACATGCCACATGCCAGATTAACAGACTACTTATTAACGTATAAAATGTGATATGTCAGACAACGTATAGCCACCACTGATTGGAAGCCATTTTTCGTAGTTGCGTCATATTTCTGTCCATTCTTTCATTGATGCTTGCATCGATTGCACGCCTCCAAAAGGTGTACGAGTGGAGTACGCATCCGAGAAGTGCCCTCCGTGCTCCATTTTTGCATACTTTCATTTGGATTCATTGCTCCAACTTGCGTGCTCAGAGCATGGAAGAATACATATTGAGAAACACCCAGTGTATCCGATTGACCTTTGGTTCTGCCCTGAGAAAAAATGCTGAACATGCAGACAGCCGGTCTTCAAAAACAGCAGCAGGAAGGGAATGGGGGAAGGAACAAATTCCTCGTTATGAACTGTAAAAGAATGTGTATCCAGCAGGCTTGGAATGCATGTTAAATCAATAAGTACCCAAAATGAAAGAGATAGCTGTTCTGGGGTGATGTGTTAAAGTTCCTTCGATGAAAACAGGAAAAGGTACTTATTGCACTGTAGGTTTGGGAGATGTCAACCTTTGTCCTATCGTGATTATGTATCCATAAAACATTGTGATACGATGCTATCGCCCCTATTTTTTCTTCTTCATATAATAACAAAAAAAAAAAAAACGCTGTTAAAATTACAGTTGGGCTATAGAGCAAAATGGAATGCAACTAGAGGAATCGTAACGAAAGAGAATGTTGTTGAAAGCCTGGGTAGAGGTTAAGTGCAGGAATTGGTC
This sequence comes from Oncorhynchus keta, assembly GCF_023373465.1. Classification (NCBI taxonomy): domain Eukaryota; kingdom Metazoa; phylum Chordata; class Actinopteri; order Salmoniformes; family Salmonidae; genus Oncorhynchus; species Oncorhynchus keta. The sequence goes on from NC_068437.1 coordinate 2,549,798, forward strand.
AATCTTTTCTACAATTCCATTCTTGTGGAGGAGCAGAACAGGTTTGCATGTGTGTCCGTCAGTCTGTGTGGTGCACACATAATGGAGCAGTGACTGTCTGAGGAACGGGCTGCCTTACCGTAGTGAGCAAGGTTATAGGTTTACATCATGGGCTGGATAGAAGCAGTCTTCAGAACTGGATAATAATTGGTTAATTTGCCTCATAAAATTGAACAAATAAATATATCTCTCATTTAGCTGTGACTAAGCTTATTATTTGAAAGCCTCAATCATTTTAGGACACCATCATTTGCAAATAAATTAATTAAAAATCCTACAATGTGATTTTCTGGATTTTTTTTTACCTCATTTTGTCTGTTATATTTGAAGTGTACCTATGATGAAAATGACAGGCCTCTCTCGTCTTTTCAAGTGTGAGAACTTGCACAATTGGTGGCTGACTAAATACTTTTTTGCCAGACTGTACAAATATTGAACTATGTCACTTTTTTTCAGTGTCGGTGTACGTAACTAGTCTATCAGAATTCGCTAGATCATTTAAAACATCTCAAACTAAATACACACTGCAATTCCAACGGCAAAAAGTCTTAGCTTTGATTTCAAACATCAAAATACAACAACTTGCCGAGGCTAATAACTAAATGTTTGTTTCTGACTTTGGACTATAGAATTTTTTTATCCTATGTTCAACAACAAATCAGTGACCACGCAAAAAATCCAGCTGCATATTAAATGATGAGATTGGCCAGTCTGTTGGGTAATGGCATGGAGTACAATGGGTGAAAGGTTAACCCCGGTAATGTTACAGATACAACAGACGATACAACAGACGAGACAGTTTAATGTGGTTTTAGAACAAAGTTTGCTTGATCGGAACAGGCTAGTTTTAGAATGTTTCATGTTGGATGCTGGAGTTCTCAAAATTTAACAAGTAAAATCTTAGCTGAAGACTTGCGATGAGACAGATCAGATCTGTGTAGCCAATCAGATAACAGTGCACTGACGTTCTGTGTTTAGCTAAGCAGTTAGCTAGCTAGCCAAGCAGACAGCCCCACCCAAGAATAACCACGCTTCAACCTGACACCCACAGACAAGCTCACAGCTAGCTAGCCAGTTAATATTCTCCAAAGGAAGAAAAAAAAGGTAATGAAATAAATACAAATATTGAGCTATATTGTATGCTCCAAACAATATTTTATACTAATACAACTGCTCAGATAAAGAGATTTTTGATGAACAAGGTATACCTTTTTCCTCTAAAAAAGACAGAATCAAAATGATTGTCAACCGTTTTCAATACCTTTCAATACACATCATTGCGATGATAACGGCACTGATTCTTCTTCTAAAATGTTATAAGATTGGAGAACATATTGGAACATATTGGAAGGGATATTAGCCTTTGTCTGTCCTTTTGGACTGCCCTCATCAATTCTAACCACAGGTTTTCAATGGTGTTCCACGTCTGGAGACAAATGTTGATATTGTGGTCAATTAACTTTTTCTTTGAATTGTGCTTGGAGTTATTGTCTTGCAGGAAGATCCACTTGCAGCCAAGTTTCAGCTTCCTGGCAAAGGCAACCAGGTTTATGGCTGAAATGTCCTGGTACTGGGTAAAGTTCATGACGCCATTTGCCTTCACAATGCCCCAGGAGCAATGGAAGCCACATAGCTCATGCAATTCGTTTTGCATGTGTGCTTTTTTGCCTGTTACTATGTGTATCCTTTGCGTTTCCTCTGTACATACTTCACAAACATACAGTAACAGTCAAACGTTTGGACACATCTACTCTTTCAAGGGTTTTTCTTTATTTTTACTATTTTCTACATTGTACAATAATAGTGAAGACATCAAAACTATGAAACAACACATGAAATCATGTAGTAATCAAACAAATCAAATGTTATATTTGACATTCTTCAAAGTAGCCACCCTTTGCCTTGATGACAGCTTTGCACACTTTTGGCATTCTCTCAACCAGCTTCATGAGGTAGTCACCTGGAATGCATTTCAATTAACAGGTGGACCGACCGCAATCTGTCCCCTATCAAAACTTCTTTAAACTTTTGGTGCCAGAGATAATGACATAAGAAAGTACTCAAATGACTAGCTTGATTGGGGTGCTGGTGTTTGTACAGTTAAAGTCTGAGGTTTACATACACTTAGGTTAGAATCATTAAAACTCGTTTTTCAACCACTCCACAAATTTCTTCAAAACAAACTTTAGTCTTGGCAAGTCGGTTAGGACATCTACTTTGTGCATGACACAATACATTTATCCAACAATTTTTTAGAGACAGATTATTTCACTGACAACTCCAGTTGGTCAGAAGTTCACATACACTAAGTTGGCTGTCCCTTTAAAAAGCTTGAAAAATTCCAGACAATTATGTCATGGCTTTAGAAGCTTCTGATAGGCTCATTGACATCATTTGAGTCAATTGGAGGTGTACATGTGGATGTATTTCAAGGCCTACCTCCAAACTCAGTGTCTCTTTGCTTGACATCATGGGAACATCTAAATAAATCAGCTAAGACCTCAGAAAAAAATGTAGACCTCCACAAGTCTGGTCCATCCTTGGGAGCAATTTCAAAACGCCTGAAGGTACCAAGTTCAAATCAAATCAAATGTATTTATATAGCCCTTCGTACATCAGCTGATATCTCAAAGTGCTGTACAGAAACCCAGCCTAAAACCCAAAACAGCAAGCAATGCAGGTGTAGTTCATTGGTACAAACAATAGTACGCAAGTATAAACACCATGGGACCACGCAGCCATCATACCGCTCAGTTCTGTCTGCTAGAGATTAACATACTTTGGTGTGAAAAGTGCAAATTAATTCCAGAACTACAGCAAAGGACCTTGTGAAGATGCTGGAGGAAACAGGTACAAAAGTATCTATATCCACAGTAAAACGAGTCCTATATCGACATAACCTGAAAGGCCACTTTCAGGAAGAAGCCACTGCTCCAAAACCGCCATAAAAAAGACAGACTACAGTTTGCAACTGCACATGGGGACAAATATCATACTTTTTGGAGAAATGTCCCCTGCTCTGATGAAACAAAAATAGAACTGTTTGGCCATAACAAACATCGTTATGTTTGGAGGAAAAATGGTGTGGGTTGCAAGCCAAAGAACACCATCCCAACCGTGAAGCACGGGGGTGGCAGCATCTTGTTGTGGGGGTGCTTTGCTGCAGGAGGGACTGGTGCACTTCACAAAAGTGATGGCATCACTAGGCAGGAAAATTATGTGGATATATTGAAGCAACATCTCAAGACAGTTAAAGCTTGGTCGCAAATGGGTCTTCCTAATGGACAATGACCCCAAGCATACTTCCAAAGTTGTGTAAAAATGGCTTTAGGACAACAAAGTTAAGGTATTGGAGTGGCCATCACAAAACCCTGACCTCAATCCCATAGAAAATTTGTGGGCAGAACTGAAAAAGCGTGTGTGCAGTTGTTACTGCTATACCGATTCATGCTTATCGCATTTGTAAATTGATATTGCCATTTGTACTCATCTAAGACCACGGTTACACGCACACAATAATACTAATACTAGATTAGATTAATATAATAGTTAGTTTAAAAAGTTGACATGTTTTGCAAGAAGAAAAATTTCCCTAATATTCCTGTTTTACATGGAAACATCTGAAATCAGGCTACCTGATGGAACTTACTGCCGAAAATCACCAAACGAAACCGTTATTTTTGAAAAAAGCCTAATTTGATTTGGGGTTTGGATACATAACATTATGTGAAAAATATTTCTAAGATGTATACTTTCAGTTTTTCCAAACTCACATTCGTGGATAAGAGGGATGCTTGCGTTACCGGTGCAGATCAAATACACCGCTGGAACGCCGATTAAGCAGTTTACATGTCCTAATCATTTGAAAGACTGCTCAGAAAATCTGGTGTTTCTGACATTACGCCGATTAAGATACGCAGAGCAAGGTGTTTACATGACTATTTCCATACTCGGCCTACTGCCAATCAGATTCATACCGAATTATTAGTGTGCATGTAAACATACTCTGTTATACAAATTAACAGCCAATTAGCCAACAAACACCGCCTCAAAAAGAAGAACATACTCTGTTATACAAATTAACAGCCAATTAATGATGCATGGATCCTTTGTCTCCTCTGTAGGAAAACCATACTGCATACGAACATACTCTACAGAGCCCCCAGCTGATCCATCCCATTCAAGACACTTTCATGTCCACTGTCTGTCAACCCTTCCGTGCCATGTCTCCATTACATGAAAAAAAGATATAAAGACTCTTAAACTGAACTGCATCTCTGGCTCTGCCTGCTGTCTAATCGGAGTCCCACAGTGGACGGGCATCACCATAACCCTCACTGAAACCTTCATTCATATTTTACAGTAGTTTTACAGTAGTTTACAGAGTTATTTTCTGCTTAAAGCAATCTTATTTTGCCGCCAAAACACCACAGGTGTGCGTGGCCAAAGAGCTCTATTTTCATGTCTGCGAAAAAAATGTAAACGCCTGGTGCCTTGGTCAGATGACATGAAAAAGAGAGCCCTTTAAAGATATTGACACAGTGGTGAAACCAAACATGAGCTTGTTAAGAGAGATCAGTGTTTCACAGTGTGGTCGACCCCATTCTGCCCACCACTTGACGGTGAGTTTCGGTGTGTGAGAGAGACTGGCAGAGACTTAAAGGCAGGTTCCAAGGATTTAGTACAGAGGGTAGCTAAATACCCCCACAGTTAGCGGCAACGACACACACCCAGACACAGATGCACGCATGTGCATAGTTTCTGCAATGTGTGTAGCAGGGTTTCCGTTAACCAAGAACACACAGCTTTTTGAGAAATGAAAAGCCAATAAATTAAATTTGCACCGGACAATTGTCTGAAAAAAATAAAGAATCCCTTTGTGAAATAATGCTTATTAGCCTATTCATTGATGGAAAAACCAGTCAATGTAAATAGATTTGACCGGTCATGCTTATCGGTCTATAGGTTCATTTGCATCATTTAATGAAAACATATGTTCATTAGTCATTATGATGTGAGAGCTGCTACTACAGCACCTGTTGCTGCTGCAGTGAAACATAAGCCCAATAATTGTGCAACAATTCTAAATGCAATTACGTGTTAGACTGCTTAGATGGCCACGATTAAAAATAGCTACTTTTTGTATTTCTCAACTGGTAATTGAAGTGAGCTTCCCATTCAAGTACAGGTTTGAGCGCATCACACACCATTTTGCAATGTGAGGTGACGGCAGTATGCATTTTGAAACATATACTTAATTGTGTGAAACCTTCACATTTTACTTCATATGATGAGGCATGTCTTACCTTGCTTCAAAGTAGCAAAGCCAAAAAACATTTATAGAAATATGGAGGAAATTATTTTAGACTTCTATAGGCCATTGAAACATGTAGCCTATTTATCTCATGTTATTTTGGTTTTCAAATCAACTTTCTTTCATTGTCCAGTAGCTGAAGGCACACCACTAATCACATGAGCAACCAATGCTAGTTGTTGCATCTTTAGATCTCCCATCTTTCTGTATTTCTAATGGATATTTTCATATCTGTCATATGAAACCGCTCGCATGTGCCTAATTGCATTACTGTCTGCCAAGTGCGCATTGCTGTGCGGCTATAATGTAAGTCGCTCTGGATAAGAGCGTCTGCTAAATGACTTAAATGTAAATGTAAATGTAGTTATTTATGCTAAACATTCTGATCTGTTGCATCAGCCTTGATTGCTTTTTAAAGTTATTTTGATGTACTGGTTGTATGAATTTGGGATCTATCGTCCCACAAATGTCCCAAAGTCTGTTTGAAATAGGCTCTCTTTTTCTCACACAGAATGAAAACGGTAGGGGGTCTGTTTGAAATAGGCTCTTTCTTTCTCACACAGAATGAAAATGGTAGGGGGGGGTCTGTTTGAAATAGGCTCTTTCTTTCTCACACAGAATGAAAATGGTAGGGGGTCTGTTTGAAATGGGCTCTTTCTTTCTCACACAGAATGAAAATGGTAGGGGGGGGGTCTGTTTGAAATAGGCTCTTTCTTTCTCACACAGAATGAAAATGGTTGGGGGGGGGTCTGTTTGAAATAGGCTCTTTCTTTCTCACACAGAATGAAAATGGTAGGGGGGGTCTGTTTGAAATGGGCTATTTCTTTCTCACACAGAATGAAAATGGTAGGGGGGGGGTCTGTTTGAAATAGGCTCTTTCTCACACAGAATGAAAATGGTAGGGGGGTCTGTTTGAAATAGGCTCTTTCTTTCTCACACAGAATGAAAATGGTAGGGGGGGGGGTCTGTTTGCGTAACGTTGGAAGTCTATTAACAAGTTCTTTAACAGGCGAGGCAGAGGGAATGAGAGGAGAGGAAATGCAGGCAACTGATTGTAAACAGCTCTTGCTGCAAACCCCCTGGGTGGGCCTCACACACACTTCTCTTCCCTCAGATGCCTGAGAAGAGCTTCTGACGCAAACGATTGCAGAGACAGTCCAGGAGAGAAAGGAGGAGAAAGAGAGGGGGAGGGTGAGAGAAGTGAGAAATTAATTGAGGGGTTGTGGGGGAGAAGTGAGGGGTAAAGGAAAAACAATTAGGAAGGACTGAGGAAAAAAAGAATTGAGACAGAGAGAGAGAATTTCGAAAGGGAGGGGGGCAGAATAGAAATGGAGAGAAAGAAGCGTGGTAAGAAAAGAAAAGGGCCGACCAGGAAAGAGAGTCCCAGATAAGGGAACAGAGATGGAGGGAGCAGTTAGACAGCGAGAAAATAGAGCGAAAATGTCAGTTTCAAGTTAATATCACATGCACAGTGAAATGCCTTTCTTACAAGCTCTAAGGAGGAGACCATTGTTAGGGACCTATAAAATGTGCGTTGTGGAGCACGTGGACGGAATCCAGAGAAAAATATTCAAAAATGTATTTAATTTAGTAGGAAATCAACTAAATGCACTGAACTTATTAGAAAAGTAATACATATATTATGATGAAGACGTGATTCATATTTTCCTTAAACTTTCTGAAGAGGCAACGCAACAGGAATGCCCGTCTGTGTGTGTGCGTTTGTCGAACACTGTGTAGCCGTTAGCAATTATGCTAATTTTATGACAACGGTATATGGCTTTCCCAAAAACCTTCTCAATTGAATGTTAAAGGCCACTTTTCAACCGTGTTTTCATTATCTCCAGCACAATGCCAGTGTCAACATACAGTGCCTTCAGGAAGTACTCACACCCCTTTTTCCACATTTTGTTGTTACAAAGTGGGACTAAAATGGATTTACACAATCCTCTGTAATGTCAAAGTGGAAGAAAATGTATATACTGAACAAAAAATATAAAACGCAACATGTAAAGTGTTGGTCCCACATTTCATGAGCTGAAATAAAAGATCCCAGGAATGTTCAATACGCATAAAAAACATATTTCTCTCAAATTTTGTTCACAAATTTGATTACTTCCCTGTTGTAGTCCCGTGTAGCTCAGTTTGTAGAGTATAGGCTTACAGCAGCAGGGTTGTGGGTTCGATTCCCACTGGGGACCAGTAATAAAAAAGTATTCAAAATGTCTGCACACAAAATGTCTGCACTACTGTAAGTCACTCTGGATGAGATTGTCTGCGAAATTACTCAAATGTAATGACTAAAATACAAATGTTAGTGAGCAATTCTCCTTTACCAAGATAATCTGTCCACCTAACAGGTGTGGCATATCAAGAACCTGATTAAAACACATGATCATTACACAGGTGCACCTAGTGCTGGGGACAATAAAAGTCTACTCTAATGAGCAGTTTTGTCACACAACACAATGCCACAGATGTCTGAAGTTTTGAGGGCATGTGCAATTGGTATGCTGACTGCAGGAATGTCCACCAGAGCTGTTGTCAGATAACTTAATGTTCATTTCTCTACCATAAGCCACCTCTCCATCGTCATTTTTGAGAATTTGGCAGTACGTCCAACTGGCCTCACAACCGCAGACCACGTGTAACCACGCCAGCCCAGGACCTCCACATCCGGCTTAGTCACTTGCGGGATCGCCTGACTGCTGATGAAATTGTGCGTTTGCACAACTGAAGAATCTCTGCACACACGGTCAGAAACCGTCTCAGGGAAGAGTATCAGCGTCCTCGTCGTCCTCACCAGGGTCTTGACCTGATTGCAGTTTGGTGACGTAAAAGGCTTCAGTGGGCAAATGCTATGCTTCAATGGCCACTGGCACGCTGGAAAAGTCTGCTCTTCACAGATGAATCCCAGTTTCCACTGTACCAGGCAGGTGGCAGACAGTATGGCGTCGTGTGGGTGCGAGCGGTTTACAAATGCCAACGTTATGAAGAGTATCCCATGGTGGTGCATTTTAACGATTTGAATGCACAGAGATACCGTGACAAGATCCTGAGGTCTATTGTCGTGCTATTCATCCGCCGCCATCACCTCATGTTTCAGCATGATAATACACAGCAGTCATGTCTCAAGGATCTGAAAATGTCAGCCCTTCCATGGCCTGCATACTCACCAGACATGTCACCCATTGAGCATGTTTGGAATGATCTGGATCGACGTGTATGACAGAGTGTTCCAGTTCCCGCCAATATCCAGCAACTTCACCAAGCCATTGAAGAAGAGTGGGACAACATTCCACAGGTCACAATAAACAGCCTGATCAACTGTTCAACCAAATGGTGCTCACACCAGATACTGACTGGTTTTCTGATCCCCTCCCCTACCATATTTTTAAGGTATCTATGACCAACAGATGCATACCTGTATTCCCAGTCATGTGAAATCCATAGATTAGGGCCTGCTGTATTCATTTCATTTGACAGATTTCCTTATATAACACATAACAAAGAAGGGGTTGAATACTTATTGAGTCAAGACATTTCAGCTTTTAATTTTCTATTAATTAATTAATTAAAAAAAAAATAATAATAATAATTCCACTTCAACATTATGGGCTATTGTGTGTAGGCCAGTGATACAACAATCAATTTATTCCATTTTAAATTCAGACTGTAACAACAATATGCGGAAAAAGTTAAGGGGTGTGAATACTTCCTGAAGGCACTGTAGTTCTGTCAGAGTGGTCATTGGGTTCTTGGTCACCTCCCTGACCAAGGTCCTTCTTGCCCGTTTGCTCGGACAGCAAGCTCTAGGCAGTCTTTGTAGTTCCATATTTTTTCAATTTCCAAATGATGAAGACCCCTTTGCTCTTGGAAACTTTCAACCCTCTAAAAATGGTTTTATACCCCTCCCCAGATATATGCCTCATCACATCTCAGAGATCTACGAACAGTTCCTTTGACTTAAGGGTATAGTTTCAGCTCTGACATGAACTGTGAACTGTAGGACCTTATACATAGACACGGTACGTCTCTTTCTAAATCATGTCCAAATAATTAAATTGGCAACAGGTGGACTCCAATCAAGTTGTAGTGACACCAAGGATGATCAAAGTGAATTGGATGCACCTGAGCTCAATTTTCAATCCAGGCTGTAACAACATGGGAAATAGGTCAAGGTGTATGAACACTTTCTGATGGCACTGTATGCCTAGCTGGCAGAGTAATATCATGATTATTTGCATCAATCCAGTGGGCTTCTGTTTTGTAAACTCTGCAATCACATGGGACAGAAACATCACTAACCAAACAGCAGTCTCTGGCTGGTCGCGCAGTTGAATTAACTACGGCAAAAAAATCGAAATACATTCAGTTGTTTTTCTATTTAAAAAAAAATGATTTTGAGAACGAAAACCTAAACTGGGAAAAATGGAAAACAACAGACAATTTTATTTGTGGATTTTTTAATTTTTTTTAAATCAGGCAAAAAATAAAACATTTTATAGGCCCTAAATTGTGATAAAAATCAGATTGATGATATCAGATAGCATGAACTCAGTCATACAGGGGTAGAGAGAAACGGTAAAAAAAAGGTATGGGAGAGAGGACAGACTGACTATTTGGAGAGGGGGAGGGTGAAAGGTGAGAGGAGAGGGAGGGACCTTTATTTTACCAGGGGAGTCATACTGACACCAAGTCTCCATTACAGAAGAGCCCTGAATTACAAAAATAAGTCAGTCATAAAAACACACATTCATAAGGTCCTCAATCAGGTCTAATCTAAAACTGAGAGGGAAAGACACACGCTGAGAGCAGACTACTAGCATCCTGTGTGCTGTAGACCTATTCAGGTCATGACCTTGTGCTGCCACACACACACAAATTACGCTCAATTTCTTCGATTGGCTGCCAATCGCTACTGCGGCCTCCAAACAAATCTGGTTTGCATTGGCCAACATGTGCATGCATGTGTATTGCCGGATGCTAGCACATGTGTGTGTGTGTGTGTGTGAAGAGCATATGTGAATCTTGACATGATGACACCAAATAAGGCAGTCCAGAAAAAGGGAACATTTGCTGGACGAACTACAAACAACAGAGGTGCCCCTAAACAACCGTAGCACGGACTTCAACTGAACCTGGGTTTACAGATGACTCAGCAAAAATAACCGGATTGCCAGATGATTTAAGAAAAAAACGTTGCAAAAGTTAGGAGGTAGCTCAAACGTTTTGCTTGTGGACACAAGTTGCTTGTGGGGTCCCAATAGTTGGCTTATTCAGGGGGTATTCAACCGGGGATCCGGTACCACAGGGGGTCCTCAAAAATATATTTTGAATGCAAAAAAGGTTTTGGCCTGTTTAGTGACATCTCCAGGTAGTAAATGCATTAATAGCAGGGATACATAACACACTGTCGTTGTTAGAATCTTAATATCACATACAGAACTGTAGTTACAACCCTTTTTTATTTTTATGGTTTCCCCCGGCAGCCCCTCCTTCCAACAGTAGGGCCTGCTCCGCTCCTTCTCCCAACATGAAGGTGTTGTGCCCAGTTGATAATCACCCCAATAATTGCCTCGAAACTGAACCTACACTATACCGAAATTAATTTCACACGTATAACTTATTAAATAAATGAAGTAAAGTATGATGGCGGAAAATGGGTGAGTTGATAAGCAAGGGGAAGCAAACTATTCACAATTATGTAATCACCAAATGTGGATGATGAACAGGGCAGGCCTTTCTACTGTTTTGATCTATTCCAATTATAATCTAAAAATGTTATGTACCTATATCAGTCCATCGAAGCGGTCTTATTAGTCTACTCTACAAATCCAATCCTATTTTATTAGGTCACACGCTTCATAAACAAGTGTAGACTAACAGTGAAATGCTTACTTACAGGACCTTCCCAACAACGCAGAGAGAAAGAAAATAGAAAAGTACAAGTACCCCAACCTCAACCAAATTAAGATTGGGATGAGTCGGACCGCAGAGTGAAGGAAAAGCAGCCAACAAGTGTTCAACATATGTAGGAACTCCTTCAAGATCATGGGGAAAGTATTCCAGGTGAAGCTGGTTGAGAGAATGCCAAGAGTGTGAAAAGCTGTCATCAAGGCAAAGGCTGGCTATTTGAAGAATGTGTTTAACAGCTTTTTGGTTACTACATGAATCCATGTGTTATTTCATAGTTTTGATGTCTTCACTATTATTCTATAATGTAGAAAATAGTCAAAATAAAGAAAAACCCTTGAATGAGTAGGTGTTCTAAAACGTTTGACTGGTAGTGTGCGTGCGCACAAACATATATTTTTTTTTTTAAAGTTATATTTCCCTTTATTACAGTTTTACTCCTGTTCTTCCTCTACCCTCAACCTCTCCCATCTATTTCTGATGTCCGTCCGGTTATATTTACATTTGCCATATCTTTCAAACTGTGCTCTTTCACAAAAGTTCTTAACCTATATACATTTTACATTAGTTACCTTGTTATTAGTCTTGCAAATGCAGGAAACCAGGGCCTATCTTCAATTAATAGGCTAGGATATTCTACACGCAACAGAACAAAGACTGAACACACTCGCATCATTAGCGAAGAGATCCCAAGGGATCCCAATTTCGTAAAAGGCATTTACGAAACATTTGTGGGAAAGGATCCCTTTCTTGCCTTTGTACTGTGTCCAATTATGTTTGTACCATGTTATATGCTGCTATGATGTTGTCCTATTGCCATGTTGACATGTGGTGTTGCTACCATGCTGTGTTGTCTTAGGTCTCTCTTTATGTAGTGCATTGGACCTGCATTGCCCCTCGCTGTTACACACACAACCAGCTTCCATTTCCTCATTCAAAAGGGGATTTATGGCTGATTTAAGATGAAATCGTCAACAATCTTATTTTATTTGGCACTTAATACTACACACATTTTTTTACCTCTTAAGATGGGAAAACATGTTTTTTTAATAAGTTGATCATGTGTTCTTTATGACAGAACGTTAACATTTTGTGAAATGAAACGTAGATACACATCTCAAAAGGCACCGAATCGGTGGAACGACCCAATTACAGTCATTGGAGTATCTGCTATAGCACCCATGAATAGGTCACCATTGCGACAAGTGGCGCTGCCTGTTGGTAAGCTTTTTTGACTTGTACATTAATAATTTGCATAAACATGGCTAACCTTTGTTTAACCTCTCTTGGGTAGGGGGCAGTATTTTCACATCCGGATGAAAAGCGTGCCCAAAGTAAACTGCCTGTTACTCAGGCCCAGAAGCTAGGATATGCATATAAATGGTTGTTTTGTATAGAAAAAACTTGAAAGTTGCTAAAACTGTTCAAATAATGTCTGTGAGTATAACAGAATTGATATTACATTTTACATTACATTTAAGTCATTTAGCAGACGCTCTTATCCAGAGCGACTTACAAATTGGTGCATTCACCTTGTGACATCCAGTAGAACAGTCACTTTACGATAGAGCATCTAAATCTTAAAGGGGGGTGAGAAGGACTACTTATCCTATCCTAGGTATTCCTTAAAGAGGTGGGGTTTCAGGTGTCTCCGGAAGGTGGTGATTGACTCCGCTGTCCTGGCGTCGTGAGGGAGTTTGTTCCACCATTGGGGGGCCAGAGCAGCGAACAGTTTTGACTGGGCTGAGCGGGAACTGTACTTCCTTGGTGGTAGGGAGGCGAGCAGGCCAGAGGTGGATGAACGCAGTGCCCTTGTTTGGGTGTAGGGCCTGATCAGAGCCTGGAGGTACTGAGGTGCCGTTCCCCTCACAGCTCCGTAGGCAAGCACCATGGTCTTGTAGCGGATGCGAGCTTCAACTGGAAGCCAGTGGAGAGAGCGGAGGAGCGGGGTGACGTGAGAGAACTTGGGAAGGTTGAACACCAGACGGGCTGCGGCGTTCTGGATGAGTTGTAGGGGTTTAATGGCACAGGCAGGGAGCCCAGCCAACAGCGAGTTGCAGTCAGGCAGGCGATATGGCAGGCGAAACCCGAGGACAAACCATCCAGGGGAAAAAAAATTGAGGACATAGGATTTTTCAATAGTTTTCTATGGAACGCCCTTATTATTAGGAACCTGGTTGCAGTTTCTATGGCTTCCACTAGATGTCCTTCTGTAGCTCAGTTGGTAGAGCATGGCGCTTGTAACGCCAGGGTAGTGGGTTCGATTCCCGGGACCACCCATACGTAGAATGTATGCACACATGACTGTAAGTCGCTTTGGATAAAAGCGTCTGCTAAATGGCATATATTATTATTATTATGTCAACAGTCTTTAGAAATTGTTCGATGTTTCTCTTTTGAGAAATTAAGAATTAGTCCTATTCATTCTAAGTGTCAATTCAGGTGGACTCTACTGTTTTGGTGCGCGTGAACTGGAGCGCGCTTCATGTTGTTTTTATCCGGTATTAGAAACAGTTTATTCCATCGTAAATTGTATCGATTATTTATGTTTTAGGGTACACCTGAGGTTGGATTAGGAACGTTGTTTGAAATGTTTGGACCAAGTTTACAGGTAACTTATTAGATACTTTGTAGGCATGTTAAGGACATTATCGAACAAAAGGACCATTTGTGATGTTTCTGGGACATTTTGGAGTGCAAACAGAAGAAGATCTTCAAAGGTAAGGTATTTTCTATGTCGCTATTTCTGACTACCTGGTTGAAATATGATTTTCATGTATTTGTATGCGTGGCTCTGTCCTCAGATAATTGCTTTTGCCGTAAAGCCTTTTGAAATCTGACACAGTGGCTGGATTAAGAAAAAGTTCAGCTTTAATTTGATGTATAACACATACATTTTCAAGAATGTTAAATATTTGAATATGGTATTTTTTTTTATTTCACGCTCTGCAGGATGTTGGCCAGGTGGGACGGTCCATAAGAAGTTAACCTGCTAAACAGTTGCTATTAGCATAAATATGTTTAGTTACCTTTCTAGCTAAAAGGCTGTTATAGTTTACACTTCCTCCTCCAATTATAATGTGGAGAGTAGGGATTCATATTTTAAGTTACATGTTTTAAAGTTTCCTCCACATTGCCAGCACCACTGTGTAAAGATTTCACAGCAAGTGAAACTGATATTTAGTAATGATTGCCTAACTTTTAAATCGGAAATGACGTTGTGAATTGCGAAACAGGCCGCTCATAAGTTCCAAGCGTTGTCATGTTCTTCAATTAATTCAGGCCTCAGCTTTCTCAACACAGAGCGCATTCTGTATGCAGAGAGCGCACTCCAAGTAAGCTATAGCGTTGTCGAATCATACAGACTTTGTAATGGCAGTCAAACAAAAGTCAAATGACCAAAGTTGTTAAACTTGCTAGATAACCTCCAATGAATGACAGAATATCTCCTATTTGGCAAAATGACTGATGATTATGCAGATCAGCTCATGAACAACGGGGAGATGGAGAGGAAATTATTTAAATATCAAGGTATCTTAACAGGTTCCATTGTTACATTTTTTTATATATGTTTTAAATGTATCTATATCTACGCTCATACTGTTTGTTGATCACACATTCTCTACCGAATCGCTAATATGGGCAGCAATATGAGACAGCACAGCGGGGGAAATGTTCTAGTGGTATTTTGACATGCATAGGCAAGAAGACATGGTTTGATAATGCAACCTATGGATTACAGAATAAAATGTGGATTTTCCATGCGAGATAGGAGTCAGGATTTTGGTTTTTTGGTTTTCAGTGGGATTGGGAAAATGGGAAATAAGCCTCTATATAAGGCTATATAAGGCTACTACGTGAGTCAATAGGGAAATAATACTCTTGATTTAGGCTACATTATTGCACGCTAAGTGTTTCTGATCAGTGATAGATGAGCAAACTAAGAAATGAGCTACCACTTCCACCTGTCCAGCCAGAGATCAATTAGCCAAATATATAGACCGATTCAGTGAAACAAAATTTCATTGATTGATTATCAGACAGGCTTTTGGCTGTGAGTCGGACAGGCTACTATGCGAGTGAAGTGCAAGCAGACTTGTATAAAAGCCTAGCAAAATGTTCTGATCCGCGAATATATGAGGAAACTAGAATAAATATGATAATTAGCACTCACCTCAATTTCACTAACATTTCCTCAGTCTAATTGTTACCAAATATCCAAACGGAGATTCAGTGTAAAGGAAAAAATCTGACATTGATTGATTCATCTAGATAAGTCCCCCACGCTTGTTCTCAAAACAGTGCTGAAATGATCATCTAGGTGACCAGGCAAGACTATTGCTTTCATTTAGTACAACGGTTCGATATAACTATGGGAGAGTCAGTATAAGCAAGAATTTGATGCATGCCTTCAATCGCATTAGCCTACTTTATTCCAATATTCTTGTCATTCAGTTGATCAGCGGAGTCAATCACCACCTTCCGGAGACACCTGAAACCCCACCTCTTCAAGGAATACCTAGGATAGGGTAAGTAAGGGTAAGTAATCCTTCTCACCCCCCTTCTCCCCCCAACAAGATTTAGATGCAAGTGGCTGTTCCACTGGTTGTCATAAGGTGTATGCACCAATTTGTAAGTCGCTCTGGATAAGAGCGTCTGCTAAATGACTTAAATGTAAATGTAAATGTAAATCATAACTAAAAGGTGAGTTTCTCTCTGCGCTTTTTATAGGCCCGATGACTGTTTACTCATCTCCTTACTCTGCTGCCGCCCACCTATAACGCGTTGTTCTCAACACCAGTCCCCCCCAAAAAATGGGGGTTTCATTTATGTGATGTCAGACCAGGCCTGGGCTCGCACTTCAGCTCACCGGGCTTGGGTCAGCCCGGGATAGGATTGTCAGTTCTGATGAGAAATCTAAGCTGCATTCAGCTCTCATATGCAGTCTGGCAGTGACAATTATGCGTGTGCTTTGAATTTATGATGACTTTGTGTGAATTAAATATGCTAGGCTAAAGGCTTCCATGTGACAACCTGTTTGGATAATGTGCTATTTAAGTTGTTGCTTATCTGCTGTGGAATTGCATTAGTGCGACATTGGTGGAAAAAGTTGTAGTTTCCCAGGTCTTGCATTACATTTTTTGGGGAAATGTGAAGTGGTCCGGGGACAGTGTTAGTGGTCCTGGTTACTAGTGTTAATCACAAGTGAGGTCAAAATAATGAACAACTATCTAACCAATTCATTTAAAAATGTTGATTACTTCACTTTGCCATTATCATTCACCTGATGATAAGAGAAGGCGTGTTAATTCATAATTTTTTTTGCTAATGTATGATGTGGGTTCCTGGGTGTTGGTTTGCCTGGGAGGGGTCCTCCTGGGCAAGAAAAGGACCCAGGTCAAGTTCACACAGAATAGCTGTTGTCCTTTAGGGACTGCTCAGCCTCACCAAATCCTGAACTTAACCATGAAGGGGAAAAATAACTCCCCTTAGATCAGTGTCATGGGGTGACTGACTGCCTTAGACAAAGCTAAGATCAGGAACAGTTCTGTAGATCTGCTGGCTCAGACAATCTGACATCATTCTATAGTCTCACACACACACACACACACACACACACACACACACACACACACACACACACACACACACACACACACACACATACACATACACATACACATACACATACACATACACATACACATACACACACACACACACACACACACACACACACACACACACACACAGAGAGAGAGTACCCCCCTCCAACACAAACCTCAACTACTTAGCAGATAGAGTTCAGTGTGTAAAATTGGAGGGCCTGTTGTCCGGACCTCTGGCAGTATCTATGGGGGTACCACAGGGTTCAATTCTTAGGCCAACTCTTTTCTCTGTATATATCAACGATGTCGCTCTCGCTGCTGGTGATTCTTTGATCCACCTCTACGCAGATGACACCATTCTGTATACTTCTGGACCTTCTTTGGACACTGTGTTAACTAACCTCCAAACGAGCTTCAATGCCATACAACACTCCTTTGTGGCCTCCAACTGCTCTTAAAACGCTAGCAAAACAAAATGCATGCTTTTCAACCGTTCGCTACCCGCACCCGCCCGCCCGACTCTAGACGGTTCTGACCAAGAATACGTGGACACCTACAAATACCTAGGTGTCTGGCTAGACTGTAAACTCTCCTTCCAGACTCATATCAAACATCTCCAATCCAAAGTTAAATATAGAATCAGCTTTCTATTTCGCTACAAAGCCTCCTTCACTCGCCACCAAACTTACCCTAGTAAAACTGCCTATCCTACCGATCCTTCGACTTTGGCGACGTCATCTACAAAATAGCTTCAAATACTCTACTCAGCAAACTGGATGCAGTCTATCACAGTGCCATCCTTTTTGTTACCAATGCGCCTTATACCACCCACCACTGTGACCTGTATGCTCTAGTCGGCTGGCCCTCGCTACATATTCATCGCCAGACCCACTGGCTCCAGGTCCTCTATAAGTCTATACTAGGTAAAGCTCTGCCTTATCTCAGCTCACTGGTCATGATAACAACACCCACCCGTAGCACGCGCTCCAGCAGGTATATCTCACTGATCATCCCCAAAGCCAACACCTACTTTGGCCGCCTTTCCTTCCAGTTCTCTGCTGCCAAAGACTGGAACGAATTGCAAAAATCACTGAAGCTGGAGACTTACATTTCACTCACTAACTTTAAACATCAGCTATCTGAGCAGCTAACCGATCGCTGCAGCTGTACATAGTCCATCTGTAAATAGCCCACCCAATCTACCTACCTCATCCCCATATTGTTTTTATTTACTTTGCTGCTCTTTGCACACCAATATCACTACTTACACACCATCATCTGCACATATATCACTCCAGTGTTAATCTGCTAAATTGTAATTACTTGGCCTATTTATTGCCATACCTCCTCACGCCATTTGCACACAATGTATATAGACTTTCTTTTTTTTCCCTCAAGTGTGTTATTCACTGTACGCTTGTTTATTCCATGTAACTCTGTGTTGTTGTTTCTGTCGCACTGCTTTGCTTTATCTTGGCCAGGTCGCAATTGTAAATGAGAACTTGTTCTCAACTAGCCTACCTGGTTAAATAAAGGTGACATAGAAATTTAAAAAATAAATTGTCCCCCTCCCATGCACACGCAAATGCACACACGTCTCACGTACAATCATTTCCTGGTCTTTCTGCCTAGAGACAGACGACAGGCAGAGCTGTGGGCATGTCTGAGCATGTCTAAGCCCCCTGGCTAAGCCTGAGCTGTATATGACTACTTCTGGAGACTGCTACTGGAACCCGTTAACAGAGAACACAGAGGCTCATCACAGTATAAATACACACTCATGCTGCACACACACAATCACACACGTGCTGCTATTAGACACGTATTATACTGCTCAGTTTATACACTGCCCCCCCATACCCAAAACATGTGTAAATATTGGACTATAAATTGTGTCTGTATTATACTTATGCTAAAATGTATATTCCATTCTACTGAGCCATTTCATTTCTTATTCTCATCTTTTATTATTTCTTATTGTTGTTGCATTGTCGAGAAGGAACCTGCAAGTAAGCATTTGGTTGGACGATGCATACCAACATGTATCCCATACATACGACTATTGAAACATGAAACTAACCTTCACCCCGTCTAGCACTGATCGGGGGTGAAATTTCACCAAGGTGGAGATGTACGTTCGACTTCCCCTCCCACAATCCTAACCTTACCGATTATTAGGGAAAATGCTAAACTGACCCAAGATCAGCGTCTAAGGGAAACTTAACCCTACTCGTCTAGCCCCAGCCGCACACCTAGTTCCCCATTCCCCCTCCTTTTACTCCTCCGACCCCCCTCTGCCCTCCACCTCTTCACAGAGGAATGCAGGGACCAGCTGCTTGGAAAAAAGGAAGCTTCACCAAAACAGGAAATGCATCAGCGGTCCTATCAGAAAGCTTTATCAGGGACACTGCCGTCCCAATGTAAACACACACACGCACACACTGGGTGGCGCCTGCTGGTTATTGGCTCTGCAGTGTCATTGGGGGTCAAGAGGTCAGACACAATCAGGGGTTTATGGTAGGGAGTCGTTGCCATGGTTATCTAAACGAAGGGGACGTGGAGGAAATGGGGAGGAAACGAGGGAGGAGAAAGAGGGGAATCTGAGGAGACATGGAGGGAGGATCAATCGGGCTGTACGGTACATGAGTGTGTGTCGCTTGGCGTGTGTGTGTGTGTTTACCCAAATGCGCGTGCGTGTGTGTGTACACGTATGCTGATGTTTGAGGGTTTTTGTGCATGTATGTGTTACTGTGTAGTATGTGAGATTCAAACCAGATGCCAGAGACCCTGTTCTGTTCTCCATAATTCATGTTCTGCTCTCCTGAGCTCATATGAAACCCGCAGCCCCGCATTCATAGCCTTGGCAGGAAGACGGATTTCAACTAAATAGACACACACAGAAAGTTTCTCCCTTTACCAGGCCCATTTCATATAGAAACAAACATGTGTATGAAGCCTGTATCTAGCATACCAACACATCCAGCAACATGCCCATGCATACCAAGACACGTAGAATAGAGTAGTAGCAGTACACATCCAGTAACATGCCCATGCATACCAACACATCCAGCAACATGCCCATGCATACCAACACATGTAGAATAGAGTAGTAGCAGTACACATCCAGTAACATGCCCATGCATACCAACACATCCAGCAACATGCCCATGCATACCAACACATGTAGAATAGAGTAGTAGCAGTACACATCCAGTAACATGCCCATGCATACCAACACATGTAGAATACAGTACACATCCAGCAACATGCCCATGCATACCAACACATCCAGCAACATGCCCATGCATACCAACACATGTAGAATAGAGTAGTAGCAGTACACATCCAGTAACATGCCCATGAATACCAACACATGTAGAATACAGTACACATCCAGTAACATGCCCATGCATACCAACACATCCAGCAACATGCCCATGCATACCAACACATGTAGAATACAGTAGTAGCAGTACACATCCAGTAACATGCCCATGCATACCAACACATGTAGAATTCAGTAGTAGCAGTACACATCCAGTAACATGCCCATGCATACCAACACATGTAGAATACAGTAGTAGCAGTACACATCCAGTAGCATGCCCATGAATACCAACACATGTAGAATACAGTAGTAGCAGTACACATCCAGTAACATGCCCATGCATACCAACACATGTAGAATACAGTAGTAGCAGTACACATCCAGTAACATGCCCATGCATACCAACACATGTAGAATACAGTAGTAGCAGTACACATCCAGTAACATGCCCATGCATACCAACACATGTAGGCCTGCAAACAGTATACACCTAAAGGAGTTAGAGCATGGAGTGTATGGGGGTGCAGAGAAATAAGAGAAAATAAGAGGAGGTAAAAACAAAGATTCTTCAAAATCTGAATTATTGCTGATTTGGGGGAGAGAAAGAGGGAGGCAGAGAGGAGGGCAGAGGGCAGAGAAAGAGAGACAGAAGGAAGGAAGGCCAAAAACCTGCATTTGCCTGACAAGGTGAAATGGAGGAAGAGAGGGCGGCTTGGCGAGGAGTGGATACAAATAGTCTAACATAATAAAATTCCAAAGATAAGCAGGATTTCCCCTTCACCCAGAACCCCTGAATCAGCACCTCCGCTTCCAGAGAGCCAGTGCCTGGTCCCACAGTGGAGATCAGGAATGAAGGGGGGGAGGGATTCGTCCAGAAAGCCAGTGCTTGGTCCCACAGTGGAGAGCAGGAATGAAGGGGGGGGATTCGTCCAGAGAGCCAGTGCTTGGTCCCACAGTGGAGAGCAGCAATGAAGGGGGGATTTGTTCAGAGAGTCAGTGCTTGGTCCCACAGTGGAGAGCAGGAATGAAGGGGGGGGATTCGTCCAGAGAGCCAGTGCCTGGTCACACAGTGGAGAGCAGGAATGAAGGGGGAGGGATTCGTCCAGAGAGCCAGTGCTTGATCCCACAGTGAAGAGCAGGAATGAAGGGGGGATTCGTCCAGAGAGGCAGTGCTTGGTCCCACAGTGGAGAGCAGGAATGAAGGGGGATTCGTCCAGAGAGCCAGTGCTTGGTCCCACAGTGGAGAGCAGGAATGAAGGGGGATTCGTCTAGAGAGCCAGTGCCTGGTCACACAGTGGAGAGCAGGAATGAAGGGGGGATTCGTCCAGAAAGCCAGTGCTTGATCCCACAGTGAAGAGCAGGAATGAAGGGGGGATTCGTCCAGAGAGGCAGTGCTTGGTCCCACAGTGGAGAGCAGGAATGAAGGGGGGGGATTCGTCCAGAGAGCCAGTGCCTGGTCACACAGTGGAGAGCAGGAATGAAGAAGGGAGGGGATTCATCCAGAGAGCCAGTGCCTGGTCCCACAGTGGAGAGCAACAATGAAGCGGGGGGGGATTCATCCAGAGAGCCAGTGCTTGGTCCCACAGTGGAGAGCAGGAATGAAGGGGGGATTCGTCTAGAGAGCCAGTGCCTGGTCCCACAGTGGAGCGCAGCAATGAAGGGGGGGTGGGGGATTTGTCCAGAGAGTCAGCGCCTGGTTCCACAGTGGAGAACAGGAATGAAGAAGGGAGGGGATTCATCCAGAGAGCCAGTGCTTGGTCCCACAGTGGAGAGCAGGAATGAAGGGGGGTTCGTCCAGAGAGCCAGTGCCTGGTCCCACAGTGGAGAGCAGCAATGAAGGGGGGAGGGGATTCGTCCAGAAAGCCAGTGCCTGGTCCCACAGTGGAGAGCAGGAATGAAGGGGGGGAGGGATTCATCCAGAGAGCCAGTGCCTGGTCCCACAGTGGAGAGCAGGAATGAAGGGGGGGAGGGATTCGTCCAGAGAGCCAGTGCCTGGTCCCACAGTGGAGAGCAGGAATGAAGGGGGGGAGGGATTCGTCCAGAGAGCCAGTGCTTGGTCCCACAGTGGAGAGCAGGAATGAAGGGGGGGAGGGATTCGTCCAGAGAGCTAGTACCTGGTCCCACAGTGGAGAGCAGGAATGAAGCGGGGGAGGGATTCGTCCAGAAAGCCAGTGCCTGGTCCCACAGTGGAGAGCAGGAATGAAGGGGGGGAGGGATTCGTCCAGAAAGCCAGTGCCTGGTTCCACAGTGGAGAGCAGGAATGAAGGGGGGAGGGGATTCGTCCAGAAAGCCAGTGCCTGGTTCCACAGTGGAGCGCAGGAATGAAGGGGGGATTCGTCCAGAGAGCCAGTGCCTGGTCCAACAGTGGAGAGAAGGAATGAAGGGGGGGAGGGATTCGTCCAGAGAGCCAGTGCCTGGTCCCACAGTGGAGAGCAGGAATGAAGGGGGGGATTCTTCCTGCTTTGGGCTGGACAGGGGGAGAATCTTAATTGCATAATCCTTGTGTCCTCTCTCTTCACCTCCTTCTTAAAAAAAAGAAGAAGAAAAGTTCCGAGGGGAGGGACCTCTGGCTTTCTCATCCAATGGGTTTTGAGAAGGAGGTGAAGAGAGAGGACGCGAGGAGTATGCAATTGAGATTCTCCCAGGGACAGATGGGGAAAATGCTGCCCCCTCCTGCACCCCTCACTCTCTCTTTCTCTCTCTCCCTCTCTCTCACACACATACAGACACACATACAGACACACACACACGTACAGACACACACGTAGAGAAGCTGGGGCTCATGTTGAGCAACAGGCAGTCAATAACAGGACTGGAGGGGATAAGCCAGAGAGTTACAGCAACTTGGACGAGAGCTAGAGAGAGGGAGGAAGGGCCAGCAGCACAGCAAAACGTTGCCATCTAGTGTCGATCAGATTAGGGTCTGTCTCTTTGTGTGTGTGTGTCTGTCTCTGTGTGCATGTCTCTGTGTGTGTGTATCTGTATATGTGTCTGTCTGTCTCTGTGTGTGTCTGTCTGTGTGTCTCTCTCTCTCTCTTTGTGTGTGTGTGTGTGTGTGTGGCTGAGTGTGTCTCTCTCTCTCTCTGTGTGCGTAAGTGTCTCCCTCTCTCTGTGTGCGTCTCCATCTCTCTGTGTGCGCGCGTCTCTCTCTCTGTCTGTGTGTCAGTCTCCCTCTCTCTGTGTGTGTAAGTGTGTATCTCTCGGTCTGTGTGTCTATCTGTGGCTCTCTTTGTGTACGTGTCTATGTGTGGGTCTCTCTCTCTGTGTGCGGGTGTCTCTTTGTGTCTGTGTGTGTCTCCATCTAGTAGTAGTTATACCTCTAATATCTGTACTACTACTACCACCATTACCATGATTATCATTTACCCCTAATATCTCTACTACTACCACCATTACCATGAGTAGCATTTATACCTAATATCTCTACTACTACCATTACCCTGAGTAGCATTTATACCTCATATCTCTACTACCACCACCATTACCATGAGTAGCAGTTATACCACTAATATCTCTACTACTACCACCATTCCTCTAATATCTCTACTACTGCCACCATGACCATGAGTATCATTTATACCCAATATCTCTACTACTACCACCACCATTACCATGAGTATCATTTACCCCTAATATCTCTACTACTACCACCATTACAATGAGTATCATTTACCCCTAATATCTCTACTACTACCACCATTATCATGAGTAGCAGTTATACCACTAATATCTCTACTACTGCCACCATGACCATGAGTAGCAGTTATACCACTAATATCTCTACTACTACCACCATTATCATGAGTAGCAGTTATACCACTAATATCTCTACTACTGCCACCATGACCATGAGTATCATTTATACCCAATATCTCTACTACTACCACCACCATTACCATGAGTATCATTTACCCCTAATATCTCTACTACTACCACCATTACAATGAGTATCATTTACCCCTAATATCTCTACTACTACCACCATTATCATGAGTAGCAGTTATACCACTAATATCTCTACTACTGCCACCATGACCATGAGTAGCAGTTATACCACTAATATCTCTACTACTACCACCATTATCATGAGTAGCAGTTATACCACTAATATCTCTACTACTGCCACCATGACCATGAGTAGTAGTTATACCTCTAATATCTCTACTACTACCATTACCACTAGGGTTTAGGGCCATGTGAACGAGTGGCTGTGTGTGTAGGGCTGTGTGAGTGTGTTGGAGTGGCTGTGTGTGTAGGGCCGCGTGAGTGTGTTGGAGTGGCTGTGTGTGTAGGGCCGTGTGAGTGTGTTGGAGTGGCTGTGTGTGTAGGGCCATGTGTGTGTGTGTTGGAGTGGCTGTGTGTGTAGGGAGTCAGTATAAAGATTAAAATCAAAGTGACATAAAGATAAATATCTACACAAACTATCAGAGTTTATCAGTCGTATTGCTTGGGGTTAGGAGCTGTTCAACAGCCTTTTGGTGTCAGACTTGATGCACCGGTACCACTTGTGGTGCGGCAGCAGAGAAAATAGTCTATGGCTTGGGATGCTGGAGTCTGACCATTTGTCAGGCCTTCTTTTCTCACCGCTTGATGTTGGGGTCCTGGATGGAGCCCAGTGGTGTACTGGGCTGTCCGCACAACCCTCTGTAGCGACATCCAATCCAGGGCGGTGCTATTCCCATACCAAGAGGTGATGCATCCAGTCAATAAGCTTGCAATGGTACAGCTGTAGAACCTTTTCACAATTTGAGGGCCCATGCCAAACTTTTTCAGCCTCCTGAGGTGGAAGAGGCTCCTTCTTCACGACTGTGCGTGTGTGTTTGGACCATTTGAAGTCTTTAGTGATTTGGACACTGAGGATCTTGAAGCCCCTCCCCCCTTACTGTAGTCCACGATCAGCTCCTTGGTCTTGCTGACGTTGAAAGAGGGGTCATTGCTCCGGCACCACACTGCCAGGTCACTGACCTCTTCCTTGTAGGCTAACTCATCGTCACAGGTGATCAGGCCTACCACCGTCGTGTTGACCGCTAACTTGTCATCAAACGCAGAGTCATCAAACGAGCAACAGAACAATATAGGAATAAGGTGGTATCATATTGCACAGGCTCCAACGCTCACCGCATGTGGCAGGGGCTACAGTCCATTACGGATTACAAAGGAAGACCCGAACGTGATCTGCCAAACAATGCCTCTCTACCAGACGAACATCTTGCCGGGTGTGAGGGCAGTCAGCCACCCAGAGGATTGGGTGATCTTGCTCTCCGAGGCCAACGTGAGAAGGGTCTTTAAATCAGGTCAACACCCGCAAAGCCGCGGGCCCTGACGGTATTCCAGGGCGCGTTCTCAGAAAATGTGCAGAACAGCTGGCTGGCATTTTCACAGTCATTTTCAACCTCTCCTTGTCCCAGTCTGTAATCCCCACATGTTTTAAGATGACCACAATCATTCCTGTTCCTAAGAACTCTAAGGGTTCATGCCACAATGTCTACCACCCTGTAGCACTCACTTCTGTAATCATGAAGTGCTTTGAGAGGCTGGTTATAGCACACATTAACCCCACCATCCCAGACACCCTAGACCCACTTAAATTTGCATACCGCCCCAACAGATCCAAAGATGACGCAATCTCAATTGCTCAATCGTTCAATACCATAATACCCTCCAAGCGCATCACTAAGCTAAGGCTCCGCGGACTGATTACCTCCTTCTGCAACTAGATCCTGGACTTCCTGACGGGCCGGCCCCAGGTGATGAGGGTAGGCAACAACACATCCATCAAGATGGGGGCCCCTCAGGGGTGGGTGCTTAGTCCCCTCCTGTACGCCCTGTTCAACCACAACTGTGTGGCTGCACGCGACCTGGCAGTGTGGTGCCAGAGCAAAAACCTCTCCCTCAATGTCAGCAAGACAAAGGAGCTGATTGTGGACTACAGGAAACAGAGGTCAGAGCATGCCCCCATTCACATAGACTGGACTGTAGTGGAGTGGGTCGCAAGCTTCAAGTTCCTCTGTGTCCACATCCCTAAGGATCTATTATGGTCCACACACACCAACACAGTCGTGAAGAGTGGCTGCATAGCCGCTTGGATTCTTTACCATCATGTTTTAAATAACTTGTAGAGCGCGAGATAGAGAGAGAAAAGACTCTAGAAAAAAGTTTAAAAACAACCAGAACTCGATTGAAAACAAGGCTCACTAGATTTTATCAGCATATCGAATGTGCGACCCTGGCTGGCAAAACCCTGGATCATTGTTATTCTAACTTCCGCGATACATATAAAGCCCTCCCCCACCCTCCTTTCGGAAAATCTGACCACGACTCCATTTTGTTGCTCCCAGCCTATAGACATCCGACCAACCGGATTCCACGATTCACTGCAACCAACATGAGTAAAACATTTAAACCCTCGCAGGGCTGCCGACCCAGACGGCATCCACAGCCGCATCCTCAGACCAGCTGGCTGCACGGACATATTCAATCAATCCTTATCCCAGTCTGCTGTTCCCACATGCTTCAAGAGGGCCGCCATGGTTCCTGTTCCCAAGAAAGCGAAGGTAACTGAGCTAAATGACTATCGCCCCAAAGCACTCACTTCCATCATCATGAAGTGCTTTGAGAGTAGTCAAGGACCATATCACCCCCACCCTACCGGTCACCCTAGACCCAATCCAAATTGCTTATCCACCCAATAGGTTCACAGACGACGCAATCACACTTCCCTAACCCATCTGGACAAGAGGAATACCTACGTAAGAATGCTGCTCATCGACTACAGCTCAGCATTTAAACACCATAGTACCCTCCAAACTCATCATTAAGCTCTACCCCAGTGTTGATGATCAGCGAGGTGGAGATGTAGTTACCTACCTACCTTACCGCCTGGGGGCCAGACCCTGGGTCTTGACCCCGCCCTGTGCAACTGGGTCCTGGACTTCCTGTCGAGTCACCCAGTCAGTGTTGAGGATCAGCGTGGCAGATGTGTTGTTGTCTACTCTTAACACCTGGGGGTGGCCCAAATCTGGTGCAAAATATTGAATAGTGTAATTTTACCAATACAAAGCACTGGAAACCCAAGAGCTGATCTCTGAAAAGAGCCCCCCACTCCTCTTGTGCAAACTGCTACAGTTCTCCCAGATTTGAAGGGTGCCTTCGCCCAACTGCTGTTTTCAGATCTCTCCACAAGTTTTCAATGGGATTCCGTCCAGAGTTTTGTCTTGAACCATTCCTGGGTGCTTTTTTGAGGTGTGTTTAGGGTCATTGTCCTGATGGAAGTCCCATGACCTTTGACAGAGACCCAGCTTTCTGACAATGGGTCTGACATTGCGCTCCAAAATGCCTTGGCATTCTCCTGATTTCATGATGCCATGCACACGTTCAAGGCACCCAGTGCCAGAGGCAGCAAAGCAACCCCTAAACATCAAATCAAATCACATTTTATTGGTCACATACACATGGTTAGCAGATGTTAATGCGAGTGTAGCGAAATGCTTGTGCTTCTAGTTCCGACCGTGCAGTAATATCTAACAAGTAATCTAACAATTTCACAACAATTACCTAATAGCTAATACCAACTACCTAATAGTGTAAAGGAATTAATAAGAATATGTACATATAAATATATGGATGAGCGATGGCCGAACGGCATAGGCAAGATGCAGTAGATGGTATAGAGTACAGTATATACATATGAGATGAGTAATGTAGGGTATGTAAACATTATATAAAGTGGCATTGTTTAAAGTGACTAGTGACACATTTATTACATCCAATTTTGTATTATTAAAGTGGCTAGAGAGTTCAGTCAGTATGTTGGCAGCAGCCACTCAATGTCAGTGATGGCTGTTTAACACTTCTTGATGCACCCATCCCGTTAGCGGGATCATTTTCGTCAACATCCGCTGAATTGCAGAGCACCAAATTCAAATTAAATTACTAAAAATATAAAAATTTCATGAAATCACAAGTGCAATATAGCAAAACACAGTTTAGCTTGTTGTTAATCAACCTGGCGTGTCAAATTTCAATACAGCTTTTCGGCGAAAGAATACCAAGCACTTATGTAAGGACATCTCTCTCAGTAGACACAACATTACAAACAGCTAGCAGCAAAGTAGATTGGTCACGAAAGTCAGAAAAGCAATAAAATGAATCGCTAACCTTTGATGATCTTCGGATGTTTGCACTCACGAGACTCCCAGTTACACATTAAATGTTCCTTTTGTTCCATAAAGATTATTTTAAAATCCAAAATACCTCCATTTGGTTGGTGCGTTATGTTCAGTTATGTTTGCCCCGGTGATACATTGTGCAGACCTCACTACCCTCTGGAGAGTCTTACGGTTGTGGGAGGGGCAGTTGCCGTGCCAGGCGGTGATACAGCCCAACAGGATGCTCTCGATTGTGCATCTGTAAAAGCATGTGAGTGTTTTTGGTGAAAGCAACATTTCTTCAGCCTCCTGAGGTTGAAGAAGCGCTGCTGCGCCTTCTTCACCACGCTGTCTGTGTGGGTGGACCATTTCAGTTTGTCCGTGATGTGTACGCCGAGGAACTTAACTTTCCACCTTCTCCACTTCTGCTCCCATCGATGTAGATAGGGGGGGTGCTCCCTCTGCTGTTTCCTGAAGCCCACAATCATCTCCTTTGTTTTGTTGATGTTGCGTGTGAGGTTATTTTCCTGACACCACACTCCGAGGGCCCTCACCTCCTCCCTGTAGGCTGTCTTGTCGTTGTTGGTAATCAAGCCTACCACTGTAGTGTCATCTGCAAACTTGATGATTGAGTTGGAGGCGTGCATGGCCACGCAGTCGTGGGTGAACAGGGAGTACAGGAGAGGGCAGAGAACGCACCCTTGTGGGGCCCCACTGTTGAGGATCAGCGGGGTGGAAATGTTTCCTACCCTCACCACCTGGGGGCGGCCCGTCAGGAAGTCCAGGACCCAGTTGCACAGGGCGGGGTCTTGAGCTTAAGAGTTTGGAGGGTACTATGGTGTTAAATGCTGAGCTGTAGTCGATGAACAGCATTCTTACATAGGTGAACTGAACCACCTCCATGTTTGACTGTAGTGAAGTTGTTCTTTTCTTTGAATGCTTTATTTTGTTATCTGTAAGCATAGAGATGGGTGTGCTTTCCCAAAAAGCTCTCATTTGGACTCATCTGTCCACAGGACATTCTCCCAGAATGATTTTGGCAAATTGCAGTCAGGCACTCTTATATCTCTCTGTCAGCAGTGGGGTCCTCCTGGGTCTCCTACAATATCTCCCTTTCATTAAGTTGGAGACGGATGGTGCGAGTTGAAACTATCGTACCTTGTGTCAGCTTGAATCTGTGGCAGTTGATTGAGGTGCTTTCTCCACCATTGGAACAATCCTTCACTGCAATCTTCCATCAAGTTCTCTCTTGCGGCCACATCCAGTGAGGTTGGCTACAGTGGCATGGGCCTTAAAACGTCTTGATAACATTACGTACGGTGGAAACAGGAACACCAAGGTCTCTGGAGATGGGACTTATAGCCTTGATATTGTCCATGCTTGAGCTACAATCTTGTGTCTGACCTCAGAGAATTCTCTGTCTTTCTTTTCTCCGTGTTCATCCATGCTCACACAGTGACACAAAACAGGAGATTGAGTCCTTGTCTCTGTTCAAACTGTTTGAATGTGTGATGTTTATATTGTAGGCACCTGCAACTTACGACGGGTGAATTAAATTCCAAAGTAAATGAGAATCACCTGCATGAAATCTAATTATATCTAACTACTTCTAGAAGATGCCAATAATATTGTCCTTGCCATTTTAGGATTTCTTTGTGGAATAAGATAACATATAGTACATTATTCCAAATTTTTGGTTTTGTTCAACTGCAAACCAAAAAACATGCATATGTTGATACCAAAATATGTTTTAATTTCAACAGTTTTCTGGAATAAATTATTTGCATTATTTGAAAAAATTGCAAGTGTGCCGAAATGTGTGTGCAAGTGTGCCGACTGTATATGATTGCCATAGCCTGAGGGGCATCCAATGAGCATTAACTCCCTGAAGTATTTACATGCTATGTAACTTACAAGTAATACATAGTGGAACAGTCATCCATGTACATTTTGTTTATTTTTGAGATTTTTTTTTTCATACATGTATTTTTATTTAATTGTTGTACCTGTATACTGTATGTACTGTTTATTATTATTATTATTAATTATTATTATTACTGAAACTGTATTTCATTATGCTCAGTGCTTTGTACTGTATTTACTGAAATGCTGTACCACTACACTGATTTCAAAATATCTACTAATTGTATTTCATTCCAACAAAGCTATTTGAATTTGAATTTGACAGAGAGAGAGATAGCGAGAGACCGAGAGAGAGACATTCCTTGACCACGTGTAAAAATTATAAAACAATTATCATTTCCCCACATTTAAAAAAAAAACGTATTCAAGGTTTCAAAGACCTCTCTGATGAGGAAAGGCTACCCGTCCTGTTGGGGAAGGACGCAGAGAGCTGTGGGTTGGCAGAGAACTACATTGCTGCCTGAAATAAGATGAGGGACAGTGTCTGACAGACCAACCTGTCCTCTATGCCATAGTATTGTTATTGTCCATTGTATGGCTACTTTTACCCCTGATTATTGTTGTTACGGATAAAGCTAATTTAATTTAATAAAATTTAGACGAGAGACTGACAGAGAGAGAGAGAGAGAGAGAGAGAGCGCCACACAGACAGAGAGCGCCACACAGACAGAGAGCGCCACACAGACAGAGAGCGCCACACAGACAGGGACAGACAGACAGACAGGGCCAGACAGAGAGCCACAGACAGACAGGGCCAGACAGAGAGCCACAGACAGACAGGGCCAGACAGGCCAGACGGGGGGGACACAAGGGGGAAGTGAGTGAGCTTGTAATGGGAAAGAAAGAAGCTAGAAGGAAAGCTAGAGCCCTTCCATAATTCTGCTGGAATATTAGCTGATGGAGGGAGGAAGAGGAGGAGGAGGAGGAGGGGGGATAGGGGAACCGCTGTGAGCATCGGGCCTCTGAACACTCCCCCACATGTGGTGTCAATTAGGAACAATCTTGTTTTCTACCCACCACTGCAGAGAAAGGAGGGTTTTTGAGTAGTGTGTGTACGTGCATTTGTGTTTTTTGGTCTGCAGACCTGCCAGAGAAACAGGCTGGATATTCCTTTTATATCAATGTCTTTAACTTTAAGCACACATGTAGACTCAGCCTTTCGGCTGTTCACACGAAGACAAGCAGGCCTTCAAACGAGCACAATCACACTAACATATGACAGAAGAAAAGCGTGGATGACACACATCGGCTCAAGGGCTCACCATGCTGCTGACTGTACATACAAAGGTGAATGCGCACCGAGTTAAGTGCCGATAGAATCATATTTAAAGTGCATAAAAGTTGGTCTAATTTACTGGAAAGTCTACTAAGTGAGACTTTGTCCTCGTGTTTCTTGGCTATTACATTGTTTTGTTCACAAGCTCGGTTGCTAGTGAAGAGATGCCGTTTACTACTAGTCAGATCCAAAATCACAAGTGACATGACTTGAGTGGCCCGTTACCACGGTAACCTCCCCTTCTTAAAATGATTCAGCTGAACATTTTCTCATCTCATAAAAATGTTGTCAAAAGTCTCAGGTCAAACATTTTTATGAGATGTAGCAATGTAGGACATTACTTCTTACTAATAGCGGTCTGTTTTAGAAACATTACAATGCATGTCAAAACATCTGGTTTTTATCTACCTGCAACAGTGTCTGATGAACAAACGTTCATTTTAGACCCTTATCAGGGATTCCGTTAGCCGGTAATTGCCGGATGTTGGCTGCTTAAGCTGATAAATAAAATGGTAGCTGGGGCTTCGGTTTCAGCACCATTCCCTTACTCCTTGCACGCCGTCTTACGTGTGCATGTGCCTGCTGCTGAGTAGAGAGCGCAAGAGAGGAGCCTTGGCATGGCCAAATGCAGGCTACTGTGCAACTCGCTAATCAGGTAGGATGCAATTATTACATTTGGATGGATTTATTTTCATCGTATTTATAATCATTAATTTTATCATCATTATTAATGTTTATCATTGTTTTTGAAACTCCACTGTTGGTTAAGGGCTTGTCAGTAAGCATTTCACTGTAAGGTTCTATTCTGTGCATGTGACGAATAAAATTTGATTTGATTATTATGCAGGAACATTTATTAATTCATCTAAACCAGTTCTTTAGAAATGTCAAATGTGTTTTATTTCATTACGTTTCCATTTTCGTTGGCTAAATGAAGTTCAATCTGTCTTTTTAATTGTGCAGGCCTGTAGTAAAATAAATATAATTAACGTCTTATTGTTGTCATTTGTTAGGTAAAATAAGCACTAGCTGCAATATAGCCTGTTCAAAACTTGAGTGACGGTTTAAAACCAGTCCTTATGTGTTTTTTTATGATTTATTCTGTTGAGCCTATTTCAGTTACAACTGTAATGTTGCGTTTGCCTCAATAGGAGATCCTGCTTGTATTTTCCCTATAAATAATGGCTTGACTTATTTTCGATATTACCCTAACGATGTTTACAAACTTTCGTGAAGGTGTGGTGTGACTATTCGCCTATTATACAGCAGGCGTATGATATGAATGCAGTGCACGCCGGCGCTCCAACTGACTCCGACAGTTCAACTTGAGGTGAGGAAGAACGTGTCAGGCCTACCAAACTTACTCCTATAATCTAACAATATAATGACGATTTTGATAAAAATGTACAAAGTAGGCCTCCCGAGTGCAGCAGCGGACTAAGGCGCTGCATCGCAGTGCTTGAGGCATCACTACAGCCTCGGGTTCGATCCCAGGCTGCGTCACAGCCGGGATAGGGTTCGGCCGTAGGGGAGTTGCAGCGCTGGGACAAGTCTGTACCTACCAATTCTCAATATCACGAAATTGGGGGGGAAAAAGGGGGGTAAAAGTACATATGTTAAAATATGAATAGGCCTATCAGAGTGGATGCCTATGGTGCTCAACTCTCCGACAGCTGAACCGAGACGGACAATTGCTTTAGGAAAGTGAAAACCAATCAAATAATAGGCTATAAAGTTTTGCATATGCTACACACCGAAACACAACAAATATAGTATTAGTAATTTGTTATATTCTTAGGGATATGTAAATGTGGCTCATATGGCCAATAACTCTTGTTTAATGATGGTGCTGGCTGCCTGGGTGGATGTCGTAACGGGTTGCACACCCAATGCATATGGATGACCGGTACATTTCTCAAATCCAGATCTTGGGACTTGGCTCTTCATGCTTGTGCAGTTATTTTTGTGAAGAAGTGCAGTTAAGTGTCAAATGAAAACATCTGAATAAACCCATTTGAACTTGGCACTACAAGGTTCTATCCGCAATCCAATCACGAGCCTGAACAAATAGACGGACCAATCAGAACACATCTTTGCCATCTCTCTAAGTACGGTTAAGATTAGTCTAGCCAGAAATAATGGCACGCAAGCTAAAAAACAAGACTGTCAGAAATCTTAAAGTAAATGATAACATTGTTGTTCAGTGACGACAGGTATTTGTCGGAAGATAATTTCTTAATGTATTTGATGATGGGTTCGGACAATCTTGGTAAAACTGTTCTATAATTTATGCATTCAAATAGCTACAGTTTTCTGTATAATTCAGAAGTGTCAGATAGAATGGCTAAACCTAGATTGACATTTCATTGCCATGAAGTTTAATGTGGGTACTTTGGGTACCTTTAAGGTGAGGACCTTGATGGGTTATGAAATAAGAATTCACTACAGCATTGTTGAGATCTGGGATGTGAACATTTAGAGGTTCAATATCTCAGTACTACAGTATGCTTCATATACAGCCTTACGAGTCCTAACGTCACAAAATGTCTGATTAATGAAAATCTTCAAATGAAAATCACCTGTCCGGTGCCAAATGTTTCTAAGAGAAACTCTGGTGTACCTGTATGTGTGAGTGTGAGTGTGAGTGTGAGTGTGTGTGTGTGTGTGTATGTATGTATGTATGTATGTATATGTGCATGTACAGTGGGGCAAGCAATTATTTAGTCAGCCACCAATTGTGCAAGTTCTCCCACTTAAAAAGATGAGGCCTGTAATTTTCAACATAGGTACACTTCAACTGTGACAGACAAAATGAGAAAAAAAATCCAGAAAATCACATTGTAGGATTTTTAATGAATGTATTTGCAAATTATGGTGGAAAATAAGTATTTGGTAAATAACAAAAGTTTCTCAATACTTTGTTATATACCCTTTGTTGGCAATGACAAGAGGTCAAACGTTTCTGTAAGTCTTCACAAGGGTTTCACACACTGTTGCTGGTATTTTGGCCCATTCCTCCATGTAGATCTCCTCTAGAGCAGTGATGTTTTGGGGCTGTTGCTGGGCAACACGGACTTTCAACTCCCTCCAAAGATTTTCTATGGGGTTGAGATCTGGAGACTGGCTAGGCCACTCCAGGACCTTGTAATGCTTCTTACGAAGCCACTCCTTCGTTGCCCGGGCAGTGTGTTTGGGATCATTGTCATGCTGAAAGACCCAGCCACGTTTCATCTTCAATGCCCTTGCTGATGGAAGGAGGTTCACTCAAAATCTCACGATACATGGCCCCATTCATTATATTATATCCTTTACACGGATCAGTCGTCCTGGTCCCTTTGCAGAAAAACAGCCCCAAAGCATGATGTTTCCACCCCCATGCTTCACAGTAGGTATGGTGTTCTTTGGATGCAACTCAGCATTCTTTGTCCTCCAAACACAACGAGTTGAGTTTTAACCAAAAAGTTATATTTTGGTTTCATCTGACCATATGACATTCTCCCAATATTCTTCTGGATCATCCAAGTGCTCTCTAGCAAACTTCCGACGGGCCTGGACATGGACTGGCTTAAGCAGGGGGACACGTCTGGTACTGCAGGATTTGAGTCCCTGGCGGCATAGTGTGTTACTGATGGTAGGCTTTGTTACTTTGGTCTCAGTTCTCTGCAGGTCATTCACTAGGTCCCCCCGTGTGGTTCTGGGATTTTTGTGAGATTCCTGCGTGGAGCCCCAGATCGAGGGAGATTATCAGTGGTTTTGTATGTCTTCCATTTCCTAATAATTGCTCCCACATTTGATTTCTTCAAACCAAGCTGCTTACCCATTGCAGATTTAGTCTTCCCAGCCTGGTGCAGGTCTACAATTTTGTTTCTGGTGTCATTTGACAGCTCTTTGGTCTTGGCAATAGTGGAGTTTGGAGTGTGTGTTTGAGGTTGTGGACAGGTGTCTTTTATACTGATAACAAGTTCAAACAGGTGCCATAAATACAGGTAACAAGTGGAGGACAGAGGAGCCTCTTAAAGAAGTTACAGGTCTGTGAGAGCCAGAAATCTTGCTTGTTTGTAGGTGACCAAAAACATATTTTCCACCATAATTTGCAAATAAATTCATAAAAAATCCGACAATGTGATTTTCTGGATTTTTTTTTCTCATTTTGTCTGTCATAGTAGAAGTGTACCTATGATGAAAATTACAGGCATCTAATATTTTTAAGTGGGAGAACTTGCACAATTGGTGGCTGACTAAATACTTTTTGCCCCACTGTGTATATATATATATATATATATATGTGTGTGTGTGTGTGTGTGTGTGTGTGTGTGTGTGTGTGTGTGTGTGTGTGTGTGTGTTGGGAATTAAGGATGTTTTATTGCCCCGTCATGCATACTCACACGGCTGATTATGCTGTGGGACTGGTTGCGAGGCAGACCCGTCACTGGACACACACGCTGTCACACACACCACCAGTCACACACACACTCACTCACTCACTCACTCACACTCTCTCGGGAAGTTCTGCTTGTTTCAGACAGACAAGAGGAAGTCTCCCCTCTAAAAGATTCATGGGCGTGCTTCAATTATGTATCTCCTTTCAAATTGTCCTGTTTAGACAACGTAAATTATTCATCCCTTCGTTGGTTCCCAGATTGATGGTTCTCTGTGCTGCCTGTGACAGAGGGAGTGATAAACCAGCATCTACACCACTGTTGATTTACAATCTACTATCCCCCATACTATCAAGCAATGTCAATCTACAATCCTCCATTGGTCAGCTTCTCATTCTGTGCAAGAAAGAAATAGCCTACTCCAGACAGACAGTTGTAGGACGATAGATCCCAAATCCGTGCAATCCGTAGGAGTAGGCTACATAAAAAAAATTGAAAATAAAGTGTCGATAAACTATTATTTCTTCACATTATAAGCGCAGCGAAGCAACAAGACAGTAAACTATATGTCCGAATGTTCGTTCCATAAAGCAATTACGCACTGTACATCCCAGACGTTTCATGTGACAGAAATTAAAACAGCAGTTTGAAATGTAGAAAGAGGGGAGATATAAAGATGCAACAACTGGCAGGGGTTGATAATGACTAGGATAGGGCCTTTGTCTCCTGGACTATGAAATAAAGCTGATGTGAAAACCAATAGAACAATTGCATATGGAAGTCTTTATAAAATAATTGCCTCCATGTTTCTATGGTGGGATTTTGGCTACTTTGAAGCAAGGTAAGAAATGCCTCATAACAAAGTTTTACTTCAAGGTTTCAAAAAAATAAAGGACGTGTTTTTAAAATGCCTACTGCCTCCAGCTCATTGCAAAGCGGTGTGTGAAGTGCTCAGTCTGCCTACTGTTGCCTATGCACTTGAATGACGAATGGGAAGTAGTCATCGATAACAAGCTGAGAAAAAAAAAAGTTGCTCTTTTTAATCGTGGCATTCAAAGCGGTTTTAAAAACTGATTGCATATAGAATTGTTGCGCAATGATTGGGCTTATAAAATCAGGTTTCACTCCAGCAGTACACAGGAGCAGAAAGCGCTGGGCCAGTTAGTCCAGACGATAACCTTACCTCTGGCTCTATACTTCCTGTAATAAGTCTGGCATGTAACGAGAGACGACTTTTTGACCCCTGGGCCGGCCGGCCAGACAGGGAGAGAGCGAGAGAAGCAGGGCAGGTCTGTGTGTAGGAGTCTATGTCGAAGCACCAGGTGTGTGTGTGCGTGCATGGGAGGAGTGGGGGGAATAGACACACTGAAAACAGGGCTGGGACTTAAGGTACTGAGCCACAATAAGGTGAGGGGGTTTGAGTGCTCTCCCCTTCAAAGCTTATCTGCCTTGGGGCACTCTTGGGGGGAAAAAAAGCCCTCACCCTCCTCACCCCTCTTTACAGTCCCTCGACCTCCCAAAGACTAGCCTCTACAAAAGACAAAAGAGGGCTTAGAGGGGCAAAAGCAACCTGTCCTACTGACTGTTCTCTTTAATAACCCCCACCCCAATAAAAGTGTGTGTGAGCTAGAGAGTGTGTGTGAGCTAGAGAGTGTGTGTGAGCTAGAGAGTGTGTGTGAGCTAGAGAGTGTGTGTGAGCTAGAGAGAGTGTGTGAGCTAGAGAGAGTGTGTGAGCTAGAGAGTGTGTGTGAGCTAGAGAGAGTGTGTGAGCTAGAGAGTGTGTGTGAGCTAGAGAGTGTGTGTGAGCTAGAGAGTGTGTGTGAGCTAGAGAGTGTGTGTGAGCTAGAGAGTGTGTGTGAGCTAGAGAGTGTGTGTGAGCTAGAGAGTGTGTGTGAGCTAGAGAGTGTGTGTGAGCTAGAGAGTGTGTGTGAGCTAGAGAGTGTGTGTGAGCTAGAGAGTGTGTGTGAGCTAGAGAGTGTGTGTGAGCTAGAGAGTGTGTGTGAGCTAGAGAGTGTGTGTGCGCGCCGTAACTCACCAGCTGAACGTAGGCCACTTTATAATCCGGTCTCTTCACTTTCTGGTTGAGGTGGTTTCTCTTCTTATTCGTACCTGTGAGATGAAGCGAGAGAGAAAGCGAGAGAGACAGAGCGAGAGAGACAGAGCGAGAGAGACAGAGCGAGAGAGACAGAGCGAGAGAGAGCGCTGTGGTTGGTAAAAAGTATCAACCAAGTAGAATCGAGGAGATAGTTCCCTACTTAAGCCAATTGTTGTCTTTCGTAACGGCAAAACATGCCAACGACTAGAGGTTTGGCTAGAGTAGAAATGTAGAAGGTGCCTGTGTGGTTGTAAAATAGAGCAGACCCTGGTCCTGTTGACTGAGGAATGCAGGTGAACCTCTTACTTCCCCAGTCGGTGGTAATGACCTCATGCCTATCAGAGAGAGGAAAAACAACCACATCCAAAAGAGAGGGACTGCTGCTGTAGATTAGAGTAAGCTTCATCTATTATGGAAGGATGTTGCATCTTGCTGTTGATGACGCTGTGCGTCAATGTTTAAACTGTAGGCCTATAAACTATTAGCAGAACCTATGGAAGAGTATTTCGTTTTTTTTATTAGGATCGCCAATTAAGTGGCTACTGTTCCTGGGGCCCAAACAGGAAACAAAACACAACAAATAAAATATATAAAACACTACATAATACAACGTAAAAAAAAACAATACATAAAAATGTCTCTCTTCGTAGTCCCCGTCATGCCGTAAGGTGTTCTTTAAAAAAGTAAAATGCTAGCTTGAGTTACCTGGGGTGGCAGAGAGTTCCATGTAGTCATGGCTCTATTTAACACGGTGTGTTTCCCAGCCTCTGTTCTGGGACCTGGGGACTTTGAAGACACCTCTGGCTACATGTCTGGCATGGTGCCGATGAGGGTCCGAACTGCGAGCCAACTGCTTGAACAGACATTTCAGTACCTTTAACCCATCAGCACCTTCGCACAAAGACCAACAGTGATGCAGTCAGTCTCTCCTCAGCTTTGACCCAGGAGAGACTGACATGCATACCACTGACTTTTGTCCTCTGTGTACATCTAAATGCTGCACTGTTCTGGGCCAACTGCAATTTTCCTATGTCCTTTGGCGCACATGACCACACATCTGGGCAGTAGTCCAGAAGTGACAAAACTAGGGCCTGTAGGACCTGGCTGGTTGATTTACATGTCATGAAAGCAGAGCAACGCCCTACCACGGACAGACCTCTTACCATTTTAGCAACCATTGAATCTATATGTTTTGACTATGACAGCTTGCTATCTAGGGTTAGTCTACACTTGCTCAACTGCCACATTATTCAGTAATAGATCTAGATGAGGTTTAGGGTTGAGTTAGTGATTTGTCCTAAAAAACAATGTTTTTAGTTTGAGATATTTATCACCAGCCTATTGCAATTTACCATTCAAAAACTGACTGGAGCTCTAAGTTAAGGATGTTCGAGGAAGTGTACCTATTAAACCCACCAAAATGTCTGGACTTTTCAAACATATACTGCCATAATTTCTGTAAGAAACATGGAGAGAAAATGTAAGATGACTCTCTCATGTGAAGTATTATGACATTACATAAAACATTGTTTTATAAGATATACAAATATTTGATAAAATGTGTAAAGTCCAAACTGGGCTTCATGGGTACCGAATGCACCATTTAAGCCCATGGGTGTTCTAAATACGCCCACCTCGTAAATAATTTCAAAACTTTTTCAAAAACTTGCAAACTTAAATTAATTATATTGATCTAAAGTTATTAATATAAACTGATCATGACTATTCATCAAAGTATCACTCATAACGGGAGGGGGGGGGGTCCAATCGTATCCATAGAGTGAACTTAGGGGTTTGTTCTTGCCAACCATTACACACCGGATTCAACTAGAGACTTCAATCAAGACATGATTAGATGAATCAGGTGTGTTATTGCTTGGTTTAAAAAAATATATAAAAAACTGTCACCGACACTGGCCCTAAGTGGGATGAGAAGCCATTTACAAAGACCATAAAACACAACTTTCAATGACTTATCTAAAGCTGATTCACATTTGCTGTACTGCTATTCTTGTTCATTAGTTCAACAATGCCCCCACCCAAACAATGCCCCCACCACGTCCAATAGTCATATTCTTGTCCTTCATTTGTTTGCATTGTCGTCACCTACTTGTAGACCTTCTGTTCCAGATGTCACTGAACCCTGATCTTATTCTTCTCTCTCTGCATCAACGACTAGTTGTCCACTCCAAGACGTTTGGAGTGGGTACGGAGGTTTCTAATGGTTGCTAATCTGGGTAAAGGCACCATGGCTAGACAAATAAAATGCACAGCTGTCATTTGTGTGTTTTAATCGAATTATGAACAAATAAACAATTTATGCTCATGTTCATCGAATAGTAGGGATATCAAAACACTATCCCATGTGTTTCAATGCAAACAGGGCTTAACGGGAGCATACTGGGCTTAACGGGAGCATACTGGGCTTAACGGGAGCATACTGGGCTTAACGGGAGCATACTGGGCTTAACGGGAGCATACTGGGCTTAACGGGAACATACTGGGCTTAACGGGAACATACTGGGCTTAACGGGAACATACTGGGCTTAACGGGAACATACTGGGCTTAACGGGAACATACTGGGCTTAACGGGAACATACTGGGCTTAACGGGAACATACTGGGCTTAACGGGAACATACTGGGCTTAACGGGAACATACTGGGCTTAACAGGAGCATACGGGGCTCAACAGGAGCATACTGGGCTCAACAGGAGCATACTGGGCTTAACTGGAACAACCGTGAATTGGGTTGAA
The DNA here is from genome assembly GCF_023373465.1 of Oncorhynchus keta. Lineage (NCBI taxonomy): Eukaryota > Metazoa > Chordata > Actinopteri > Salmoniformes > Salmonidae > Oncorhynchus > Oncorhynchus keta. Next base: position 2,590,580 of record NC_068437.1, read on the forward strand.
AAAGACAGAATAGCAAAATCAAATCATAAAATATTTGGACACCAATGGTTTGGGGTATAAAAATACACAATATACAATATTACGCTAAGTTAATAATGATCATATGGAACTAGATTTACATTCGGTGAAGGAGTGCTTTTTGTGCTACCCTACCCTTTTTGTGCTACCCTACCCTTTTTGTGCTCTGTCCTCTGGAGATAAAAATGTCAAATTAACAACGACAAAAATATATATACGTATATATTTAAAACAATGCAAGGTTAACTTAACAGTCAAATAAGACAATGCATTAAAACATGTAAGCTGTGAATGCCTGAAATCTATTATCTTGTTGTAGTTAACCAAGTTATTACTACTGTGTGACTGAAATGAAGGCACAACTGCTAGCATGGACACCCCATATTCCAATTGTCAAGAAATAGTAAATAATGCCAATGAAATATGCTATCATGTGCATACATCAGTACATTCATCTCTTCATTTTACATAGAGTATGATCACTTATCTGAAAAGGTACACAAAATATGTTTCTCAGCATCGCCAAACCTTTTTTGCCGCTTTGAAATTGAAAAACTCACATTTAACTGCCACTAACTTAACAATGAAACATCTGACTGGCTTATGGATAACAACCAGATGAATTGGTTGAAACATTAAAACAGCAGAATTTTTTTCTTTCTTTGGATCAAAAGATTGAAGTGGGCCTAATAGGTACACTTACCCTGTCTTTTACTGTCGTAGCTGAAGTGTATACGGTTGAGTCGTCAGCGTACATAGACACGCAGGCTTTATGAAAATAAACGGCCCAAGTAGACTGCCCTGCGGGACACCACATTCAACTGGATTTGCATTAGAGAGGCTTTTATTAAAGAGAACCCTCTGTGTTCTATTAGATAAGTAACTCTCAATCCATAATAAGGCAGATGATGTAAATCCACAACACTGACATTTTTCAGAAATAGGTTATGATCAATGATAGCAAAAGCTGCACTGAAATCTAACAAAACAGCTCTCACAAAATTCCTATCAATAAAAGCTGACCAAAGCAAATCCCCATGTTCTCACAAACACAAAAGAACAACTAAAGAACCCAACAAGCCATTTGTGGGCTTTTGCACCTTTAGAACGCCTGTTTAAACATTAGCCTGATCTTCCAGCCATCAGGCAACTGATAACTTCCGTTACCATGGGAACAATTTATGACATGAAAAACGAGGGAAACATTCCGCTGCAGTGTGTGTGTGTAATGATCACCAGCCAGGCAGCCCACAGCTCAGGGAAAGCCCTTACCAGGGTCGTAAAACGCCCCCATCACAACCCCTACCTATGTGGAAGCCCCCCGTGTGGGTGTGAAAGACAGGTGAGAGTAAGTGTAGGGGGGGGGGGAACCTTCGCCCCCAACTCAGAGTCAGGTGACACACACACAGGTAGGCTAAGTCCCCATGATGGTGTTGTTTGTCATATCCCCCCTACCCCAAGTTGCACCACTACATTCACCCCATCCTACCACACAAAGGCGCATGCATGCACACATGAACTATTTTTTTGAAGGGGGATTGTGGTTTGGCAGCCGACCACTACGTTACAAATCCCAAAGCCGGAGGGGTAGCCATGGCAACGCCTTCCAAAATACCGGAGCCCGCCTGCCGCCCAGGGAGAGAGAGAAGGGGTCATTTGCGTCTCTCTCTCTCTCTCTCTCTCTCTCTCTCTCTCTCGTTCCCCTCTTTAGGCTGCCAATGGCATGGAACCCCTGACGCAGGCAGGGATACCTTCTCTGACGCACCTCGGGATCGCCTGGGCCCCCCTCTCCAGCTCAGTTATTTTTTTCTTTCCTTCTCTCGCTCTCCCCTTTCTTCCCCCCCTTGCCTTTAACGCAGCTCTCGTAAAGAGAGGTCTAATGGGTTCTTTTCCATATTACGTAGGCTTGGCGTCTCGCTGTCTCCCTCTGCCGCTCTCTCTCTCTGGGGTTCTCTCTCTCTCTCTCCGTCTTTCTCTGCCCCAAAGAGAGAGGGGGCTCCTCTTGGCCCTCCAAGCCCAGCAGCACGCCTTCCTTCGCTGGCCCTCCCTGCATCACCACAATCGCTCCGGTCTCCAGGCCTCTCTTTCTGCTGCTCTCACTTTTTCTCTCTCCCTCCCTCCTTCCTGCCAGGAGCTAGCAAATTCGTAGCCCCGTAAAAGAGCCTCTAAACAGCCCATGCTAACCCTAAATGTTTCCTCCCCCATGAAATGCCAAGAGAATAATTTAGTCAAATCATATAACCCCTCTCTGTGGCTTTGTGATCATCTAAACTTTAGAAGGGGGGAATGGGAGAGAGGGATGGATGGAGCGAGGGGTAAGGTTGTGTAACCCTGCTTGGCTTTTAGGCCCTTGAGAAAAGTAAGTGTGTGTGTGTGTGTGTGTGTGTGTGTGTGTGTGTGTGTGTGTGTGTGTGTGTGTGTGTGTGTGTGTGTGTGTGTTACGCCTTGGAGCAGGAGGACGAGTGCAGGGGCACCTTGGGACAGCTGTAGGCCGGAGTGCTACAGCAGCAGATTCTGTGATAAGCAGCTGTGGTGGAAAGTCCAGCCAGGCACGCTAACCGCAATCACTGCTAACTGCTAAACAACTCCTGCTTATCAATGGATACTCGATAGCTAAACATGCTAACGACCGCAAAAACACTTGTCACTGCTCGTCAATGAATAAAAAGATTACCTAGATAGCTAACCACAAAAAAATGATTTCCCTCACTGCAATAGGTTAATATGCTAACAACCCGCTCTTCTTAGCAAATTAAAATAATACCTTTATAGCTAACTGCTAAGAACACTCCTCTCACTGTTAATTAATTAATTAATAAATGGGGTTAGTTAAACATGCTACCCACTGCAAAACATACCATTTTACAAATGATCAAAGTTATTATCCCCAAGGTGAAAATGGTCTTGGATTGTGCTCAAAATAAACTTGTTTGTCACTTTCTTTTTCTTTTTTTAAACTGAGGTCAGAGCTTTCTTTTGTGTTATCCGCAATGATGTGATGTGTGGTTTAAATTAGGGGGTTTAATGGTCATAACAAATGCACAAAATAAATCTACCAACCAATCATTTAAATACGTATTTTCCCTTGATTGACATATGGTATGTTTAATGGTACTCACAGTATTGTATCCTTGTGCGGACAGCTCCCACTGGAACGTTGTAAATCTTCTCCAGGTAGTTCCTCACGTCACATTTGGTCATTCTGTCCACAGGTCATGAACAGGCAAAAAGAGAGGAGCCCGAGGGGGGAGGGAAAATAAATCAACAGCGTTACACTATGGAAGGTAACGCCCAGGTGAAGTGGCCTATTTCTATAGACCAAACATCAGTTTCACGACAAGTAGAGCGATATGGTCCACAGATATAGGACAGACTTCTTTTTTGACATGTGGCTTAGGCCTACACAAAGCAAACTCTTAATGTAGACCTGGGTATTCTTCCTTAGGGTACATTAAGGAAAAACAAACAGTCCCGTTTTCTTCCATTTTGTGCCTACTGAACAAGACCCAGCACTCATAAGGAACTACTGGCCCCACTCATTTACATTACAATGCTAACAGTCTAACATCATAAAAACCTGGGTGTTTATGACCTTGCATAGGCTAGTTTGAATACACCACATTAACCCACCATTTCACCAGTAGTGGTCCAAACAAAGTGGAAACACAATGTCCCTTAGAGTGCAGTGCAGTCAGTGTTCGCCAAAACCCCAGCTTCTTATTTTTTTACTTTAGTTTATTCAGTAAATATTTTCTTCACTCTTTCATGAACTGCATTATTGGTTAAGGGCTTGTATAAGTAAGCATATCACGTTAAGGTCTCCACTTGTTGTACTACTCGGCGCATGTGACAAATACAATTGTATTTATCTCCAAATCAACATGGATCTCTTTCAGGGAGGGGAAGACATAGGGACTGAAACGTCTTCGGGCTAGAATAGCAGAGCGGTCCGAGTCAAGGGACAATGGCAATTCAGGAAAAAAAAAAGAAGAAAAAAAAAGTGTGAACAAACACATTTAGGATAATTTATTTATGGGGACCCAGAACAGTCTCCTTCGAGATGCAACACACAGATGCGCCTCCGTTTCCATTCCTCCTTCCCCTAATCCCTCCATCCTGTGTGTGTGCCAGAGGTTAGTGAAGCAGAGTAGAGTGGAATTAGGAGAGGAGAGAAAGAGAAGCGAGGCAGGGAAAGAGGGGTTAGAGAAGGAGAGCGAGAGAAAGAGTGAGTTAAGAGAGTGGGAGAGGGCACTTGAGAAGATGAGGGAGAGAACGAGAGGATTTCCTAGAAAGCGGAGGGAGAGAAAGTGTGTGAGTGGAGAGAGGAGGGTGGGGGGGGTTGGGGAATAGAGTCCTCTCAGGGTCATTAGAGCGAGAACACTGATCCTGATTAAAGAGAGGAACATTCTCTTAATCCCTGCTGTCACACACTCCAATTATCCTCCTGCCACACACGCACACACTCACCCACTCAGAGCGGCAAGGAATTTCACTCAAGCAACAGCGCCCCCTCTGATAGACAAGATAAAACAACAAACTCATACAAGTGCAGCGATAAAGGTAGACGATAGGAAGAGTCAACACTCCACAAACCAAACTGACAAAAGGGTGCAGTGACTCAGAGCTCAAGCCTACTGCTGCTCAAGTAATGCAGTCCTCACGACAACATCGCCGGAGACTCCAGAAACAGAAGGAGCCTTTCACACCTTTCTTCACTTACTCCCAGGAAAGAACAAATACCTGTCTTAAGGCAGCTGTCAAGGCTGAATGCATCATCAGATGCTGCTATATTTATACACAAACACACGGCATTCCCACACAGTAACACTATCCCACGGATGACGGAAGCTTTTCACCCAGGCAAGGGAATCAGAAGGGCATCAGATAACGTCGGGGATGGTCGGAGTATGTGGAGCAGGTTGGAGACGTCGGGGACATTGGCATGCCAGGCTTTTTTATGGATCAAAAAAGGGCTGAGGAGGTGGGTGTGGAAAAAGGGGAGTGGCTGGGGCATGGCAATGGCCGCAGTGGGCTGAATATTAGAGACTATTTTAAAGGCCCTCATCTTGGTGGTGTAAAGACATTTGTGCATGTTTAAGCCTATTTACTGCAATTCTACAAATTTCTCCATGGAACTGAGAGAAAATGTTGCCATTTGAAAGCAAATTCTCTCAGATTCTACATACTCTGCCATGGAGCTGAAATCAGTTTTAAAGCTAATTTCCTGCAATTCTAGGCACTGTTTGGACTTAGGCGTCCCCAAAAAAATGCTTAGGCTGCCCGCCCAAGGATTTAAAAAAAATCCCTGTGTTAGGCCTCGGGGGGATTAAAAAAGTTGTATTGTTTCGTATTGTTTTGGCCATAAATCTGATATTAAAGTTGAGTCAACGGGAAATGGAGGCGAGTGTAATCGATGCAGCTTCCTGTGAGAGAACAGAAGGGAACATTGTGAACTTTGGGTCTTTGTCTCATGGTCTTTGTTTCCTACTAGAGTAACATATTTTGGTGGATAGATAACAGTTCAGCTATATCAAATATGGCAGTGGAATTTTGCTCTGCCCTGAGTACCTCTGAAATACCCCCTCATGTGCATTTCATCGGTAGGCCTATGATCTCATGAGTCTTCAAGTACCCCCTGTGGAAAGGCCTAATACCCCTGGTTGGGAACTACTGAGTGAGGGGATTAGTCTTAGTTGGGGAGGTAGGGATGCAAAACTCCTGGTAATTTCCCAAATTTTTCAGAAAATGTTCAGAGACTTTAGTTTGGAGAAATGTGAATGTGAGATGGAGATTGTCTACCGTAACTGCGTCGAGAGGTCACGTGTTGCCTACACATGAAATTCAGCAATTACATTTATACAAGCAAGTTGTTTTCTATTGGATACTTTATTTTTAGTAAATATGGTAAGCTGCTAGCATTGTGATGACTGGTCTAATTTATGAACAAAGCCAGAGAGTGGATATGTCCATTTCATACAACTACACCTAGAAGTCCAGCATCCCGGAGTCGCCTCTTCACTGTTGACTGTTGACATTGGTGTTTTGCGGGTACTATTTAATGGAGCTGCCAGTTGAGGACTTGTGAGGTGTCTGTTTCTCAAACTAGACACTAATGTACTTGTCCTCTTGCTCAGTTGTGCACCGGGGCCTCCCACTCCTCTTTCTATTCTGGTTAGAGTCAGTTTGCACTGTTCTGTGAAGGGATTATTACACAGCATTGTACGAGATCGTCAGTTTCTTGGCAATTTCTCACATTGTATAGCCTTCATTTCTCAGAACAAGAATAGACTGATGAGTTTCTGAAGAAAGGTCTTTGTTTCTGGCCATTTTGAGCCTGTAAATGGAACCAACAAATGCTGGTGTCCCAGATACTCAACTAGTCTAAAGGACAGTTTTATTGCTTCTTTAATCAACGCGGCAGTTTTCAGCTGTGCTAACGTAATTGCAAAAGGGTTTCTAATGATCAAATAGCCTTTTAAAATGATAAAATTGGATTAGCTAACACAACGTGCCATTGGAACACAGGAGTGATGGTTGCTGATAATGTGCCTCTGTACGCCTATGTAGACACTCCAATAGACATCAGCAGATTCCCAGCTACAATAGTCAATTACAACATTCATGTCTACACCGTATTTCTGATCATTTTTATGTTATTTTAAAAAGGACAGAAAATGTGCTGTTCTTTAAAAAACAAGGATAATTCTAAGTGACCCCAAACTTTTGAACGGTAGTGTACATATTACCTCACATTGATTATGTACCGGTACTTCTTGTACATAGGCTCTTTTTTTATTTACCATATCCTTTTTTTATTTAGCTTGTGAAAGGCTACCCGAAACGTTTGATCAAAGTTATACAATTTAAAAGACAATGCTACGAAATACTAATTGAGTGTATGTAAAAACTTCTGCTCCACTGGGAATGTAATGAAAGAAATAAAAGCTGAAATAAATCACTCTATTATTCAGAAATTTCACATTCTTAAAATAAGTGGTTATCCTAACTGACCTAAGAGGACATTTTACTAGGACTAAATGTTAGGAATTGTGAAAACTGAGTCTAAATGTATTTGGCTAAGGTGTATGTAAACTTCCGACTTCAACTGTATATAATTGGTCCACGGTACCGGCCTTTATCCTGTCTGGGAATGGGATTACGCTAGCAGAACCCATCGCCAACAGCCAGTGAAATTGCAGGGTGCCAAATTCAAACAGAAATCTAATAATTCTAATTTCTCAAACATACAAGTATTAGGCACCATTTTAAAGATAAACTTCTCGTTAATCCAACCACAGTGTCCGATTTCAAAAAGGCTTTACAGCGAAAGCAAACCAAACGATTATGTTAGGTCACCACCAAGTCACAGGAAAACACAGCAATTTTTCCAGCCAAAGACAGGAGTCACAAAAATCAGAAAGAGATAAAATTAAATCACTAACCTTTGATGATCTTCATCAAATGACACTCATAGGACTTCATGTTACACAATACATGTGTGTTTTGTTCAATAAAGTGCATATTTATATCCAAAAATCTCATTTTACATTGGCGTCTTATGTTCAGTAGTTCCAAAACATGCAGTGATTTTGCAGAGAGCCACGTCAATTTACAGAAATACTCATAATAAACATTGATTAAAGATACAACTATTATACATGGAACTTTAGATAAACTTCTCCTTAATGCAACCGGTGTCAGATTTTTAAAAACTTTACGGAAAAAGCATATCATGCAATAATCTGAGTACGGCACTCAGAGACCAAAACAGCCAAGCAACTATCCGCCATGTTGTGGAGTCACATTAGTCAGAAATAGCATTATAAATTTCCCGTACCTTTGATTATCTTCATCAGAATGCACTCCCAGGATCATTTATGACCAAATAACTCCTTTTGTTAGGGCGTTTGGTAAACAAATCCAAACACGCGTGCAAGTCCAGCGGAAAGGTTGGACGAAAAGTTCAAAAAGTTATATTACAGGTCGTAGAAACATGTCAAACGATGTATAGAATCAATCTTTAGGATGTTTTTAACAAATCTTCAATAATGTTCCAAACGGAGAATTCCTTTGTAGAAACGTAATGGAACGCGAGGAAACTCATATGACCACGCGTCGCGAGCTCGTAGCAATCTGCCAGACATCTGGCTCAATCCCCTCTCATTCAGCCCCCCTTCACAGTAGAAGCCTGAAAAAAGGTTCAAAAGACTGTTGACATATAGTAGAAACCTTAGGAGGTGCAAAATTACCCCACAGACACTGTATATTGGAATGGCAATGAGTTGATAAACTACAAACCTCAGATTTCCCACTTCCTGGTTGGATTTTTCTTAGGTTTTCACCTACCATATGATTTATGTTATACTCACAGACATCATTCAAACAGTTTTAGAAACTTCAGAGTGTTTTCTGTCCAATACTAATAATAATATGCATATATTAGCATCTGGGACTGAGTAGCAGGCAGTTTACTCTGTGCATGCTTTTCATCCAAGTGAAAATGCTGCCCCCTAGCCCAAACAGGTTATTTCACTCTCAGAAAACAGGAAGGCGATTGGTCGGAAATCAAAGGATACCGGTTAAGGTATTAAACCCTACATCCCTCATGGGTGTACTTCTACTGTACACATTTTCTTTCTGTCTCCATCTATCTAGTTATCCATCCATCCATCCATCCCGCTCTTGCTTTCTACTGGTTACTACTGTGGGGATGTTTTTCAGCGGCAGGGACTGGGAGACAAGTCAGGATGTAGGCAAAGATGAACGGAGCACAGTACAGAGATCTTTGATGAAAGGTTCACCTTCCAACAGGACAACGACCATAAAGCACACAGCCAAGACAAGACTGGCTTCGGGAGCAACGCTCCCCATCAAACGTGACAGAACTTGAGAGGATCTGCAGAAGAATGGGAGAAACTCCCCAAATACAGGTGTGCCAAGCTTGTAGCATCATACCCAACAAGACTCAATACTGTAATCGCTACCAAAGGTGCTTCAACAAAGTACTGTTTAAAGGGACTGAATTAGACGTCGACCAATTATGATTTTTCAACGCCGATACCGATGCCGATTATTGGAGGACCCAAAAGAGCGATACCGATTAATCTGACTATTTTTATTTATTTATTTGTAAAAATGACAATTACAACCATACTGAATGAACACTTATTTTAACTTAATATAATACATCAATAAAATCAATTTAGCCTCAAGAAAATAATGAAACATGTTCAATTTGGTTTAAATAATGCAAAAACATAGTGTTGGAGAAGAAAGTAAAAGTGCTCAGTTCCTTGCTCAGAACATGAGAACATATGAAAGCTGGTTGTTCCTTTTAACATGAGTCTTCAATATTCCCAGGTAAGAAGTTTTAGGTTGTAGTTATTATAGGAATTATAGGACTATTTCCCTCTATACCATTTGTATTTGATTTGATTTGAACCTTTAACTATTGGATGTTCTTATAGGCACCTTAGTATTGCCAGTGTAACAGTATAGCTTCCAGCCCTCTCCTCGCTCCTCCCTGGGCTCGAACCAGCAACACAACGACAACAACTACAAGAAGGCTCAGATAGTGATGTTTGAAACGCTATTAGTGCGCACCCCGCTAACTAGCTAGCCATTTCACTTCGGATACACCAGCCTCATGTCGGGAGTTGATAGGCTTGAAGTCATAAACCGTGCAATACTTGACGCACAACGAAGAGCTTCTGGCAAAACACACAAAAGTGCTGTTTGAATGAATGTTTACGCGCCTGCTTCTGCCTACCATCGCTCAGATACTTGTATGCTTGTATGCTCAGGCAGATTATATGCAACGCGGGGCGGGACACGCTAGATAATATCTAGTAATATCATCAACCATGTGTAGTTAACTAGTGATTATGATTGATTGTTTTTTATAAGATAAGTTTAATGCTAGCTTGCAACTTACCTTGGCTTACTGCATTCGCGTAACAGTCTCCTTGTGGAGTGCGACGAGAGAGGGGCAGGTTGTTATTGATTTGGACTAGTTCACTGTAAGGTTGCAAGATTATATCCCCCGAGCTGACAAGGTGAAAAACTGTTGTTTTGCCCCTGAACGAGGCAGTTAACCCACCGTTCCCAGGCCGTCAATGAAAATAAGAATGTGTTCTTAACCTTTTGTGACTAGGGGGCAGTATTTTCATTTTTGGAAAAATAACAGGATATTTTGTCAGGACAAGATGCTAGAATATGCATATAATTGACAGCTTAGGACAGAAAACACTCTAAAGTTTCCAAAACTGTAAAAATATTGTCTGTGAGTATAACAGAACTGATATTGCAGGCGAAAGCCTGAGAAAAATCCAATCCGGAAATGCCTCATCTTTTGAAAGGTCTGCGTTCCAATGCGTCCCTATTGAGCAGTGAATGGGCTATCAACCAGATTACTTTTTCTCCGTATTCCCCAAGGTGTCTACAGCATTGTGACGTAGTTTTACGCATTTATGTTGAAGAATACCCATAAGTGGCTACATTGCACAAGTGGTCACCGGATGGCTCTCGGAGTGATTCTCGCGTAAAATACAGAGGTAGCCATTATTCCAATCGTTCCTACTGAAAAACCAATTGTCCCGGTGGATATATTATTGAATAGATATTTCAAAAACACCTTGAGGATTGATTATAAACAACGTTTGCCATGTTTCTGTCGATATTATGGAGCTAATTTTGAATATTTTTCTGCGTTTTCTTGACTGCAATTTCCGGGCGATTTCTCAGCCAAACGTGAAGAACAAACGGAGCTATTTCGCCTACAAAAATAATATTTTTGGAAAAAAGGAACATTGGCTATATAACTGGGAGTCTCGTGAATGAAAACATCCGAAGCTCATCAAAGGTAAACGATTTAATTTGATTGCTTTTCTGATTTCCTTGACCAAGTTACCTGCTGCTAGCTGGACAAAATGCTATGCTAGGCTATCGATAAACTTACACAAATGCTTGTCTAGCTTTGGCTGTAAAGCATATTTTGAAAATCTGAGATGACAGGGTGATTAACAAAAGGCTAAGTTGTGTCTCAATATATTTCACTTGTGATTTTCATGAATAGGAATATTTATGTCCGTTGCGTTGTGCTAATTAGTGTCAGTCGATGATTAGTAACTCCCATCCCGGGTCCGGGAGCGTAGAGGTTAATTGATTTGCCTAGTTAAATAAAAAGGTATAAAAAAATATATTATAATATTATTTTTTTTAAGTTAAAATAAATAATAATAATAATAATAATAATAGGCTCCCCAAAATATCGATTTCCGATTGTTATGAAAACTTGCAATCGGCCCTAATTAATCGGCCATTCCGATTAAATCGGTCGACCTCTAGTTTGAATACTTATGTAAATGTGATATTTTATAAATTAGCTAAAAGGTCATGTGTGTAGATTGATGAGGATTTTTTTTTATTTTAAGCAATTTTAGAATAAGGCTGTAAACTAACAAAATGTGGATAAAGTAAAGTGGTCTGAATGAGAGGTTGACCGATTAATTAGGGCCTATTTCAAGTTTTCATAACACTCGGTAATCAGCATTTTTGTACGCCAATTATATTGCAATCCACGAGGAGACTGTGTGGCAGGCTGACCACCTGTTATGAGAGTGCAGCAAGGAGCAGGGTACGTTGCAAGCTAGCATTAAACTTATCTTATAAAAAAAATCTATCAATCTTAACATAATCACTAGTTAACTACACATGGTTGATGATATTACTAGTTTAACTAGCTTGTCCTGCGTTGCATACAATCAATGCGGTGCCAGTTAATTCATCATTGAATCACAGCCTACTTCGCCAAACGGGTGATGATTTAACAAAAGAGCATTCGTGAAAAAAGAACAATCGTAGCGCCAACGTCACAAGTTAACCATAAACATCAATGCCTTTCTTAAAATAAATACACAAGTATATATTTTTTTACCTGCATATTTAGTTAAAATAAATTAATGTTAGCAGGCAATATTAACTAGGGAAATGGTGTCACTTCTCTTGCATTCAGTGCAAGCAGAGTCAGGTTACATGCAGCAGTTTGGCTCGTTAGGAACTGTGTGAAGACAATTTCTTCCTAACGAAGACCGTAATTAATTTGCCAGAAGTTTACGTTATTATGACATAACATTGAAGGTTGTGCAATGCAACAGCAATATTTCGTTCAATACAATACGGAACGGTCCTGTTTTTCACTAAATGAATAAACATTTTGTTTTCGAAATGATAGGTCATTAATATGGTCAAACTAAGGCTTGTATTTCTGTGTGTTTATTATATTATAATTAAGTCTATGATTTGATATTTGATAGACTGCTCTGACTGAGCTGTGGGAGGCAGCAGCAGGCTCATAAGCATTCATTCAAACAGCACTTTCCTGCGTTTGCCAGCAGCTCTTCGCAATGCTTGAAGCACAGTGCTGTTTATGACTTCAAGCCTATCAACTCCCGAGATTAGGCTGGCAATACTATAGTGCCTATAAGAACATCCAATAGTCAAAGGTAAATTAAATACAAATGGTATAGAGAGAAATAGGCCTATAATAACTACAACCTAAAACGTCTTACCTGGGAATATTGAAGACTCATGTTAAAAGGAACCACCAGCTTTCATATATTCTCATGTTCTAAGCAAGGAACTTAATCGTTAGCTTTTTTACATGGCACATATTGCACTTTTACTTTCTTCTCAAACACTGTGTTTTTGCATTATTTAAACCAAATTGAACATGTTTCATTATTTATTTGAGACCAAATTGATTTTATCTATGTATTAGATTAAGTTCAAATAAAAAAGTGTTCAATTCAGTATTGTTGTAAATGTCATTATTCCAAATAAACAAATGTATTAAATATATATTAAAAAAAAGAAGCTTTTTATTGGTCCTCCAATAAATCGATATCAGCATTGAACAATCATAATCGATTGCCCTCTAGTCTGAATACTTTCCGAAGGCACTGTGCATGGTGTAATTTACTAATGGTCCTTAACTAACACCATAGGGATATTGAATATCAAACCAAATTGAACATGGGCATTACAATCGGGTCAAGTGCAGCTGAGATCTGAATGATTACTTGGGTGCTGCAAGATGTGGGCATGTGGGTCGGATTAAAATAAACCCAACCCAAGGAAAACTGTTACAGTATCACTTCATTCCGCGATACCATTTTTCTATCATCTCGCAAATCTTTGTTTTGGACGAGACGGACATTGTGACCAAAATGATCCTATTTACACTATTGTCAATTTTGACACTATAATAAATGAGAAGTTGCTTTATAGGAGAAGTTTCTTTTTAAAGGGGCAGTTGAACATTTGTCTCACTAAGTGAATCAAATATCTGAGGGTACATTGTGCTTGACTAAGCATGGATCACCCTAAAAACCTTTTATTCATGAATTGTCATTATTTATCATTGAAACACTATTACGCAAAATACTTGAATTGTGCTCAAAAATGTAGTTTTGTAAATGTGCTCCTTGTGCCCTGCACACACAAACAAAGTCTGAACCGTGACAAAGACCAACACAATAAACAGGGCACAACTCAAAAACATGAAATACCAAGAGACTAAGGAGGGTTTGTACAGAGGGAAGACATGAAACCTGAGATGAGGAGAGAAAGTTAACAGTTGATAGATGACATTAGGGATGTCCTGCTTGAGGAGAAAGGCAGCAGTTCACACTTCATGCTATTATATAAAAGGTAAGAGGGTAACAAGGTCTCCACACACACACACACACACACACACACACATACACACACACAGATGTGGAAAACTCAACCGTTTGAAATATTATGCCGAGTCATCATTTAGGAGGATACATGAAACAGCGAAGGTGAGGCACAAAATGATTTGTAGTGACATTTCCTACAGAGAAAACTGCAAATAAGCTATGAGAGAAGTCATGAAGTCTGCAGACAAGATGAAAGGCAGTGGCACTACAAAACCTTTTTTGGGAGCGCAAAGCAGCCAATTGAGGTGGATTTAATGAAGAGGTCCACCTGCATTATCTCTAGTTTAATATAAATAAACTATTACGCTCAATCGTTTAACTTTCAGTGTTTGTCACTACATTACTACATCATTTAGCTATTTGATTTAGAATTTTAGGACCCTTTTATGTATCAAAATATTTTTGAATAATTTTTGATAAAATATTGATTTTGCCCATTGCTACTAAAGCCCATAGAAATGCGTGAAAAACGGCCTCCCGGGTGGCGCAGTGGTTAAGGGCGCTGTACTGTCATCTGTACTGCAGCGCCAGCTGTGCCATCAGAGTCCCAGGCTCTGTCGTAACCGGCTGCGACCGGGAGGTCCGTGGGGCGACGCACAATTGGCCTAGCGTCGTCCGGGTTAGGGAGGGCTTGGTCGGTAGGGATGTCCTTGTCTCATCGCGCACCAGCGACTCCTGTGGCGGGCCGGGCGCAGTGCGTGCTAACCAAGGTTGCCAGGTACACGGTGTTTCCTCCGACACATTGGTGCGGCTGGCTTCCGGGTTGGATGCGCGCTGTGTTAAGAAGCAGTGCGGCTTGGTTGGGTTGTGTATTGGAGGATGCATGACTTTCAACCTTTGTCTCTCCCGAGCCTGTACGGGAGTTGTAGCGATGAGACAGTAGATAGTAGCTACAACAACAATTGGCTACTACGAAAAAAATTCACAAAAAAAAAACAAAAAAAAACGCATAAATGGTAAAAAGGACAGTCCAAAAATAAGTGTCTGTCCTAAATCTAGGAGATTACACATTATCGTCGTGTTCGTCCCATTAGTATGTAGCCAAAAAGGTTCGGACGCCACCAAACAGAAGTTGTCACATCAACATTACTGAGTTCAGAAGAGTTTCCTGACACTTGTGGGGGTCGTAGAGCAAAACGGAGAACACCATTGTGTGTGAGAGTCTCCTCATTTCATAGACTGGTCATAATGGTTGAGGCCAAACCGTTCGGTTGCTACAGATGTTTTTGTGAGAATACCGTTTTTTCGGGATGTCTCATGGTCTGACAAACACTGCTCTAGCTCTGCCACCTTTCACCGCAGATGCGGAAGTCCTGGATTGAGGACTTCGGTGCAATGAGACCGTTCCAATGCAACAACAAAAAAAACAAACTGACAGATTTTGATAGAGATTGTTATGTCATTTAGATTGATGCACAGGTAGTTCTATTAAGATTAAATACCATAAACTAAATACATCGTAGAGATCCTATAAAATGACTAGAGGGGCTATGTCATAAACCCTCAAAGTTCCAGAATTAGGTGAAAATGGCAGCCATATTGGTCAGGGAGAAACCAGTGTAATTGGCATGAATGGCAGTGCAGGCATATTCCGATCAGAAATTGTGCAGTAAAATCCTTCCATCAACTGATTTCAGCCAGTGTATGGCTGTGGATTGACTGCATTGTTTGAATGGAATTCTGGCATATTGGCAGTTAATTTGAAACATTTATGGAATAATTCCTCTAAAACTGTCTGGCTGGCTTGCTAACAGACATACGGTGCAGATACTTCAAATTCCTTATTTTACACAATATCTTATCACAGCACTGGCAAACCATAGTTGACCAACTCCCTGACCAAAATTGCTGACCTTTATCCTATCATAAGAAGGTTCATGTCCATTATAGTATTCTAATTCCTAATTATACGGAACACATAGTGTATTGTCTATGTTGTGAGCAACAGACATTTATCTCAACCCCCCACCCCACCCCAAAGAAACACTCACATTGAACTGCACAAGACATGAGTCCACTAAGTAAGTAAGTGAGTGTGTGTGTGTGTGTGTGTATCCTGAAATCTGAAGCCAGTCACAGTTGTCTTACACAAGAATGTGTATGCAAAACTAGAAACCCAACGATGGCGCTGGAGAAAAAGGAAGAGATACTTCAAGACCACAAAATGACTCAACGAACACTCAAAATGACAAGAGAAACCAAACGACCTCAGCACTAAGGAAGCGAGAGAGAAACACTCCCCGGTTGTTTTGAGCCAGTGAAAGTGCCAAGGAAGGATTAGGAGACGGCTGTGTAGTTTGAGAAACGTTTGCAGAGCATTTGGGAAGTGTATAATAATAACGAGAGGAGCAGAAAGAACGAGTTGAGTTCCGTCCTGTGAGTCCACAGAATAAAATAGGACCTCTATGGGTGTGTGTTGATTTCAGGCCCCAGGTGCTTGGCAGACAAAGCAAACCTTGTGTTCGTCCTGAGAAAAACTCAATTAAAGCACTCAAGAAAGCCTCACTACAAAAAAGCTACTACCTACGGCCACAATCAACACTTTATTGTAGTGACGGCACAGTAGTCACAGGGTTTCCGTTAGAAGGTAATAGCCGGCTTTCGGCTGGGGGAAAAAAAAGGTAAAAGCTGATATTGGGGGGGGCATTGCGAAATAATGCATTTTAGCCTAATAATGAAATACCAGTTGATGTTGTAGCTGCCAAAAACAGCTCAAACAGGTGTTTGTTTCTGCTGGAGTGAAACGTGCTTTAATAAGCCCAAACAGTGTGCAAATTTGCGTGTAAAAAAAACAAACAATGGCCACAATTATAAAAGGAAACATTTAATTGTTAGAATCCAGAACATTTTCCTGCATGTCTTACCTTGCTTCAAAGTAGCCTAGCCAAAATCCAACCAAACGTGCAGGTTTTTATTTTCGAAAAACGTACATATGCCATTGAAACCATTAGCCGTTTCCTCTCATGTTCTATTGGTTTTCAAATAAATATATTTCTTTAATTGTCCAGTAGCCAAAAGCACAATCCGAGTCATATTAGCAGCCCACCATGCTAGTTGTTGTATATTTACATGTCCCCTCTTTCAAAATGTTGAATGGATATTTTCATCTCTGTCACATGAAACCGCTCACAAGGATATTTCCCCACTAATTCGATTATGAAACAAACATTCGCGCGTAGCCTTCTGCCTTGTGCACATTGCTGCGCTTATAACTTCAAGTTTACCCATTAAAAAAGAAATATTGTTTAGCACCATTTTTACATGCTGATCAGTTGCATGAGCCGCATTGCTTTTTTAAAATGTTGGATGTAGGCATGTTGTATGAATTTTGGATCTATCATCCCACAACTGTCCCAGGGTCTGTTTGGAATAGGCTACATCTTTCTTGCACAGAGCAACAAGCTGACCAATAAAATAGGTAAAGTTTTCTATATTGGGGAAGTAGATTGACATAGACACGTTATATGACTGGAAACCTTAGCAGAATATTTTTTTAATACAACAAAAATGACAGGGTAGCCAACTCTGCTGACACTGACAAACAGATCAATAAAAACTATTTTGTGTGATCATTTATTAGGCCTTGGAAAAAGGGGAGACAAATACAACGACTGTAATCTAACCTGGAATCAAATCAAATGTTATTTGTCACATGCAACGAATACAACAGGTGTAGAGACCATACAGTGAAATGATTACTTACAAGCCCTTAATCAATAATGCAGATAAGAAAAATACCCACAAAAAAAAAAAGAAAAACAAATAATTAAAGAGCAGCAGTAAAATAACAATAGCGAGACTATATACAGGTGGTAGCGGTACAGACTCAATGTGCGGAGGTACTGGTTAGTCGAGTTAATATATGTGGGTAGAGTTATTAAAGTAACTTATGCATAGATAATAACAGAGAGTATCAGCAGTGTAAGGGGGGGGGCAGAGGGCAATGCAAGCAGTCTGGGTAGCCATTTGATTAGATATTCAGCAGTCTTATGGCTTGGGGGTAGAAGCTGTTTAGAAGCCTCTTGGACCTAGACTTGGCGCTCCGGTACCGCTTGCCATGCGGAAGCAGAGAGAACAGCCTTTGCCAATTTTTGGGGCATTCCTCTGACACCGCCTGGTATAGAGGTCCTGGATGGTGGAAAGCTTGGCCACAGTGATCTACTGGGCCGTTCGCACAACCCTCTTTAGTGCCTTGCGGTCGGAGGCTGAGCAGTTTCCATACCAGGCAGTGATGCAGCCAGGATGCTCTCGATGTTGCAGCTGTAGAACCTTTTGAGGATCTGAGGTTTGGAACATTATAGTTTGTTTGTGATGTGGACGCCAAGGAACTTGAAGTTCTCAACCTGCTCCACTACAGCCCCATCGATGAGAATGTGGCGTGCTCTGTCCTCCTTTTCCTGTAGTCCACAATCATCTCCTTAGTCTTGACCATGTTGAGGGAGAGGTTGTTGTCCTGACACCACACGGCCAGGTCTCTGACCTCGTCCCTATAGGCTGTCTCGTCGTTGTCAACAGCTTACGACTGTTGTGTCATCGGCAAACTTAACGATGGTGATGGAGTCGTGCCAGACCGTGCAGTCATGAGTGAACAGGGAGTGCAGGAAGAGGAAAGTAAAAAAACAGTAAATATGCACACTCATATGACCGATCTCCGCTGGTGCCAATACTTTTTGCTCAATTAAGTTGAGAATTTTGATAATGAAAAGACTCCAGTCTGTCTTCTCATTTGTTTTCCAAACTGTTTTTCCATTTCTGACTGTAGGCTATGCGATTTAAAACAATCCACAGCTTCTTTGATCCGCTGTGGTCAAATCATGCTTTCTGGTGTAGTAGCCTATTTTGAATTATTTAATTTATTTCTGTACAGACAGGAGTACACTAATTTGGCTATACAATTTTGTCATTTTAATGCCATTTACTTTAGGGAAGTTTCCTAGCCTAATATGCTGCTCCGCCTATGCATCTTCAAATTCCAGTAAGAATTATGCACGCCGTTGCATTCGAGCTGCATGTTCTGTTAAGATGAAATACCAGAAACTAAATGTGATTTCTGTCATTCTGAGAACCGTAGGTGGACGTCCTAATCAGGTCACGAAACCAATGCATATGGGTCTGGTTAATGTCTGAAATGTCCTGTAAATAAAAGATGCTGCCGGTCAATTGTCCGGCGCCACTTTTTCCAAATGGAAACCCTGAGTAGCCATCAATATCTTGGACATTAAGTGATCCGGGGAGGGTATAGATGTGTGTGTGTGTGTGTGTGTGTGTATGTGTGTGTCTGAAGAGGATCAACAAGGTGTAGTAAACACACTTTTTTTTTTGGTGGAGGTACAGCAATCATGTGCCTCTCCCTGGCCCAGGAAAAGGCCCCAGGGGGAAAAAAAAAAATAAAAAACATTTCACCCACATACAGACCGGCCTTTTAAAACAAGCACCCTGGAGTCTGGGGCGGGAACCCAGTACATGAATGAATAGATTAGAAATAAGACCCTGCAAAGACTGGGATTGATGCTCCACTTGAAGCATCAATTTAAATTCAGTGGAGTCATTGGACTGTCTGATGGTCGAAGCAGCAGATGACTTGTGACCCACTTCTTGGACCGAGACAATGTCATTGTGGCAAGAAATGTAATGCCAATAAAACGATAGTACATCTCTCAACTCTTTGTATCTACAGCTCTGGATGGTAATAGTCGTTCCCGAAATATGCTTGATGTCCTGTTTAAGTTGTGCGAACGTCAATGAACTGAGCTAGCATAGCAATAAAGCAAACACTCACAGTAAGAACAAGTTCCCCTTGAAAATAGATCTGACCCTGAATCAATAGTTTGGGGAAGCCACTACCTACTCAGTTCTGTTCTTCTCATCTCATGCTTAGTCAATCAGCTCAGTACTGGGGTCAGAGAAACAACCTGAAGCCGATGGCTGCCATTCATTTCTTTAGGTTAGCACTCCATCTGGTGGCCAGGATGCAGACCAGCACTTGTTCACTCCACCTCATGGAAATGGACTGGTGTAAGAAATAAAGTGAAGACTCTTAACACACCCGTCTAATGCTTTGAAATCTATGAGGGGACGGGGAACATGTACACTAAGTAAAAGGAAGGGAAAGGGAATTGGGTTCTGAGCTGGGGTCTGATTATTAACCCTTCTCCCCCTCAGTGTGCCCTCATTCGTTTGGACTGACATTGAATTTACAACTCACAGTGCTGTTACAGGTCATTAAAAAACAAACAGACTTACTCCATGGGGATTCTGAACTGCACTGTGTCCTGAGGCTGCTCCTTCCCTGGTCGGACCAGAGTCAGGGAGAATGGCGGCCGGAAGATCCTCAGTTGGGGGTTCCCGATCTGGTACAGCGGGTATCTGTATGGAAAACAGGAGACTGGGTTGAAGGAGAGTCCAAGCACGCTTTCCCAGACCCCTACTCATGGACTAAATATAGATGATCAATGGAAAGTGTTTTTAGTCCAAGAACAGTTTTAATAATCTGGCCCCAGGAAACTTGAGCCAAACAGTTTACCATCAATGCTTATTTTACACTTTTTGTGGCTATAGCAATGCTTTTGGCCAACACAGTCTTCTGAACATTACAGATTAACAGTGAGAGTAGAAAGTGAGCAGGTGCAGTCAGTACAATATAGGGAAGGAGACTAAAGTCATTGAACCCATGTCAATGGGGTGCATTTCAATAGTCCTGGTCCTCCGCTCTTCTCCAGTCCTAGGTGCATGACAGGTGAAAATGTGTCAGATTCTCTAGCTTTCGAGTTAAAGAAAGTCTGTTCAATCAATTTGCCAATATCAAATAAAAACATTTGTATCACAAGTAATTTTAACTAGCCAACTGTCCCTTAGCCCGATTACTCATCCACATCAAACTAGCTTTTCTTCTCCACAATGAATCTGGGTTTGCTGCTCGGTGGACATCTCTGAAGCCTCGGAGCATAAATCAATCCTGCTATAGGACTCATTGCGGCTAGCCTAAAGATTACGACCTTACAGTCAACATAAATACATGTTGTGCCATCTGTTGATGTAAGTAAAAAGGGCTTTATAAAGACACTTGATTAATTGATTTTCCCTCATGCTATCAGCAGGTTACCGGAAGTTGATCCGGATGAAAAGTGTGCCCAAAGTAAACTGCCTGCTACTCAGGCCCAGATGCTAGGATATGAATATAAATTGGTAGATTTGGATAGAAAACACCAAAGTTTCCAAAACTGTTAAAATAATATGAGTATTATACAGAATTGATTTTGCAGGTGAAAAACTGAGAAAAAATCCATCCAGGAAGTGAGATTTTTTTATGTTTGTAGTTTTCTATTGCATGCCATTACAGTATCCATTGACTTAGGACACTAATTGCACTTCCTATGGCTTCCACGAGATGTCAACAGTCTTTAGAAATTGTATTCTGAAAAATGGAGGGAGTAAGACAACTCTGAATGAGTGGACACTGTCGTGTCCCATGCGCACGAACGAGAGCGCACCTTTCTTGGTTACCTTTTATATTGGAGGACGTTATTGTCCGGTTTAAATATTATCGATTATTTAGGCTAAAAACAACCTGAGGATTGATTATAAACATTGTTTGAAATGTTTCTACGAACTTTAGGGATACTATTTAGATTTTTCGTCTGCCTGTTGTGACTGCGTTTGAGCCTGTGGATTACTGAACAAAACAGAGGTTTTTGGATATAAACAGGGACTTTATCGAACATTTATTGAGTAAATGGGAGTCTTGTGAGTGCAACCATATGAAGATCTTCAAAGGTAAGTGATTAATTTTATTTCTATTTCTGACTTGTGTAACTCCTCTACTTGGCTGGTAACTGTTTGTAATGATTTGTCTGCTGGGCGCTGTTCTCACATAATCGCATGATATGCTTTCGCCGTGAAGCCTTTTAGAAATCTGACACCGTGGTTGGATTAACAAGAAATTAATCTTTAAACCGATGTATAACACTTACAAGTTTAATTCATTTTTATAATGAGTATTTCTGTTTTTTTTTTTGGCATTCTGCAATGTCACTGGATGTTGTGCAGGTGGGACGCTACAGTCCCACATACCCTAGTGAGGTTAAGACCTTTTATTGCACTCACAATAGCACCTTTGGCAGCGATTACAGCCTCAAGTCTTATTTGGTATGATGCTACATGCTTGGCACACCTGTATCTGGAGTTACAGGTGTGCCAAGCCCTTCTTCTCTGCAGATCCTCTCAAACACTGTCAGGTTGGATGGGGGGGGGGGGTCACAGCACAGATACTTTCAGGTCTCTCCAGAGATGTTTCAATCTGGTTCAAGTCCAGGATCTGTCTGGGCCACTCAAGGACATTCAGAGACTTGCTTAGGTGAACCTTCGCCCCAGTCGGAGGTCATGAGCTCTCTGGAGCAGGTTTTCATCAAGGATATCTCTGTACTTTAGTCAGTTCATCTTTCCCTTGATCCCGACTCGTCTCCCAGTCCCTGCTGCTGAAAGACATCCCAACAGCATGATTCTGTTACCACCATGCCTTTTACTGAGATGTGTCGTCCGTCTGGCCACTCCACTATCAATGCCTGATTGGTGGAGTACTGCAGAGATGGTTGTCCTTCTGGAAAGTTCTCCCAACTCCACAGAGGAACTCCAGAGCTCTGTCAGAGTGACCATCGGGTTCTGGGTCACCTCCCTGACCAAGGCCCTTCTCCCCCGTTTGCTCAGTTTGGCCAGCTTTAGGAAGAGTCTTGGTCATTCCAAATTTCTTCTATTTAAGAATGATGTAGGTGTCTGTGGTCTTGGGGACCTTCAATGATGCAGACATTTTTTTTGTACCCTTCCCCAGATCTGTCTATATAAGGTCCCACAAGGCACAGGTGTGTGTGTCTTTCCAAACCATGTCCAATCAATTGAATTTACCACAGGTGGACTCCAATCAAGTTGTAGAAAAAGCTCAAGAATGATCAATGGAAACAGGATACACAAGCTCAATTTTGAGTCTCATAGCAAAGGGAGCATTCAAATTGCTATCAATAAAATACAATTGTGTTCATTGTCCGTAGCTTATGGCTGCCCATAGCATAACCCCACCATTACATGTTCATAATATTGACATCAGCAAACCGCTCGCCCACACGACGCCATACATGCGTACTGCCATCTTCCCGGTACAAATGAAACCAGAATTCATCCATGAAAATCACACTTCTCCAGCATGCCAGTGGCCATATAAAATGAGCATTTGCCCACTGAAAGCGATTACGACGTCGAACTGCAGTCAGGTCAAAACCCTGGTGAGGATGACAATCATGCAGATGAGCTTCCCTGAGACAGGTGCTGACAGTTTGGGCAGAAATTCTTTGGTTGTGCAAACCAGTTTCATCAGCTGTCCGGGTGACTGGTCTCAAACAATCCTGCAGGTGAAGACGCCGGATGTGGAGGTCTTGGGTTGGCATGGTTACATATGTTCTGCGGTTGTGAGGCCGGTTGGACATACTGCCAAATTCTCGAAAACAATGTTGGAGAAGGCGTATTGTAAAGAAATTAACATTCAATTATCTGGCAACAGCTCTGGTGGACATTCCTGCAGTCAGTATTCCAATTACACATGCCCTCAAAACCTGAGACATCTGTAGTGTTGTGTGAAAAAAGTGCACATTTTAGAGTGGCATTTTATTGTCCCCAACACAAGCTGCACCTGTGTAGTGATCATGCGGTTTAAATCAGCTTACTGATATGCAACTAGGGTTGCAAAAGGTCAGACATTTTCCATGTGAAGTTAAGCCTGGGAATTTGGGGAATTTCACTTAAAATTCATCATAAAAGATAGCTTATAACAGTGAACCTTTTTTGTGGGATACACATAAGGCCATTCTAGGTCTTGTGGCATATTTTGGTTAAACAATCCCCAATTCAATGGAATTGCAACCCTCAGCATGCACAGTGCAATCTTCCATCAAATGTGCAGTGGACTCTTCCATCAAATGTACAGATGATTCTCAAAGATCTTGCACACTAATGAGAAGCTAGAGCCCACACTACAAAGCTGTCTGAGCCAAGGACTACATGCTTTCTGGTAAATTGTGATTACAATCAAATCAAATTTTATGTCACATGTGCCGAATAGACATTACAGTGAAATGCTTACAAGCCCTTGACCAAAATGCAGAAAAACCCTAAAATACCAATACTAGTTGGGGTGAAAATATTTTCTAGGACATACATTATTTTTTTAACTAGTAAATATTAGCCTACAGAAAAGTGTGTTCAAATCATTTCTAACTTATCTTCTTATGGCTGCAGGGGCAGTATTGAGTAGCTTGGATGAAAGGTGCCCAGAGTAAACTGCCTGCTCTTCAGTCATAATTCCTAATATATGCATATTATTATTAGTATTGGGTAGAAAACACTCTGAAGTTTCTAAAACTGTTTGAATTATGTCTGTGAGTATAACAGAACTCATATGGTAGGCAAAAACCTGAGAAGTTCCACTTCCTGTTTGGATTTGGATTTTGAGGCTGGTAGATTTTCAAACAAGCTCCCATTGAAATTACAGCGAGATATGGATGAATTCTCACTTCCTATAGCTTCCACTAGATGTCAGCAGTCAATAGAACTTTGTTTGATGACTAATGTGAAGGGGGTCCGAAGGAGAAAGGAATGAGTAACCACTGCCATGAGGTGACCATGAGGTGACCATGAGGTGACCATGAGGTGACCATGCGAGTTCACGTGAGAGGCAGCTCCGTCAATGTAATTCTCCAGTTGGAAAGTTATTTGAGATGTATGTTAACAACATTCTTAAGATTGATTCAATACATCGTTTGACATGTTTCTACTGACTGTTACGGAACGTTTGGACATTTCGTCATAGTGGACGCGCTTTGTGACTTTGGAATTGTTTACCAAACACGCTAACTGGACATAAATAACGGACATTATTGAACAAATCAAGCATTTATTGTGGACCTGGCATTCCTAGGACCTCATTCTGATGAAGTTCATCAAAGGTAAGGAAACATTTATCATGCATTTTCTGGTTTCTGTTGACTCCAACATGGCGGCTGATTTTACTATTGTTCTGAGCGCCGTCTCAGATTATTGCATGGGTTTCTTTTTCCATACATTTTTTTTTAATCTGACACAGCGGTGTCATTAAGGAGAGGTATATCTATAATTCCATGTGTATAACTTGTATTATCATCTACATCTGTCAGCGTAGTGTCCAGAGCATGGAGGCGCTACCAGGAGACAGGCCAGTACATCAGGAGACGTGGAGGAGGCCGTAGGGGGGCAACAACCCAGCAGCAGGACCGCTACCTCTGCCTTTGTGGAAGAAGGAGCAGGAGGAGCATTGCCAGAGCCCTGCAAAATGACCTCCAGCAGGCCACAAATGTACATGTGTCTGCTCAAACGGTCAGAAACAGACTCCATGAGGGTGGTATGAGGGCCCGACATCCACAAGTGGTCGTTGTGCTTACAGCCCAACACCGTGCAGGACGTTTGGCATTTGCCAGAGAACACTAAGATTGGCAAGTTCGCCACTGGCGCACTGTGCTCTTCAGAGATGAAAGCAGGTTCACACTGAGCACATGACAGACGTGACAGAGTCTGGAGACGCCGTGGAGAACATTCTGCTGCCTGCAACATCCTCCAGCATGACCGGTTTGGCGGTGGGTCAGTCATGGTGTGGGGTGGCATTTCTTTGGGGGGGCCGCACAGCCCTCCATGTGCTCGCCAGAGGTAGCCTGACTGCCATTAGGTACCGAGATGAGATCCTCAGACCCCTTGTGAGGCCATATGCTGGTGCGGTTGGCCCTGGGTTCCTCCTAATGCAAGACAATGCTAGACCTCATGTGGCTGGAGTGTGTCAGCAGTTCCTGCAAGAGGAAGGCATTGATGCTATGGACTGGCCAGCCAGTTCCCCAGACCTGAATCCAATTGAGCACATCTGGGACATCATGTCTCGTTCCATCCACCAACGTTGCACCACAGACTGTCCAGGAGTTGGCGGATGCTTTAGTCCAGGTCTGGGAGAAGATCCCTCAGGAGACCATCCGCCACCTCATCAGGAGCATGCCCAGACGTTGTAGGGAGGTCATACAGGCACGTGGAGGCCACACACACTACTGAGCCTCATTTTGACTTGTTTTAAGGACATTACATCAAAGTTGGATCAGCCTGTAGTGTGGTTTTCCACTTTAATTTTGAGTGTGACTCCAAATCCAGACCTCCATGGGTTGATACATTTGATTTCCATTGATAATTTTTTTGGCTGATTGTGTTGTTACCACATTCAACTATGTAAAGAAAAAAGTACTTAATAAGAATATTTCATTCATTCAGATCTCGGATGTGTTATTTTAGTCTTCCCTTTATTTTTTTGAGCAGTGTTTGAAATTATGTGAAATTGAACGAAACAATAATATATGTTGATGCTAATATGATGTGCAATATTCCATTATGTTTCTATATGATAGCAATAGCATAATATATTTAAAATGCCATATACTAACAGTTTCACTAATTCATTTTTATTAATTTAACCTCTTGGATTTAGGGGGCGCTATTTTAATTTTTGGATGAAAAACGTTCCCGTTTAAAACAAGATATTTTGTCACGAAAAGATGCTCGACTATGCATATAATTGACAGCTTTGGAAAGAAGACACTGACGTTTCCAAAACTGCAAAGATATTGTCTGTGAGTGCCACAGAACTGATGTTACAGGCGAAACCCAGATAAAAATACAACCAGGAAGTGCCGCATTTTTTGAAACCGCCTCATGCCAATGACTCCTTATATGGCTGTGAATGAGCTATGAATGAGCTTACATTTTCCACGCATTCCCCAAGGTGTCTACAGCATTGTGACGTCTTTTTCGGTATTTCCATTGAAGAATGGCTGTAAGGGACTATATATGGCATGTGGTCACATGGTGTCTCCCAGAGAAAATATTGCATAAAATACTGAGGTAGCCATTTTTCCAATCGCTTTTTATGAGAAACCAACTGCCTCAACGGATATATTATCGAATATATTTGTTAAAAACACCTTGAGGATGGATCCTAAACAACGTTTGCCATGTTTCTGTCGATATTATGTAGCCAATTTTGAAAAAAGTTTGGCGTAATAGTTGTAGCATTTTTTCGGTTTCTCAGCCAAGCATGATGAACAAACGGGAGCTTTGTTCTTTTTTTTTTTGCAAAAGGAACATTTGCTATCTTACTGGGAGTCTCCTGAGTGGAAGGATCTGAAGTTCTTCAAAGGTAAATGGATTTAATTTGGTTGCTTTTCTTATTTTCGTGAAAATGTTGCCTGCTGCCAGCAGAGCCTAGCATAGCTTATGCCATGATAAACTTACACAAATGCTTGTCTAGCGTTGGCTGTAACGCATATTTTGAAAATCTGAGATGACAGTGTTGTTAACAAAAGGCTAAAAAAAAAAAAAAGCTTGTGTTTGAAGATATTCATTTCATTTGCGATTTTCATGAATAGGAAGATGCGTTATGCTAATGTGTTTGGGGCTATGGTTACGCTCCCGGATACAGGTTTGCTAGTCGAAAACCCGTATCATTATGACACACCCCTCACTATTGTCATTGGTTGCACTATTTGTCTACATTACCCTGAGAAAGGCACAGTGATGCCGAATAGTTGGTAAATACCAATGCAATTGCTGTGAGTTTATACACGGTGTGTGCGACTTTCTTTTTTTTTTTTTATTGTTTAGAGTCCATATGATATGGTAAAAAAACACAGCAAACAAAGAAGCGTCCCTTTTTCAGGACCCTGTCCTTCAAAGCTAATTCATAAAAATAGCTTCACAGATCTTCATTATAAAGGGTTTAAACACCGTTTCCCATGCTTGCTCAATGAACCATAAACAATTAATGAACATGCACATGTGGAACGGTCGTTAAGACACTGACAGCTTACAGACGGCAGGCAATTAAGGTCACAGTTATGAAACGTTAGGACACTAAAGAGGCCTTTCTACTGACTCTGAAAAACACCAAAAGAAAGATGCCCAGGGTCCCTGCTCATCTGCGTGAACATGCCTTAGGCATGCTGCAAGGAGGCATGAGGACTGCAGATGTGACCAGGGCAATACATAGCAATGATCGTACTGTGCGACCTCGAAGACAGCGCTACATGGAGACAGGACGGACAGCTGATCGTCCTCACAGTGGCAGACCAAGTGTACCAACACCTGCACACGATCAGTACATCCGAACATCACACCTGCGGGACAGGTACAGGATGTCAACAACAACTGCCCGAGTTACACCAGGAAAGCACAATCCCTTCATCAGTGTTCAGATTGTCCGCAATAGGCTAAGAGAAGCTGGACTGAGGGCTTGTAGGTCTGTTGTAAAGGCATGTCCTCTCCAGATATCACCAGCAACAACATTGCCTATGGGCACAAACCCATTGTCGCTGGACCAGACAGGACTGGCAAAAAGTGCTCTTCACTGACGAGTCGCGGTTTTGTCTCACCAAGGGTGAACAGCGTTTATCGTCGAAGGAATGAGCGTTACACCGAGGCCTGTACTCTGGAGCGGGATTGATTTGGAGGTGGAGGGTCAGTCATGGTCTGTGGCGGTGTGTCATAGCATCAGACTGAGCTTGTTGTCATTGCAGGCAATCTCAACGCTGTGCGTTACAGGGAAGACATCCTCCTCCCTCATGTTGTACCCTTCCTGCAGGTTCATCCTGACATAACCCTCCAATATGACAACACCACCAGCCATACTGCTCGTTCTGTGAGGGATTTCCTGCAAGATGGGAATGTCAGTGTTCTGTCATGGCCAGCAAAGAGCCCGGATCTCAATCCCATTGAGCACGTCTGGGACCTGTTGGATCGGAGAGGGAGGGCTAGGGCCATTCCCCCCCAGAAATGTCTGGGAACTTGCCTTGGTGGAAGAGTGGGGTAAAATCTCACTGCAGTACTTAATGCAGCTGGTGGACACACAAGATACTGACTGTTACTTTAGATTTTGACTCCACCCCCTTTGTTCAGGGACACATTATTCCATTTCTGTTAAGTCACATGTCTGTGGAACTTGTTCAGTTTATGTCTCAGTTGTTGAATCTTGTTATGTCACACAAATATTTACACATTAAGGTTGCTGAAAATAAACACAGTTGATGGTGAGAGAACATTTATTTTTTTGATGAGTTCATATCCAATGCAAAAAACATCACATTTAAATGGTATTAATATTAATTCCCATATATTCCCGTGGAAAGTTTCTACCTCTGAATATTTCCCAAAATGTGCAACCCTATATGCAACACCTGTCAGGTGGATGGATTACCTTGGAAAAGGAGAAATGCTCACCAACAGGGATGTAAACCAATTTGTGCACAACATTTGAGAGACATACAGTTTTTGGACATATGGAAAAATTTGGGGATCTTTTATTTCAGCTCATGAAACCAACACTTTACTTCCGTTTATATTTTTGTTCAGTACAGCTAACTATCCATTTAATTTGCGCTCGCACTCAAAACACAATACCAACAGCAGAATTATAGTCAGTGTACAAAACATTAGGAAAACATTCCAAATATCAAATTGCAGCCCCTTTTGCCCTCAAAACAGCCTCAATTCGTCGGAGGCATGAACACTTCAAGGTGTCGAAAGCGTTCCACAGGGATGCTGGCCCATGTTGACTCCAATTCTTCCCACAGTTGTGTCAAGTTGGCTGGATGTCCTTTGGGTGGTGAACCATTCTTGATACACATGGGAAACAGTTTATCGTTGCAGTTCTTGACACACTCTAACCGATGCACCTGGCACTTAATACCACACCCAGTTCAAAGGCACTTAAATCTTTTGTCTTGCCCATTCACCCTTTGAATGGCACACATACACAATCCATGTCTCAATTGTCTCAAGGCTTAACAGTCCTTCTTTAACCCGTCTCTCCCTATTCATCTACGCTGATTGAAGTGGATTTAACAAGTGAAATCAATAAGGGATCATATCTTTCACCTGGTCAGTCTGTCATGGAAATAGCAGGTGTTCCTTATGTTTTAAATACTCAGGGTATCTGAGAAATACTTATAGTATTACAAATGTAGCTGCACACAACAACAAAGTCAATATCCGCATGGGAAGTAGATGGTTATAATAAAAATCACCTAAACAAACTGCACTATCAATTTAGGAGTCTACAATCTCACCATGTTGAACCTGCAGATCGATGTGCCTCGCAGAGTGGAGTCTGACATACGCAACGGCACCATGTAATGCACCCTGGACTGAAGAGGCAGACACAAAGGAGAAATGTGGTGGGCCCTCTTAAAATGACACATTTCTAAAAGGTAGGAATATCACAAAAATATGATCAAACGGTTTATCTGAGAGAAGAAAAGCTCTCGCATTAGGACAACGCCAGTATTGAAATCTGACATGCATGATAGACGTTTTTGCAATCTCCTAGAGCGTGGTTGATGACAAGCTATATTGAATACATTCCGTTGATCAAAGGGTCGTGAAACGTTCATATAGACGTAAAGGGGAACCAATAGTATTGATTCAGGTAGGAAAAATAATAATAAAAAATAAGAATTTGGAGTTGCCAGGTTTTCATCCAACCGCGACAGTATAATAATATAAATCTATGTAATTGAAGTGATTTGGTCAAATGTAAGTTACTTTCTTCAGAAATTACTTGAGTAAGAATACAGCCCACCGTAGCACATTAATACCCACCTATATTGTAACGGTTTTCATGTGGTGAAGGAGAGTCGGACCAAAACGCAGCGTGTAGATTGCGATCCATGTTTAATGAACAAAACGTAACACGAATCTAAAATACAAACACTACAAAACAAAGAACGTAACGAAAACCGAAACAGCCTATTCTAGTGTAAACTAACACAGACAGGAACAAGGACACTAAGGACAATCACCCACAACACAACCAAAGAATATGGCTGCCTAAATATGGTTCCCAATCAGAGACAACGATAAACACCTGCCTCTGATTGAGAACCACTCCAGACAGCCATAGACTTTGCTAGATCACCCCACTAAGCTACAATCCCAATACCAACACCCCAAGACAGAACACACCACAATACAAAAACCCCATGCCACACCCTGGCCTGACCCAATACATGAAGACAAAACACAAAATACTTCGACCAGGGCGTGTCACCTATGGGGAGTGGGAGTGAGAGTCAGATACAAAACAGGGAAAGGGAATATACTTTCATTGCAGTGTTGTGTCTTTGGCTATGCCGGATTAAGTGATATGACATGCTATTCTATAAAATAATTTATCCGTAATTAATATTACCTGATTGAGCTAATCATGTAAATGTAATTAACTAGAGAGTCGGGCACCAAAATAATATTTAGAGAGCTGTTATCTTACGAAAAAAACTCTTAAAGACCTAGTAATATTTTACATCAATAGCAGTCAATATTAATCGTCATCTTAATTCAGTCTCATCTGAAAGTTGTATATTCTTGGTTTCCACGAGCCCTGGCTAACAATTTGAATCAGCAACACAAAATTAGGTTTAATTATTTATTTACTAAATACCCAACTAATCACACAAAATTCCACATACACAATTAAATTGATTACAAATTACGTCATAAAGGAAAACGTACCTAGCGGGCGGAACAGATATGACAGCTGGTTACACAAAAGAAAAGGGGCGGGGTGAAAGAGCGGGAAGATCTTCGTCAGAATGCACTCCCAGGAATCCCAGTTCCACATTAAATGTTTGTTTTAGTTGGATAATGTCCATCATTTATGTCCAAAGAGCTACTTTTGTTAGCATGTTTGGTAAACAAATCCAAAGTCATGAAGCGCGTTCCCTAGTTTTGCCTGCCATATGAGTTCTGTTATACTCCCAGACATCATTCAAACAGTTTTAGAAACTTCAGAATGTTTTCTATCCAATAATAATAATAATATGCATATATTAGCAACTGGGACTGAGGAGCAGGTCGTTTACTTTGGGCACCTTTCATCCAAGCTACTCAATACTGCCCCTGCAGCCATAAGAAGTTAATGCAGCTGGTGGCCATACCAGATACAGACTGTTACTTTTCATTTAACCCCTCTTTGTTCAGGGACACATTATTCCATTTCTGTTAGTCACATGTCTGTGGAACTTCTTCAGGTTGTGTGTCAGTTGTTGAATCTTTTTATGTTCATACAAATATTTACACATTAAGTTATCTGAAAATAAACGCAGTTGACAGTGAGAGGACGTTTCTTTTTTTGCTGAGTTTATAACATTCGATTGGTTGCAAGAATTTTGCATAATAATTTTTAATGAAAAAGTTTTGAATCGTGCGTTGTTTTGGGTATCACTTCATTAACCATGTGCCATGGAATCGGTACATCGAAAATCTCCTCCCAACTATTTTTCAGCCTGTATGGCACATCTGTCAATTTTGGGGTCCTTAAATGAAACGAGTACACAACACCGCTCAAAAGTGTGGGGTCACTTAGAAGTGTACTTGTTCTTGAAAGAAAAGCAATCGTTATTGCGTTGGACTAGTTAACTGTAAGGTTGCAAGATTGGATCCCCGAGCTGACAAGGTGAAAAATCTGTTGTTCTGCCCATGAACAAGGCAGTTAACCCACCGTCCCGAGGCCGTCATTGAAATTAAGAATATGTTCTTAACCTCTTGCTCCTACCCGACACGCAGGCGTCCCATCTAGACATCTGGAAATGCAAATGCGCTACGCTAAATGCTAATAGCACTCGTTAAAACTCAAACGGTCATTAAAATACACATGCAGGGCACTGAATTAAAGCTACACTAGTTGTGAATCCAGGCAACAAGTCAGATTTTTAAAATGTTTTTCGGCAAAAGCATGAGAAGCTATTATCTGATAGCATGTAACACCCCAAAAGACCCGCAGGGGACGTAAACAAAATAATTAGCATAGTCGGCGCTACACAAAACGCACAAATAAAATCTAAAACATTCATTACCTTTGACCATCTTCTTTGTTGGCACTCCTAGATGTCCCATAAACATCACTATTGGGTCTTTTTTTCGATTAAATCGGTCCATATATAGCCTAGATGTCGACCTATGAAGACTGTGTGAAAGAAAAAAAAATTGCGTTTTATAACGTAACGTCATTTTTTTAATTAAAAAAGTTGACGATAAACTTTCACAAAACACTTCGAAATACTTTTGTAATGCAACTTTAGGTATTAGTAAACGTTAATAAGCGATCAAATTGATCACGAGGCGATGTATATTCTATAGCTGTACGTCTGGAAATAATGTCCGGGGTAAATTTCAGCAAAATATCCGGTCGGAGACCGGAAGAACTGCGCTGCCTCGTGTCTGTTTGACCAAGAAACAAATCGTAGGCAAATGACAAGACTGTTGACATCGTGTGGAAGCTGTATGTATTTCAACCTCGGCCCCATTTAATGTGGTTCACGTTAACAATGGGTTGAAGTGGCGCATGGATATATTTTCCCATTTTCAGTGATCAGATTTTCCTGCACTTTTCGATGAAACGCACGTTCTGTTATATTCTCAGCCGTGATTTAACCAGTTTTATAAACGTCTTGAGTGTTTTCTATCCACACATACTAATCATATGCATATACTATATTCCTGGCATGAGTAGCAGGGCGCTGAAATGTTGCGCGAATTTTAACAGAATGTTCGAAAAAGTAGGGGTAGGAGTAACAGGTTAACTGACTTGCCTTGTTAACTAAAGGTATTCAAAATGTAAAAATTAAAAGAATAATAATAAAAATTAAAAATTGCAAATAATAATCATTTTAAAAATAAACATGTAAAAAATAAATGTAAAAAAAAAAAATAAACATTTAAAATCGGCACATCGGCGCCCAAAAATACCGATTTCCGATTGTTATGAAAACTTGAAAATCGGCCCTAATTAAATTGGCCATTCCGATTAATCGGTCGACCTCTAGTCTCAACATCAACAGTGAAGAGGCGACTCGGATGCTGGCCTTCTAGGCAGAGTTCCTCTGTCCAGTGTGTGTTCTTTTGCCCATCTTCATCTTTTATTTGTATTGGCCAGTCTGAGATATGGCTTTTTCTTTGCAACTCTGCCTAGAAGGCCAGCATCCGAGTCGCCTCTACACTGTTGATGTTGAGACTGGTGTTTTGCGGGTACAATTTAATGAAGCTGCCAGTTGAGGACTTGTGAGCCATCTGTTTATCATTATTCACTTTGAACTGGACTGTGTGTTTACAGGCAGGATCAACAGCTCAATGTTAAATCACTAGAACACATTCACCAAAAAAAACACCTGAATTGATTTCTGCAAAAATGTAAATACCACTTGAGTCCTCCTACATTTGGGAACTTCGTGGTCCTATTTATCAAACAACCATGAAAAAGGTAGGCTCTCTCTACCTCAGTTGCCTATGCACATCAACAAGATCAACAACTAATGCTAGCCAGAATGAGATGCGCTAAAATCTAACGAGGGAACATTATTAGATCAACACAATCAAACTTTGAGCTAGTTGGACATCAAAATTGCACTGAAAAATGATGGGCATTAGTAACCTTCTGGTCTTTGCTCGTCCCAATCCACGTTTTGACAACTGAATGGGAACTTGCCTGTCTGCCCACCCATTTGATCGATGCCAAATACATTTGATTGACAACTAAGACATATGCTCAAAATGAACTACTGCCATTCAAGTTCAGAATCACTAGCTAGCAAAGTGATTCACATTTCTTGCTAGCTAAACAAAGGTCCCCTGTAGCTCTAGCTGTAGCCACCAAAAACAATGACTCATCCAATGACATGACATCCTCCCAGCAACTAGCTAGCCAACGCTAGCTTGCAAAAATAATTAGCTACATAAAAAGGATACGCTAGCCCAGAGTTGTCAAACTCAAATCAGTGCACAGGGGCCACATTGAAAAAAAATACAAATTTGCATGCTTTTTTTGTAAAAAGGCATAGGCTGCGACACAAACTGACATTGTATTATTTGAAAATGATGACCCTTTATAATATCCACTTATGTACATAGGATGCTCTATATAATATATTAAAACAAAAGAGATACAGTGCAGTTGGAGAGTATTCAGACCTCTTGACTATTACAAATAAACAGAAATATCATATTTACATAAGTATTCAGACCCTTTGCAATGAGACTC
Source organism: Oncorhynchus keta (assembly GCF_023373465.1). Lineage (NCBI taxonomy): Eukaryota > Metazoa > Chordata > Actinopteri > Salmoniformes > Salmonidae > Oncorhynchus > Oncorhynchus keta. Next base: position 2,625,473 of record NC_068437.1, read on the forward strand.
GAAACTGAGATCAGGTGCATCCCGTTTCCATTCATCATCCTTGAAATGTTTCTACAACTTGGTTGGAGTCTACCCGTGGTAAGTTAAATTGATTCAACATGATTTGGAAAGGCACACACCTGTCTATATAAGGTTCCATAGTTGACAGTGTATGTCAGAGCAAAAAAAAACAAGCCATATGGTCAAAGCAATTGTCCGTAGAGCTCCGAGGTAGGATTGTGTCGAGGCACAGATCTGGGGAAGGGTATAAAAAAAAAAATGTCTGCAGCATTGAAGGTCAACAAAAACACAGTGGCCACCGTCATTCTTAAATGGAAGAAGTCTGGAACCACCAAGACTCTTCGTAGAATTGGCCGCCCAGCCAAACTGAGCAATCGGGGGAGAAGCGCCTGGTCAGGAAGGTGACTAAGAACCTGATCACTCTGACAGAGCTCCAAAGTTCCTCTGTGGAGATGGGAGAATCTTCCAGAAGGACAACCATCTCTGCAGCACTCCACCAATCAGGCCTATATGATAGAGTGGCCAGTAAAAGGCACATGACAGCCCGCTTGGAGTTTGCTTGAGACCAAGATTGAACTCTTTGGCCTGAATGCCAAGGGTCACATCTGGAGGAAACCCGGCACCATCCCTACGGTGAAGCACAAGAGTGGCAGCATCATGCTGTAGGGATGTTTTTCAGCGACAGAAACTGGGATCGAAGGAAAGATGAACGGATCAAAGTACAGAGAGATCCTTGATGAAAACCTGCTCCAGAGCAAACACGACCTCACACTGAGGCGAAGGTTCACCTTCCAACAGGACAACGGCCCAAAACACACAGCCAAGACAACGCGGGAGTGGATTCGGGACAAGTCTTTGAATGTCCTTGGGTGGCCCAACCAGAGCCAGGACTTGAACCCGATTGAACATCTCTGGAGAGACCTGAAAATACCTGTGCAGCAATGCTCCCCATCCAACCTGACAGAAATTGAGAGGATCTGCAGGGAACCTCCTCAAATACAGGTGTGCCAAGCTTGTAGCATCATACCAAAGAAGACTCCAGGCTGTAATCGCTGCCAATGGAGCTTCAACAAAGCATAGAGTAAAAGGTCTGAATACCTATGTAAATGTTATTTCAGTTAGTTGTTTCTAAAAACCTGTTTCTGCTTTGTCATTATGGGTAGATTGAGGGGGGGAAACTATTTAATTCCATTTTAGAATAAGGCTGTAACATAATAAAATGTGGAAAAACTCATGAGTTCTGAATACTTTCCCAATTCACTCTATACTTTCTTGTGACTTGTAGTGCAGCACATCATGGGCGATATGGTAGCTGGCCAAAATGAATTGACAACACAAATCATTGCACGGGCCAAATAGAAAAGTACAGCATCATGCCTTGAGCACAGACAGAACAATGAAACAGACATTTCACTGGATGTATAAATGTGAAGCATTCGCTTAGTAGCGTTTCCACCCACTACCAAATACTGTAGCAAGAAGAAGTCCACTGGCAGGCACCATGAGAAGATGGAACGAGATGGATTTTGGCTGACATTTTCTCAAAGATGAAACTTCTGATCTCAATACAGTTTTCTGTTCCCAAAACTAGAATCTGTTATGAACAGAGTGGACTAAGTTTTGTAGACTTTACCTTTTGCAAAAGTGTATAATCTGTTGTTTATGCTGCAGAGGCAAATTGAGTCAATGCACATGCGCACTTCTAAAGAGGAGTCCCCGAACGGAAATATGCAGACATCTGCCAATAGGATCTCGCTAGCACGTGCTTGGCTCTGCCCACCTCCTTGCTTGTCCCGCCCACTTTGACTAATTTGTTCCAAATGGAAACGAGAGGCTGTGGTCTATCTTGGTTTAGTAATACAAATCTTTGCCTTGAGTTTAACACGTCCGCTAGCATATTAGCCACGTTATGACAGACCTGTGATCATTGCACTTGCTAGTTTGATTGTATTGACATTCCCAGACTTTTTTCTTCTTCAGAATATTGAGTCATTGAAACAGTGCATCCCGAATGGGTGGTGCTGCTGCAAACAATGTACCAGGCCATCTCTGATACAACCTGAGAGCAATATTTTTTGGACTGCCAAGAAATGTATTGGTGAAATATATGAATCATGCATTGAACAGCATCCATGTATTCTGCCAACAACGCCTTACTGTACATTTGTATTTAAAATGTAACCTTTCTTTACCTAGGTAAGTTAGTTAAGAACTAATTCTCATTTTCAATGATGGTCAAAGAACAGTGGGTTAACTGCCTTGTTCAGGGGCAGAACGACAGATTTGTACCTTGTCAGCTCGGAGATTCCGGGCCAGCAACACTTCGGTTACTGGCCCAACGCGTTAATCACTAGGCTACCTGCCGCACATCATGGATTTTTTGTCAATTATTATTTATTTTTAAAACCTCTTATAAAGTTGGTTTTGTAGCATAAACTGGGAATGTTATACTATTGACTGACATGAGTGTCTTAATATACTCAAAGCAGTTAACGCTGTCAGTTCCACTTTAACTCGTGGAGTTGAGGTTAATCAGCAAAGGAACACACTGTTTAACAAGTAAGCAACTAACTAGCTAAAGAAATATAGTTAGTTGGAAAGATAGCTTTCTTGATCTACAGAAAACGAAACTAACGTTACTTGCCTCTGTCTATGGTATTTTTTACAACAATAACTGGCGATTTGGCTAGCTACGGTATTAGATACCTTTACAGTTACGGCAGCTAACTATCTAGCCTACATCTAAAGATAACGTTTGCTACGTGAGCAGACTGATTTTTCTGAATGCGACTTGAAGAACAGTGCCATTATATATAATAACTGCAACTTACATTAATCTTCTTGCCATGGTTGTAGCCCCGTGTTTTGATGAATAAACTGGCTGTGCGTGTTATATTTTCAAGGACTTCCTAAAAGCTTCTCCACAGCGACAATAAAGAAGTACTTCCGGGTCACGTAAAATCGAAAATGTTCAAAGTAAAAGTCCCCAATTTAAAAGTAGAAAAATTGAATTAATCTGTATTTATTCATGATCTATACAGTACCTGTCAAAAGTTTCGACACACCTACTTATTCAAGAGTTTCTTTATTTGACTATTTTCTACATTGAAGATTAATGGTGAATAAGTCAACACTATGAAATAATACATATGGAATCATGTAGTAACCAAAAAAATGCTAAACAAATCCAAATGTATGTTATATTTGAGATTCTTCAAAGTAGCCACTCTTACATTGATGATAGCTTTGCACAAGCATGGCAGTCTATCAACCAGCTTCATGAGGTGGTAACCTGGAACAAACTCCCTCACGACGCCAGGACAGCGGAGTCAATCACCACCTTCCGGAGACACCTGAAACCCCACCTCTTCAAGGAATACCTAGGATAGGGTAAGTAAGGGTAAGTAATCCTTCTCACCCCCCTTCTCCCCCCCAACAAGATTTAGATGCAAGTGGCTGTTCCACTGGTTGTCATAAGGTGTATGCACCAATTTGTAAGTCGCTCTGGATAAGAGCGTCTGCTAAATGACTTAAATGTAAATGTTAAATGTAACAGGTGTGCCATGTTAAAAGTTAATGTGTGGAATTTCTTTCCTTCTTAATATGCTTGAGCCAATCAGTTGTGTTGTGACAAGGTAGGGGTGGTATAAATAAGATAGCACTATTTGGTAAAAGTCCAAGTCCATATTATAGCAAGAACAGCTCAAATAAGCAAAGAGAAACAACACTCCATCATTACTTTAAGACATGAAGGTCAGTCAATGGCAGAAAATGTCTAAAACTTTGAAAGTTTCTTCAAGTGCTGTCACAAAAACCATCAAGCGCTATGATGAAACTGGCTCTCATGAGGACCACCACAGGAAAGGAAGACCCAGAGTTACCTCTGCCGCAGAGGATAAGTTCATTCGAGGTACCAGCCTCAGAAATTGCAGTCCAAATAAATGCTTCACAGAGTTCAAGTAACAGACACATCTTAAAATCAACTGTTCAGAGGAGACTGCATGAATCTGGTCTTCATGGTTGAACTGCTGCAAAGAAACCACTACTAAAGGACACCAAAAAGAAGATACTTTCTTGGGCCAAGAAACACAAGCAATGGACATTAGACTGGTGTTAATCTGCCCTTTGGTCTGATTTTAGATTTTTGGTTCCAAACGCTGTGTCTTTGTGAGATGCAGAGTAGGTGAACGGATGATCTCCGCATGTGTGGTTCCCACCGTGAAGCACGGAGGAGGAGGTGTGATGGTGTGGGGGTGCTTTGCTGGTGACACTGTCTGTGATTTATTTAGATTTCAAGGCACACTTAACCAGCATGGTTACCACAGCATTCTGCAGCGATTTGCCGATCCCATCTGGTTTGCACTTAGTGTGACTATCATTTGTTTTTCAACAGGGCAATGACCGAACACACCTCCAGGATGTCTAAGGGCTATTTGAAGAAGAAGCAGAGTGATGGAGTGCTGCATCAGACGACCTGGCCTCCACAATCACCCGACCTCAACCCGATAGAGATGGTTTGGGATGAGTTGGACCACAGATTCCTTCAAGACTGTTGGAAAAGCATTCCAGGTGAAGCTAGTTGAGAGAGTGCCAAGTGTGTGCAAAGATGTCATCAAAGGGTGGCTACCTTGAAGAATGTCAAATATAAAATATATTTTGATTTTTGATTTTTATAAAAGTTTGGGGTCACTTACAAATGTCCTTATTTTTTAAAGAAAAACAGACTAGAAGGCCAGCATCCCGGAGTCGACAGTTGAGGACTTCTGAGGCATGTGTTTTTCAAACTAGACACTCTAATGTACTTGTCCTCTTGCTCAGCTGTGCACCAGGTCCTCCCACTCCTCTTTATATTCTGGTTAGAATCAGTTGGCGCTGTTCTGTGAAGGGAGTAGAACACAGCATTGTACCAGATCTTCAGTTTCTTGGCAATTTCTCACATGGGATAGCCTTCATGTCTCAAAACAAGAATAGACTGACGAGTTTCAGAAAAAAGGTTTTTGTTTCTGGCCATTTTGAGCCTGTAATCGAACCTACAAATGCTGATCCCCTTTTTCCTACAAACATAACGATGGCTATTATGGCTAAATGGTTATATTTTTGTTTCTTCAGACCAGTGGACATTTCTCCAAAAAGTACGATCTTTGTCCCCATGTGCAGTTGCAAACCGTAGTCTGGCTTTTTTATGGTGGTTAGGAGCAGTGGCTTCTTCCTTGCTGAGCGGCTTCTTCCTTGCTGAGCGGCCTCTCAGGTTATGTTGATATAGGACTTGTTTTACTGTGGATATAGATACTTTTGTACCTGTTTCCTCCAGCATCTTCACAAGGTCCTTTGCTGTTGTTCTGGGATTGATTTGCACTTTTTACACCAAAGTATGTTCATCTCTAGGAGACAGAACTTGTCTCCTTCCTGAGTGGTATGATGGCTGCGTGGTCCCATGGTGTTTATACTTGCATACTATTGTTTGTAAAGATGAACGTGGTACCTTCAGGCATTTGGAAATTGCTCCCAAGGATGAACCAGACTTGTGAAGTTCTACCATTTTTTTTCTGAGGTCTTGTCTGATTTTTTTTTATTTTCTCATGTCAAGCAAAGAGACACTGAGTTTGAAGGTAGACCTTGGTAATACATCCACAAGTCGGCTCAAATTATGTCAATTAGCCTACCAGAAGCTTCTAAAGCCATGACATAATTTTCTGTAAATTTCCAAGCTGTTTAAAGGCACAGTCAATTCAGTGTATGTAAACTTCTGCTCCACACAAGATCTCACCCCGTGGGGTCAAAATTATAACAAGCACGGTGAGCAAAACTCCCAGAACCACACGGGGGGACCTAGTGAATGACCTACAGAGAGCTGGGACCAAAGTAATAAAGCCTACCATCAGTAACACACTACGCCGCCAGGGACTCAAATCCTTCAGTGCCAGACATGTCCCCCTGCTTAAGCCAGTACATGTCCAGGCCCGTCTGAAGTTTTCTAGAGAGCATTTGGATGATCCAGAAGAAGATTGGGAGAATGTCATATGGTCAGATGAAACCAAAATATAACTTTTTGGTAAAAACTCAACCCATCGTTTTTGGAGGACAAAGAATGCTGAGTTGTGACCAAAGAACACCATACCTACTATGAAGCATGGGGGTGGAAACATCATGCTTTGGGTCTGTTTATCTGCAAAGGGACCAGGACGACTAATCCGTGTAAAGGAAATAATGAATGAGGCCATGTATCGTGAGATTTTGAGTGAAAACCATCACAGAGGGCATTGAAGATGAAACGTGGATGGGTCTTTCAACATGACAATGATCCCAAACACACCGCCCGGGTAACGAAGGAGTGGCTTCGTAAGAAGCATTTCAAGGTCCTGGAGTGGCCTAGCCAGTCTCCAGATCTCAACCCCATAGAAAATCTTTGGAGGGAGTTGAAAGTCTGTGTTGCCCAGCAACAGCCCCAAAACATCACTGCCTTAGAGGAGATCTGCATGGAGGAATGGGCCAAAATACCTGCAACAGTGTGTGAAAACCTTGTGAAGATTACAGAAAACATTTGACCTCTGTCATTGCCAACAAAGGGTATACAACAAAGTATTGAGATAAACTTTTGATATTGACCAAATACTTATTCTCCACCATAATTTGCAAATAAATTCATAAAAAATCCTACAATGTGATTTTCTGGAATTTTTTTTCTCATTTTGTCTGTCATAGTTGAAGTGTACCTATGATGAAAATTACAGGCCTCCCTTGTCTGTTTAAGTGGGAGAACTTATATATATATATATATATATATATATATATATATATATATATATATATATATATATATATATATATATATATATATATATATGCCATTTGCACAATTGGTGGCTTACTAAATACTTTTTTGCCCCACTGTAGATGATAGATCCTTAATGATGTGGACACTGAGGAACACGATTTCTCGACCCGCTCCACTACAGCCCTGTCGAAGTGAATGCGGACGTGCTCTGCCCTCTGTTTCCTGTAGTCCACAATCAGCTCATTTGTCTTGTTGAGGGAGAGGTTGTTGTTCTGGCCCCCACTGCCAGGTCTCTGACCTCCTCCTCATAGGCTGTCTCATCGTTGCCGATGATCATGCCTACCACGTCATGTTGTCTGACAACTTATAGATGGCGTTGGAGTCGTGTGCGGCCACACAGTTGTGAGTGAACAGGGAGTACAGGAGGGGACTAAGAAGACAACCCTGAGGGGCCATTGTGTTGAAGGTCAGAGTGGTGGATGTGTTGTTGCCTACCCTCTGTCACCAACTAGGGGTGACAGATCAAGAAGTCCAGGATCCAGTTGCAGAGTTTGTGGGGGTAAATAGACAGCTATGAAAAATATAGATAAACTCTCTTGGTAAATAGTATGGTCTACAGCTTATCATTAAGTATTCTAACTCAGGTGAGCAGAACCTCGAGACTTCCTTCATATTAGAGCGCCAGCTGTTCTGTCCTGGCGATGCATAGAAAAGCCAGGTAGATGTATATTATCCATGTCCTCCGTGAAATAGTGGATATTACAGTTTCAGGTCCCGTTGACAGGATAGTCTCGAATGGAGTTCATCCAGTTTATTATCCAGGGATTATACGTTCTCCGATAGAATGTAGGGTAGAGGCGGTGTATGTCCTCGTCAACGTAGATTAGTGTTATGGGTGCAACAGTGTGTGAGGATGGCCTGACAATCTCAGATTAAATGGTGTAATTTCATGGGGGACTGAGGTCTATATACCCAGCAACACTTTCTACTCCATCCACTTCTTTGGTCCACATGCAATACATCAGGGGTACTCCAGTACTATTTGAGAAGGTCTGGTCACACAAATGTCCTAGGTGGCAAATGTCCGGATGGAGAGTGTCATTTATTGACGTAGTAATAAACCCTTGCATCGCATCCCATGCGACCTCAAACTGCTCTCTTGTTGGCAGAGAGAAATTGTGCAGTTTTAAATTGAAATAATTTCCTGCAACTTTACACATTTTGCATGGAGCAGAGATTTGTTTGGCTGTTTTAAAGCTAATTTCCTGCAATTTTATGCATTATTCAATGTATTGTGTGTTTATATGATACCAGGAGTCGAAACCTGGCTGCGGTCCGTATTGACCCCGTTCTGGGTCCGGTTCCAGTCCGCGGTCCTCCAGTTAAGGATGTAGGGATTGCACTATAGGCCCATGAATTACATATTGGCTTATAGAGAGAACTAAAAGTGAAGAGTCATAAAAAAATGGGGGGAAATTAAGTAAATGTTTGAAAATATCATGCTATTTCAATGGCAATACATTACGTTATGCAGCATAATGAAAAATGTGATTTCCAATTTTGGGAGGAAGTTGACAAAACTTTGCAATGGCCAATTGGAAAACCCATTGTTACTAAACGTAGTATCAAAGAAATCTTAGGAATATATGGGACAAGGAAACATTCAAGGTCTTAATTAGATTGAGGATCCGGTTGAGTTGACCAACCCTTTAAGCCCGTCAACAATATGTAATAAGATAGGAGATGACGAGCAAATCAAATCAAACTTTATTAGTCACATGCACCAAATACAACAAGTGTAGACTTTACCGTGAAATGTAAATTGTCCAGTGGCAATTTTTATGCATTTTTCAGCAGTCTAATGGCTTGGGGGGGTAGAAGCTGTTGAGGAGCCTTTTGGTCCTAGACTTGGTGGTCCAGTACAGGACATCATAAACTTAAGTCAGTGCAACAAAGTCAAAAACAATAAACTAATTAATAGATCAATCAAACAGAGTGGTGAGGAGAAATGCAGTGAAACTTAAGTATGGTGAAGAATGGGTCACACAGCACAAGAAACCCAAAACACTCTTGTTTCTGTAAATCATCAAATAACAGTAAATGAGCAATTCTAGCTTGTGATATCTGTGCCAATAGGTGTCAGTTTGATTGTGTTGGCCTATCTCCAGATAGTCAAAAGGATGTAGAATCTGCTAGGTTTCTATGCAACTCAGAATCATGTCGAGTTCAAGTACAGCCATTGCATAAAGTATTTAGTCTTAAAGGGGACTGTGACACATTCTATTGCTAGTGACAACATGGTGAAATTTAACTAAATGTTAGAAGAAATATGTAAATGAGTACAAAACCTATTGCCTGTGGAGAGTTTAAAGGAGGGAACGTCAACTGCTCGAAGTTCCTCAGACTGCCAACTTAATATGCAAAATATACACACTTTTGGGGATAAAGAACCTGCTTCTTTTCTTCATCCTGATGTAGCCAATAGTTGACATGATGCAGTGTCAGTGGTGCAGCCCCATCAAGCCGGAGACACCAATGATATTGGAAATGAATACTACCACTTAGAGACAGATAGTTGTGGTAGAAGTTTATGAGATGAGGAAATCGTAAGCTCTATGAAAACTGAACCAGCAGCATGCAACTGGAGAGGTTGACATCGAAATAAGCGAGGATACACGGAAGTGTGTTTTGTAAGGTTGAGGCAAATTTTGGAGGGTTCAGGTTTACCACTAAACCAGGTCTACAGACCCTAATGAGTAATTCCCAGTGGTGTAAAATACTTCAGTTAAAATACTTGAAAGTACTTAAGTAGTTTTGGGGGTATCTGTACTTTACATTACAATTTATATTTTTTTACAACTTTTACTTCACTACATTTCTAAAGAAAAGCATGCACTGTTTCCTCCATACATTTTCCCTGACACCCAAAAGTACTCATTACCTTTAGAATGCTTAGCAGAAAAGGAAAGTATTCCAATTCATGCACTCATCAAGAGAACATCCCTGGTCATCCCTACTGCCCCTGATCTGGCGGACTCACAAAACACTAATGCTTTGTTTGTAAATTATGAGTGTTGGAGTGTGCCCCTGGCTATCCACGAATAAAAAAATAAAACGGGGCCATCTGGTTTGCTTAATATAAGGAATTTAAAATGATTTATACTTTTACTCTTGATTCTTAAGTATATTTGAGAAATTACATTTGCTTTGATACTTCAGTACTGTATATTTTAAACCAAATACTTTTACTCAAGTAGTATTTTACTGGGTGACTCACTTTTACTTGAATAACTTTATATTAAAGTGTCTATACTTTTACTCAAGTATGACAATTGGGTACTTTTTCCACCACTGCTAATCCCAACTCCGCTTTTACTTCGACACATGGAAAATTGTTTTCTCTATAAACCAATATGTAATTTATAGGCCAGTATTGCATTGCATTGCAGTCAATGGAGTTGGTGGACTACAAAGTGCTGCTGGGTATTTAGACCACAGTACCCCATGAAATAACACCACATATAGACTCTATGTAATATATGGTGGAGCACATTGAGAAATGGTTGGAGCTTAAGTAAATTAATGTTAAAAAACATACCATATTCTACAGACTACTGATCTACCACTAAAGTATTAATTTTCTTTAGTTATGTAATTTTTACATTATGCACTATGCTAAGCTGCAAAAAATGTTGTATTTCTTTTCATACACATAGCGTTTTACTGCAGACTTTTATTTTGAAGGCAAACTCGGAAAACCGAAAGTCTTAATGCTGCTACCATGACGCAATTTTTTCTGCCGTGACGCTTATCGACACGTGCTTTTGCTCCCGTCAGTGCAAGACAGACTCTTTGGGACAGTTCCTAACCTTAACTTAACCCTTACAAAACCCATTTTTACATTTCAACTTCAATGGAGTAGGACGTCTAAACCTAACCCTTACATAACCCATTTTTACATTTCAACTTCAATGGAGTAGGACGTCTAAACCTAACCCTTACATAACCCATTTTTTACATTTCAACTTCAATGGAGCAGGGAAGTCCCAAGGATTCAGAATATCACAGACCCTCCTTCATCTAGCACACGTGTGGAACACTTCCGGGATACAGCTGCCAATGCGCATGTGCTTAACCTTAACCACACATTGCTTACCTTATTCTTAACCTTGAATTAAAGCAAATTTTTGTTTTCATGAATGTTTACAATATAGCCAATATTAACTTTGTGGTTGTGCTCTCTAGTGGAAACCTTGTAGAAGCCTGTGGTCAGAGAGGAAAAGGCGAAGCGCAAGGTTTTACTCCACCCACAACCTGTCCACAAAAATCCTACTTGAGACTTATTTGATCAACTAGAAGTTTCCTAATGGTTAGATTGTTAAGAACGTACTGATATAAGTGGACGCACGTGACATTTCAGCGTTGTGCCTGTTGTCAAAGAGATAGATGGGACTCATCATGGATATAGAGAGAGTAGTAAATCAATCACATTTTATTTATATAACCCTTCTTAGATCAGCTGATATCTATCTATCAGCTGATATATAGTGCTGAACAGAAACCCAGCCTAAAACCCCAAACAGTAAGAAATGCAGGTGTAGAAGCACGGTGGCTAGGAAAAACTCCTTAGAAAGGCCAAAACCTAGGAAGAAACCTAGAGAGGAACCAGGCTATGAGGGGGTGGCCAGTCCTCTTCTGGCCGTGCCGGGTGGAGATGAAGTTATGAAGTCTTTTTGTAGGCACTAGCTCCGCCATGGTTCGTTGCAGGGCTGGCGATTATGTGGGGGCATTAGGGGGCCCACCTCACCGTACCTCTTTGCCCGTCCACAGAAAGATGCACCAATCTCAGATAAAGCATTCGAGTCTCAGTATGTGTAGACCATATATCTGATGCTGCCTGGACAAAAATAGTATGGCATGTCATACTACTGTATTTCTGGCCAGACAGCATCAGATACATTGGCTACATATAGTTTTGCTCACTCAGATGCTATCTCAGGTGAGAAGGTTTCAACTGAGAGGAAGGGGCAAAGCAAGAGGGCTCACTCTCGCCAAAATCTGTCCATAATAAATCCAATTCGTTTCTATGTGCATATATGCAGACCTAACCTTGTCGCTTGCCTTCCCGCCTTTGGAATGACGCCTAATTGTTAGGATGGAGACATGCTCATCTCATCTGGTTTCAGCCTCTTGCGAATTGGAAAGGAAAGTTGGCGCTGATTTACATTGCATTTACATGTTAGTCATTTATCAGACGCTCTTATACAGAGTGACTTGCAGTAGTGAGTGCATGCATTTTCATACTTTTTTTTACGTACAGTGCACTGTTAGGATGCTGGCTTCCCCTAAAGTAAATTGATGTTTTGCCCAACTTATATAATTACTCCTGTCTAAATCAAACATTCAAAATACTTCACAAGAGAGGATGACTTTCCACAGAGGAAGATATGGCGTGTTTCTCTCCAGAATGCATGCCCTCAGCGTTCCAGAATGCACTCAGCTGTTTCATTCTATGAATTGCTTGCCCTTTGATAGTTTATTTTTGATCAATTCCTCATTATATATGTCACCAGTAGGCCTAGTAAATGTGCTTGCAATCCCCCGTCATTTGATTACATCAATATCTGTTAATAATGCATGTATTAATTACAGTCATTTAGCTGGCCTGCTGTGTGCTAATGCTCACTCGGATACTGAGCCCTCTCATCTTTGAAGCGTCCACTGAAGCCTCCTCCTGCTGTTCAAAGACCATTCACTGGCATTTTCTACAAGAACTTTGCCTTCAGAAATAAATGTCTCTCCCAAGTGGGTGTGACACCTACTCCCATTGCCTGCTGCACTGCTGCTTGGCTTCCACCTGGCGATCTCTTCACTGTCTGCCATGGCCTGTCTCCCCCTGTGTGGTACAGGTCCCTCCACCACACTCCTCTCTCTCTCTCTCTCTCTCTCTCTCTCTCTCTCTCTCTCTCTCTCTCTCTCTCTCTCTCTCTCTCTCTCTCTCTCTCTCTCTCTCTCTCGAGCTTTCGCTTGCCTCCAGCACTCATGAACTGTTGGGACTAGGGACTGAACTTTCAATGGCTAGCCTCAAGTCGTTATATATGTTATTGTTTTCTTGTGCATTTTGCTATTTGCCTCATGACTCATACATACTTTGTTGACTACAAACGTTCTTTACCCATCCGTGGGACAGACTATGTTTGTTCCCACACTCGGGACTCTGACTCTCTATTGGTTACACAGATTTTTGGCCTCCCATCCTATTCTAACGACTTATGCCGGCTTTGTATTCATGTTACCTGATGAAATTGCTGTGCAATATGATGTTACCATCTGATGGACATTCAGATGTCATAAATCAGCACTGCAGAGCTCTCCCTGTCCTCTGCTGTGCCTTGATTGTTTTACTGTTGATGATATCTGGAAATGTGCATGTACATCCTGGCCCATCTACTGTTGCTAGCCCCAATTCTGACTTGCGCCCTGATATCTGCTTCACTGATTTCTGCTCTCGTAAAAGCCTGGGTTTTCTGCACGTTAACACAAGAAGCTTATTAACTAAAATTGATCAATTCAAAGTGTGGGTTCACAGCTCCAATCCAGATGTGTTGGTCATTACTGAGATGTGGTAAAGAAAGAGTGTTTTGAATACTGATGTTAACTTTTCTAGTTATAACCTTTTTCGACAGATCTTCCAAAGGTGAGGGAGTGGCAATCTTTAGCAAGGATCACCTTCAGTGCTCGATTGTCTCCACCAAGTCTGTCCCCAAACTATTTGATTTGCTGGTTTTAAGCATTAAACATTCAAATACCTCTTTGTTAACTGTTGCTGGGTTTTATCGTCCTCCATCAGCACAGGCCTGTACCCTACCTGCCCTAAGCTCTCTTCCGGCCCCTTACACTAAGTCTGAATTTGTCCTGCTAGGTGACCTAAACTGGGACATGCTTAAACCACGTCCTAAAGCAATGGGACTCCCGTAATCTTTCTGAGATTATCACCAATCCCACAAGTGTTGTCATGTGGTTTGGTAAGAAGAATGCCCCTCTTCCCACAGGTTTTATTACTACCGCTGAGGGTTTAGCGCTTGAGGTAGTCACCTCATAGAAGTACTTGGGAGATTGGCTAGACGGTGCACTGTCCTTCTCTCAGCACATATCAAAGCTGCAGGCTAAAGTTAAATCTAGGCTTGGTTTAGTCTGTCGAAATCACTCCTCGTTCTCCCCAGCTGCCAAACTAACTCTGATTCAGATTACCATCCTACCTATGCAAGATTACAGAGACATAATTTATAGATCGGCAGGTAAGGGTGCACTCGAGAGACTAGATGTTCTTTACCATTCGGCCATCAGATTTGCCACCAATGCTCCTTATAGGACAGCATTCTATACTTCTCTGTAAACTGGTCATCTACGTATACCCGTCGCAAGACCCCCTGGTTGATGCTTGTTTATAAAACCCTGTTAGGCCTCACTCCCCCCTATCAGAGATATCTTTCTGCAGCCCTCATCCTCCACATACAACACCTGTTCTGCCAGTCACGTTCTGTTAAAGGTCCCCAAAGCACACACATCCATGGGTCGCTCCTCTTTTCAGTTCGTTGCAGCCAGCGACTGGAATGAGCTGCAACAATCCCTCAGACTGGACAGTTATCTCTTTATTCAAAACTCCATCATGGACACTCTTACTGACAGTTGTGGAGGCTTTGCGTGATGTATTGTTGTCTTTACCTTCTTGACCTTTGTGCTGTTGTCTGTGCCTAATAATGTTTGTACCATGACTTGTGCTGCTACCATGTTGTGTTGCTACCATGTTGTTGTTATGTGTTGCTGCCTTGCTATGTTGTTGTCTTGGGTCTCTCTTTATGTAGTGTTGTGTTGTCTCTCTTGTTGTGATGTGTGTTTTGTCCTATTTATATTGCATTTATTTTAATCCCAGGCCCCCGTCGCCGCAGAAGACCTTTTGTCTGAGTGAGTTATTTACTCTGAAATATAAGAAACTAACACTGTATAGTACATATACTTTTCTGTTACTAAAACTTTAACAGAGATATAAATTCATGTGTAGGGTTGAAATCTTTAAAAAAATACATTGCCTTTGGACAGTATTCAGACCCCTTGACTTTTTCTATGTTTTGTTATTTACAGCCTCATTCTACAATGGATTAAACAAAGAAAAATCCACAGAAATCTACATACAATACCCAATAATATGACAAAGCAAAAACAGGTTTTTCAATTTTTACAAAAAAATATATACGTTATTTACATACAGTTGAAGTCGGAAGTTTACATACACCTTAGCCAAATACATTTCAACTCAGTTCTTCACAATTCCTGACATTTAATCCTAGTAAAAAATTCCCTGTTTTAGGTCAGATAGGATCAACACTTTATTTTAAGAATGTGAAATGTCAGAATAAAAGTAGAGAGAAGGATTTATTTCAGATTGTATTTCTTTCATCACATTCCCAGTGGGTCAAAAGTTGACATACATTCAATTTGGTAGCACTGCCTTTAAATTGTTTAACTTGGGTCAAACATTTCGGGTAGCCTTCCACAAGCTTCCCACTATAAGTTGGATGAATTTTGGCCCATTCCTCCTGACAGAGCTGGTGTAACTGAGTCAGGTTTGTAGGCCCTCCTTGCTTGCACACGCCTTTTCAGTTCCGCTCACAGATGTTCTATCGGATTGAGCACAGGGCTTTGTGATGGCCACTCCAATACCTTAACTTTGTTGGCCACAACTTTGGAAGTATGCTTGGGGACATTGTCCATTTGGAAGACCCATTTGCGACCAAGATTTAACTTCCTGACTGATGTCTTGAGATGTTGCTTCAATATATCCACATAATTTTATTTCCTCATGATGCCATCTATTTTGTGAAGTGCACCAGTCCCTCCTGCAGCAAAGCACCCCCACAACATTATGCTGCCAGCCCCATGCTTCACGGTTGGGATGGTGTTCTTCGGCTCGCAAGCCTCCCCCTTTTTCCTCCAAACATAACGATGGTCATTATGGCCAAACATTTCTATTTTTGTTTCATCAGACCAGAGGACATTTCTCCAAAAAGTACCATCTTTGTCCCCATGTGCATTTGCAAACCGTAGTCTGGCTATTTTCTTTCAACTGTGGCTTTTTCCTTGCTGAGGGGCATTTCAGGTCATGTCGATATAGGACTTTTACTGTGGACATAGATACTTTTGCGCCTGTTTCCTCCAGCGTCTTCACAAGGTCCTTTGCTGTCGTTCTGGTATTGATTTGCACTTTTCACACCAAAGTACGTTCATCTCTAGGAGACAGAACGAGTCTCTTTCCTGAGCGGTATGACGGCTGTGTGGTCCCATGGTGTTTATACTTGCGTACTATTGTTTGTACAGATGAACGTGGTACCTACAGGTGTTTGGAAATTGCTCCCAAGGATGAACCAGACTTATGGAGGTCTACAATTTTTTTTCTGAGGTCTTGGTTGATTCTTTAGATTTTCCCATTATGTCAAGCAAAGAGGCACTGAGTTTTAAGGTAGGCCATGAAATACATCCACCGGTACACCTCCAATTGACTCAAAAGATGTCAATTAGCCTATCAGAAGCTTCTAAAGCCATGACATAATTTTCTGGAATTTTCCAAGCTGTTGAAAGCACAGTCAACTTCGTGTATGTAAACTACTGACCCACTGGAATTGTGATACAGTGAAATAATCTGTCTGTAAACAATGGTTGGAAAAATTACTTGTCACGCACAAAGTAGATGTCATAACAGAATTTCCAAAACTATAGTTTGTTATTTAGAAATTTGTAGTGTTTGAACAACACGTTTTAATGACTCCAACCTAAGTGTCTGTAAACTTCTGACTTCAACTGTACATCTCTCTTGGACAAGGTGAACCATTTCTGTGTTTAACCGCTAGATTTGATGATTTCATGGGTATTATGACTCATACTGTGGTATTCTATCTAACAATGCAATGTAACATTGGTCAGGCAACAATGTGTTAGATACCACCCACAGACATTAGATTGACACTCACTCATTACAATATTGGAGAAAGAAATACAGAAATAAATAAATTAAGAAATATATAAATTAATTAAAGTTGGAATAATTAGATAATACATACAATACCAGTCAAATGTTTGGACACACCTACTCATTCAAGGGTTTTTCTTTATTTTGACTATTTTCTAAATTGTAGAACAGTACTGAATACATTAAAACAATGAAATAACACATGGAATCATGTAGTAACCAAAAAAGTGTTGAACAAATCCAAATATATTTTAGATACTAGATTCTTCAAAGTAGCCACCCTTTGCCTTGATGAAAGCTTTGCACACACTTGGCATTCTCTCAACCAGTTTCACCTGGAATGCTTTTCCAACAGTCTTGATGGAGTTCCTACATATACTGAGCACTTGTTGGCTGCTTTTCCTTCACTCTGTGGTCCAACTCATCCCAAACCATCTCAATTGGGTTGAGGTCGGGTGATTGTGGAGGCCTTCTTGTCTGATGCAGCACCCCATCACTCTCCTTCTTCGTCAAATAGCCCTCACATAACCTGGAGGTGTGTTGGATCATTGTCCTGTTGAAAAACAAATGATAGGTTCACTAAGCGCAATACAGATGGGATGGCGTATCGCTGCAGACTGCTGTCGTAGTTATGCTGGTTAAGTGTGCCTTGAATTCTAAATAAATCAGTGACACCAGCAAAGCACCCACACACCATCACACCTCCTCCTCCATGCTTCACGGTGGGAACCACACATGCGGAAATCATCTATTCACTTACTCTGCGTCTCACAAAGACACAGCAGCTGGAACCAAAAATCTTTAAATACAGACCAAAGGACATATTTCCACCGGTCTAATGTCCATTGCCCGTGTTTCTTGGCCCAAGCAAGGCTTATCTTATTGGTGTCCTTCTGTAGTGGTTTCTTTGCAGCAATTCGACAATGAAAGCCTGATTCCTGCCGTCTCCTCTGAACAGTTGACGTTGATGTGTCTGTTCCTTGAACTCCGTGAAGCATTTATTTGGGCTGCGATTTCTGAGGCTGGTAACTCTAATGAACTTAACCTCTGCAGCAGAAGTAACTCTGGGTTGTCCGTACCTGTGGCGGTCCTCATGAGAGCCAGTTTCATCATAGCCCTTGATGTTTTTGAACACTGCACTTGAAGAAACGTTCAAAGTTCTTGAAAGGTTTCGCATTGACTGACCTTCATATCTTAAAGTAATGATGGACTGTCGTTTTTCTTTGCTTATTTGAGCTGTTCTTGCCATAATATTGGCTTGGTCTTTCATCAAATAGGGCTATCTTCTGCATACCACCCTTACTTGTCACAACACAACTGATTGGCTCAAACAAACCTCTTCAGGATCTGTCGGTCCCCCACAGGACGGTTGAGCTAACATAGGCAAATGTGATTAGCATGAGGTTGTAAGTACAAGAACATTTCCCAGGACATAGACATATCTGATGTTGGCAGAAATCTTAAATTATTGTTAACTTAACTGCAATGTCCAATTTCCAGTAGCTATTACAGTGTAAGAAGACCATGCTATTGTTTGAGGTGCGTGCACAGTTAAGAACTTGAAAATGTATTAATAAACCAATTAGGCAACCAATTTGGGCAGTCTTGATACAAAATTGAACAGAATTGCAATAGTTCATTGGATCAGTCTAAAACTTTGCACATACACTGCTGCCATCTAGTGGCAAATCTAAATTGCACCTGGGCTGGAATAATACATTGTGGCCTTTCTCTTGCATTTCAAAGATGATGGTACGTTATCTTTTACCATATCTAATGTGTTGTATTCTTCAACATTAATTTCACATTTCCACAAACTTCAAAGTTGTTCCTTTCAAATGGTATGAAGAATATGTAATTATTTGCTTCAGGTCCTGAGCTACAGGCAGTTAGATTTGGGTATGTCATTTTCGGCGAAAATGGAAAAAAGGGGCGGATCCTTAATGAAGAAGGAAAGAAATTCCACAAATAAACTTTTAAGGCGGTACACCCGTTAATTGAAATGCATTCCAGGTGACTACCTCATGAAGAGAATGCCACGCGTGTGCAAAGATATAATCAAGTCGAAGGGTGGCTACTTTGAAGAATCAAAAATACATTTTGATTTGTGTCACACATTTTGGGTTACTACATGATTCCATGTGTTATTTCATCATTTTGATGCATTCACTATTATTCTACAATGTAGAAAATAGTAAAAATAAAGAAAAACCCTTGAATGAGTCGGTGTCCAAACTTTTGACTGGTACTGTAGATAACGAAATACATACAGATATGTAGAGAACATTTATCAATTTTAGTCAGTATTTTGTATTTCCATGCTCATTTATTTAATTATGCATGGGATGTATTTATTAATTCATCAACTTGTGTGTATTTATTTAAAATAATGTCAGGTTTAGTCCTCCATAAAGGGGGCGTATCATTCAATACAAACCGTCACGCAACGTAGCAAACGTTGAACTGAACAGGGTTGCGTTCAGGACGACAAAACAGTGCAACTTTTAACTCAACGGAAACGGTACTGTTCTTAACTGACTGGCTTCGTTAAGTAAATAATAAAAATAACAGTATGTTCAAGAACATACAATAAGAACGTTTTGGCGAAACGTGTAGTTCGGCACATCGTTCCACAACGTAGCAAAAATGAAATCGAACTGAACCGGTCACACCCATAATGATGATCGGGCAACAGCCACCAAAACGGAGCTAAGTAACGTTACCTCAAAGATTGTTGAAGAACGGTGCGCACCTTTTTGGGAAACTTGTCGTTTAGTACAAACCGTCACGTAACGAAGCAAACGTTGAAGTGAATTGAACTAACCCATGAACCACCTCTCTCTGCCATTGCAGTCATATCAACATACGGGAAAATGCGATGAGAAGTCGTGCTGGTGTACCGGTATCCGACTTTGAATGCCAAGTGTGAGAAATCGAATTGCGTGATCGGTGGCGTAACAGGTATGGCTCGTTTGTTTACGATGTTTGTAGCTGTTCATTTCAGAAAAATCAACATTTGCAGCACATGTCGTTCTTCTCCCAGTAGCTAGCGGTTACATTTGCTAGCTTATCAAGCTAAGGTTACGCCACATTTATAAGAGAGTAGCTATATATATCTTTAAGGTCCACGGCACTTCAAAGGGTGCTGAAATAGTTTCAACATGTAACGTTAGCTAGTTAACGTTAAACTAGCTATCATTTTAGCTACGCTGACGTAGCTAGCTAACCTGGGTAACGCCAGATTTACAGGTAGCTGCCAAAATAAAGGAAACACCAACATAAAGTGTCTTAATAGGGTATTGGGCCACCACAGCTTCAAGGCACCTTGGACTAGATTGTACAAGTGTCTGAATCTCCATTGGAGGGATCCGATACATTCCCTAATTGGTGATTTGTTGTTGTTGTGATAGTGTTAGAAAACGCTGTCTCAGCTCTTGTTCCAGAATCTTCACACGTGTTCAGTTGGGTTGAGATCAGGTGACCGAGACGACCATGACACATGGTTTACGTCGTTCATGCTCATCGAACCAGTCAGTGACCTGTGGACGGGGGCAGAACTATGGTAGCCAAATTATGGCATGCCCAGCATTTTTATACATGACCCCAAGCATGATGGAATGGTTAATTGCTTAATAAACGTAGGAGCCACACCTGTGGGGAAGCACCTGCTTTCAATATACTTTGTCCCCTTTATTTCCTCAGGCGTTTCCGTTATGTGTGCAGCTAAATGTATATTGAAGATATTGGCTAGATTAGCTACATTAACTAAATTAGCTACATGGGGATTCAAGTCCAAATAAATGCTAGCTGGCTACAGGGGTTGTGTAATTTATTTTGAGAGAACTAATGTTACTGTCCCCACAACAACAAATACATGTAATTTTGTCCTTAACCTTATTTAAGTACTGTAGAATTCAACCCTATGGACCTATTCAGACCCCTTGACTTTTTATCACATTTTGTTACCCTTATTCTAAAACGGATATAAAAAAATACATTCCTCATCAATTTACACACAATACCCAATAATGACCAAGTGAAAACAGATTAGTGGACATTTTTGCATATTTATTACAAATTAAAAACATACCTTATTT
Organism: Oncorhynchus keta; assembly: GCF_023373465.1. Lineage (NCBI taxonomy): Eukaryota > Metazoa > Chordata > Actinopteri > Salmoniformes > Salmonidae > Oncorhynchus > Oncorhynchus keta. The sequence continues at coordinate 2,646,369 of NC_068437.1, forward strand.
ATATAAGTATTCAGACCCTTTGCTATGGGACTTGAAATTGATCTCAGGTGCATCCTGTCTCCATTGATCATCCTTGATTGGAGTCCACCTGTGGTAAATTAAATTGATTAGACATAATGTGGAAAGGCCTGTCTATATAAGGTCCCACAGTTGACAGTGCATGTCAGAGCAAAAAAAAAACAAGCCATGAGGTCAAAGGAATTGTCCATAGAGCTCCGCGACAGGATTGTGTCGAGGCACAGCTCTTGGGAAGTGTACCAAAACAGTCCTCCAGCATTGAAGGTCTCCCAAGAACACAGTGGCCTCCATTGTTCTTAAATTAAAGAAGTTTGGAACCACCAAGTCTCTTCCTAGAGCTGTCCCCCGGGCCTTAGGGAGGTGACCAAGAACCCGATGGTTACTCTGACAGAGCTATAGAGTTCCTTTGTGGAGATGAGAGAACCTTCCAGAAGGACAACCATCTCTGCAGCACTCCGCCAATTAGACCTTTATGGTAGAGTGGCCCGATGGAAGTAAAAGTCACTCCTTAGTAAAAGGCACATGACAGCCCGCTTGGAGTTTGCCAAAAGGCACCTAAAGCCTGTCTGACTATGAGAAACAAGATTCTCTGTTCTGATGAAACTGGGTTTGAACACTTTGGCCTGAATGCCTAGCATCACATCTGAAGGAAACCTGGCACCATCCCTATTGTGAAACGTGGTGGCAGCGTCATGCTGTGGGGATGTTTTTCAGAGTTGGGGACTGGGAGACTAGTCAAGATCGAAGGAAAGATGAATAGAGCAAAGTAGAGAGATCCTTGATGAAAACCTGCTCCAGAGTGATCAGGACCTTAGATTGGGGTATACTTCCCAGTACATCACTGGGGCCAAGCTTCCTGCCTCTGTTTATTGTCTATGCATAGTCACTTTACCTCTACCTACATCTACATATTACCTTGACTAACCGGTGCCTCGGCATATTGACTCTATACCGGTACCCCATGTATATAGCCTCGCTACTGTTATTTTATTGTTGCTCTTTATTATTAGTTATTTTTACTGCAGTTCATTTTAGTAAATTCTTTCTTAACCAACAATGTAGTTCAGAAAAATGTGTTCAGGGCTTGTTTGTTAGCGTTTCACAATAAGGTGAATACCTGTTGTATTGTGACAAATACACTTTGAGTTGATTAGTGTTGGCTATTCAGCAGCCTGATGGTCTGTGGGTAGAAGCTGCTGGCAGGTTTCAGTTTTTGCCATGATGCTCATGTACTGCCCGAGTGTGAGTGATTGAAGCAGGGAGAACAGGGCTTGGGTGGCATGGGGTCCCTGATGATCTTCTTGTCCTTCCTGCGACACTTGGTGCTGTAGATGTCCTGTAAGGCAGGCAGTGTTCACCCAATGGGGTGTTTGGCTGCATGCATCTCCCTTTGAAGAGCCTTGTGGCCGTGTGGGTGTAGTTGCCGTACCAGGCTGTGATGCAGCCCGACAGTATGTTCTCGTTGGTTCTCCTGTGTAACGCATACAAAGCTCTCTCTCGCAAATCTTACCATAACTATATCCTCCTGATTTGCTTACAAGTAAAATCTCAAACAGGAAGTACCAGTGACATGCTCAAAACAGAAATGGTCCTATGAAGCAGATGCTAAGCTGCATGACTGTTTTGCTATCACAGAATGGAATATGTTCTGGGATTCATCCTATGACATTGAGGAATTTACCACATCAGTCACCGGCTTCATTAATAAGTGCATCGATGACGCAGTGACCGTACGTACATATCCCAACCAGAAGCAATGAATTACAGGCAACATCCTCACTGAGCAAAAGGCTAGAGCTGCCACATTAAAGGAGCGGGACTCTAACCCGGAAGCTTATGACCTCTGATGAACCATCAAACGGGCAAAGCGCCAATACAGAACTAAGATCGAGTCCTACTACAACGGCTCTGATGCTCATCGGATGTAGCAGGGCTTGCAAACTTTCATGATTACAAAGGTAAACCCATCTGAGATCTGCCCAGAGGCGCATGCCTACCAGACGAGGTCAATGCTTACTTTGCTTGCCTCAAGGCAAGCAACACTGAACCATGTGTGCGGACACCTGCTGTTCCAGACGACTATATGATCCCTCTCTCCGTAGCCTGTATGTGTAAGACCTTTTTTTAAATAGGTCAATATTCACAAGACTGATTTCCGAGACACATACTTAGAGCATGTTCTGGCAAGTATCTTCAACCACATCAACACCATTATCCCAGAAACCCTAGACCCATTCCAATTTGCGTACTGCCCCAACAGATCCACGGATGATGCAACCTCTATTGCACACCACACTGCCCTTTCCCACCTGGACAAAAGGAACACCTATGTGGGAATGCTATTCATTGACTACACCTCAGCGTTCAACACCATAGTGCCCCCAGTTGGTAAGGGTAGGTAACAACACATTATCCATGCTGATCCTTAACACGGGGGCCCTTCAGGCGTGTGTGCTCAGTCCCCTCCTGTACTCCATGTTCATCTTGACTGCATGGCCAGGCACGACTCCAACACCATCTAGTTTGCCGATGACACAACAGTAGTAGACCTGAACACCGACAATGATGAGACGGCCTATACAGAGGAGGTCAGAGATGTCGTGTGGTGCCAGGACAACAACCTCTCCCTCAATGTGATGAAGACAAAGAAGAATGATGGAGGCCACTGTGTTCTTGAAGACCTTCAATGCTGCAGACATTTTTTTGGTACCCTTTCCCAAATCTATACCTCGACACAATCCTGTCTCGGGGCTCTATGGATAATTCCTTTGACCTAATGGCTTGGTTTTTGCTCTGACATGCACTCTCAACTGTGGGGCCTTATATAGACAGGTTTGTGCCTTTCCAAATCATGTCCAATCAATTGAATTTACCGCATGTGGACTCCAATCAAGTTGTAGAAACAACTAAAGGGTTATCAATGGAGGAAAAAAATGTTTTTAGTCAAATTTAGAATAAGGCTGTAACGTAACAATGTGGGAAATGTGAATGGGTCTGAATACTTTCCGGATGCACTGGAACTCCCTTGGACAAGGTGACTTTTAGCAATATATTTGGCTCTATTTACTCTGATTTGAAAATGCTACTTGGCATCAAAGTAGACGTCATGCAAAACTACAAATCCCTGCAAGCTCCTGCAAGTACCTGCACGTCATCTCTAGCTGGCAACATTGCTAACAGGTAGAGTGTCAAACTTAACTTGCCCAAGACGGTTCACAGAATTGTCCATTTAAATAAATGTAGCCAATTTGTTAATTACTACATTTTGCTAACATTAGTTAATCCAGAGATGCTTACCTTTGCCTCGATTCATCAGTATTTTATGGGTAAATACAGGCGAATATATTGATCATTGACCTTGTCCTAGACAGAGTTACACGGTTATCAAAATGGCACGCAAGGGTGAGTGTACACGAAACAGGTGTTTCTAAAATCCCCTAACGTGAAAAATGAATGGTGTAAAATGATTGGAACCATTTCCCTGTTTTGACTGCAAGGTTTTATGGGTATTATGACTTGTAATTGTGGTGCTTTTATACGAGGAGAGGAAAGGGGTGGAGGAGAATAGCTTTCTCACGGTGGTGTTTCTGAAATCGACATCTCCCGACCTTTTCACTCAACCCTCAAGCTTGGCATTTCAGCTGGATTTAACCCTCAATGGCTCAATCAACTTTACAAAGATAGACAGGTTTTATTTTTCACAATAGGTTAATGAATATTTATTTAATTTAAATCATGTGAGAATGTTTAGCTGAAATGCTGAAATATTTGTCTCTATTCGAGCACCTCATCCAGCGCATGTAGACTTGTGCCTTTAGTGACCATGTAATTTCCCCAGACCATGCCGTTCCCTGTTCTCTCTCTTGGCACCATGTTGTATGCTGTACTAATCTCTTGGTTTCGCTGTTTAGCCAGTTTGTGTTTGAGCGGATATATCTGGAGAGAAATGGGTCGTTGTCATCATTTGACACACTTTCACCATTTACAGATTTTGAGCATGGGTGAGAAGTGTCGGAATATTATGAAAGTGATTATGAACGAGTCGAGGTTTTCGGCCAATTCTGTCATGGTTTGTCCACTGTTTTTCCACATTGAGCAATCTGAAGGTAGCCTATTTGTATAATTTTCTGAGTAGTAGGGAGTAGTGTTGTCTCACAATACCAGCATTTGGACATCGGTACCAGGTTTAGTGTAGCGACACTTGATAACAAAACAATAACAGGGCAGAAAAAGAAAGCGACGAGACAGACTGGGATGTTGTTTTTAATCAATTATCGCAATTTTTACAAAATAGAAAAACATTCTATATCCACAGCAATGCTTAACCTGTTGCGACGAGCAATCCCGTATCCGGTTGCGTAATTATAGCCTCAAGCTCATTACCATAACGCAACGTTAACCATTCATGAAAATCGCAAATGAAATGAAATAAATATATTGGCTCTCAAGCTTAGCCTTTTGTTAACAACACTGTCATCTCAGATTTCCAAAATATGCTTTTCAACCACAGCAAAACAAGCATTTGTGTAAGAGTATTGATAGCTAGCATAGCATTAAGCCTAGCATTCAGCAGACAACATTTTCACAAAAACAAGAAAAGTATTCAAATAAAATAATTTACCTTTGAAGAACTTTGGATGTTTTCAATGAGGAGACTCTGTTAGATAGCAAATGTTCAGTTTTTCCAAAAATATTATTTGTGTAGGAGAAATCGCTCCGTTTTGTTCATCACGTTTGGCTGAGAAAACCCCCCGAAAATTCAGTCATTAAAACGCAAACCTTTTCCCAAATGAACTCCATAATATCGACAGAAATATGGCAAACGTTGTTTAGAATCAATCCTCAAGGTGTTTTTCACATATCTATTCGATGATAAATCACTCGTTGCAGTTTGGTTTCTCCTCTCTTCAAAATGGAAACATACACGCACCTGGAGATTACGCAATAGTTTCGACGGAGGACACCGAGCGGACACCTGGTAAATGTAGTCTCTTATGGTCAATTTTCCAATGATATGCCTACAAATACGTCACAATGCTGCAAACACCTTGGGGAAACGACAGAAAGTGTAGGCTCTCTCCTTGCGCATTCACAGCCATATAAGGAGACATTGGAACACAGCGCCTCAAAAATCTGGCTCACTTCCTGTATGAAATTTCATCTTGGTTTTCGCCTGTAGCATTAGTTCTGTGGCACTCACAGACAATATCTTTGCAGTTTTGGAAACATCAGAGTGTTTTCTTTCCAAAGCTGTCAATTATATGCATAGTCAGGCATCTTTTCGTGACAAAATATCTTGTTTAAAACGGGAATGTTTTTCATCCAAAAATGAAATACTGCCCCCAGAGGTTCAAGAGGTTAAACCACATCAGGGTACCACTTTGGGAGGTGTGAGAGAAAATCAAAGACATTTAGATTTGAGTGTGGCTGTTTAATTCAAGTGCACGCACATGCACTGTTTTGGTTAGCAGTGTTTTTGTAGCGTACAGTTGAAGTCGGAGGTTTACATACACTCAGGTTGGAGTTATTAAAACTCATTTTTCAACCACTACAAATTTCGTGTTAACAAACTATAGTCTTGGCAAGTCTGTTAGGACATCTACAAGTCAACAATTGTTAACAGACAGATTATTTCACTTAATTCACTGTATCACAATTCCAGTAGGTCAGAAGTTTACATACAAAGTTGACTGCCTTTAAACAGCTTGGAAAATTCCAGAAAATTAAGTCATGGCTTTAGAAGCTTCTGGTAGGCTAATTGACACAATTTGAGTCAATTGGAGATGTACCGGTGGATGTATTTCATGGCCTACCTTAAAACTCAGTGCCTCTTTGCTTGACATCATGGGAAAATCAAAAGAAATCAGCCAAGACTCCAGAAAAAGCATTGTAGACCTCCACAAGTCTGGTTCATCCTTGGGAGCAATTTCCAAACGCCTGAAGGTACCATGTTCATCTATACAAACAATAGCACTCAAGTATATGGGACCATGCAGCCGTCATACCGCTCAGGAAGGAGAAGTGTTCTGTCTGCTATAGATTAACATACTCTGGTGCGAAAAGTGCAAATCAATCCCAGATCAACAACAAAGGACCTTGTAAAGATGCTGGAGGAAACGGGTACAAAAGTAAATATATCCACAGTAAAATGAGTCCTATAATGACATAACCTGAAAGGCCGCTCAGCAAGGAAGAAGCCACTGCTCCAAAACCGCCATAGAAAAGCCAGACTACGGTTTGCAACTGCACATGGGGACAAAGATCATACTTTTTGGAGAAATATCCACTGGTCTGATGAAACAAAAATATAACTGTTTGGCCATAATGACCATCGTTATGTTTGGAGGAAAAAGGGGGATGCTTGCAAGCCGAAGAACACCATCCCAACCGTGAAGCACGGGGCTGGCAGCATAATGTTGTGGGGGTGCTTTGCCGCAGGAGGGACTGGTGCACTTCACAAAATAGATGGCATCATGAGGAAAGAAAATGGTGGATATATGGAAGCAGCATCTCAAGACATCAGTCAGGAAGTTAAAGCTTGGTCGCAAATGGGTCTTCCAAATGGACAATGACCCCATGCATACTTCCAAAGTTGTGGCAAAATGGCTTAAGCACAACAGAGTGAAGGTGTTGGAGTGGCCGTCACAAAGCCCTGACCTCAATCCCATAGAAAATTTGTGGTCAGAACTGAAAAAGCATGTGCGAGCAAGGAGGCCTACAAAACCTGACTCAGTTACACCATCTCTGTCAGGAGGAATGGGCCAAAATTCACTCAATTTATTGTGGGAAGGGAACTGTGAAACTGAGTTTAAATATAGTTGACTAAGGTGTATGTAAACTTCTGACTTCAACTGTAGATGTGATGGACTTTTTTTTAAAGCCAATGGCCACTGGATTGATGCAAACGCTCATGATTCTGCAGGTGCAGTAGGCATAGGCTACTTTGTAGTTAACTTTTTAATTGAGAGTTTTTGAGAAAGCCTTTCCGTTCATCCGAATACGGTTATAAATAGCAGCGCTAAGGGTGGACATGCACACACTACACACAGACAGGGTTATTCCCATGCCTTCCGGAAGTTGCAGGGAATCACTGATGTATTCTGTTCATGTCATATGATGGACTATTAATTTGTTTAAATTCAATGCATTTAGTTCATTTCCAGACGTGAGACACATTTGATAGACAAATTAAAAGTAACAATTCTAGTACTGAAACATGTTTCATGTTGTAGTATCGAAAAAGTACTGACGTTTCGGTCTAACGTGCAACCTTATGTAGAGAGGGTGTGTGGATATCAGAGGTGTCACACAGAACAGGAACAGCGGAAAGTGCCAGTCAGTGGTGGGTCAGATTACCTAAAGGGGAACTTGTGACACCTGCTTGCACTTTGGCACGTATTTGGGAGACCTCTGGTTTTAGCATGTGACTGGTCCACTGGGAAGGCCTCAATCACCTGACTACAGCCATTATATACAGGTGGAGGATGTGAACATATTAACATGTTATGTCATCGATCTTATATATTATTGATCTGAACTGCAGACACAGTTCACCATGATGGACCAATTGAACCCATGTCCACTGTAATACCACAAGGTGATCTCTTAAACCACAAATGCAGGCTCAAATCATCAGTATGGGCTAAGGATCACACGCACAGTTGATGTCAATTGTCATGTCCCTCCCTAGAATTGTGGGCATTTGATTGACTTGCTGTCTAACCAACTACAGTTTTCTGGAGGATGGCAACTGTTGCTAACCAAGCTTGAGTCTGCCGCCAAGACAAGCTCTCATTTCAAATGCATGGCAGCATATGGCAAAATTAAATGGTTCAATCATTAAACAGTGAATTTGGGGTACTTCCAAAATGAATCCCTGAAATACAGAACCTGTGAATGTAATCATTTTTTCATTTGAAGCGATATAGGTAGCCTAGTGGTTAAGCGCATTGGGCCGGTAACCAAGAGGTTGCTGGTTCGAATCCCCGAGCAGACTCTGTGAAAAATCTGTCTGTACCCTTGAGCAAGGCACTTAACCCGTATTGCTCCTGTAAGTCACTCTGGATAAGAGCATCTGCTAAATGATAGTACCAGTCAAAAGTTGGTTAAGCAGCCAGCAAGTGCTCAGCATATGCGGGAAGTCCTTCAAGACTGTTGGAAAAGCAGGAGAAGCTGGTTGAGAGAATGCCAAGAGTGTGCAAAGATGTCAAGGCAAAAGGTAGCTACTTTGAAGAATCTTAAATAGTGTTAAATCAAAATATATTGTACATTTAAGATTGCATTTCAATTAACAGGTGTGCCTTGTTAATTTGTGGAATTTCTTTCCTTCTTAATTCATTTGAGCCAATCAGTTGTGTTGTGACAAGGGTAGGGGTGGTATACAGAAAATAGCCCTATTTGGTAAAATACCAAGTCCATAGTATGGCAAGAACACCTCAAATAAGTAAAGTGAAATTACAGTCTGTCACTACTTGAAGTTCCGGAACATTTCAAGAAGTTTGAAAGTTTCTTCAAGTGCAGCCGCAAAAACCATCAAGCACTAGGATGAAACTTGCTCTCATGAGGACAGTCACAGGAAAGGAAGACCCAGAGTTACCTCTGTTGCAGAGGGTAAGTTCATTAGAGTTTCCAGCCTCAGAAATTGCAGCCCAAATAAATGTTTCACAGAGTTCAAGTAACAGACACAACATCAACTGTTCAGAGGAGACTGCGTGAATCAGGCCTTCATTGTCAAATTGCTGCAAAGAAACCACTACTAAAGGACACCAATAAGATTTAGAGACTTGCTTAGGCCAAGAAACACGAGCAATGGATGTTAGATCTGTGGAAATCTGTCCTTTGGTCTGGAGTCCAAATTGGAGATGTCTTTGAGACGCGGTGTGGGTGAACAGATGATCTCTGCACGTGTTTTTCCCACTGTGAAGCATGGAGGAGGAGGTTTGATGGTGTGGGGGTGCTTTGCTGGTGACACTGTCTGTGTTTCATTTAGAATTCAAGGCACACTTAACCATCAAGGCTACCACAGAAGTCTGCAGCGATACACCATCCCATCTGGTTTGCGTTTAGTGGGACTACCATTTGTTTTTCAACCTCCAAGCTGTTTAAGGGCTATTTGACCAAGGTCGAGAGTGATGGAGTGCTGCATCAGATGACCTGGCCTCCATAATCACCCGACTTCAACCCATTTGAGATGGTTTGGGATGAGTTGGACCACAGAGTGGAGGAAAAGCCCCCAACAAGTGCTCAGCATATGTGTGAACTCCTTCAAGACTGTTGGAAAAGTATTCCAGGTGAAGGTGGTTGAGAGTGCCTAGTGTGCAATGCTGTCATCAAGGCAAAGGGTGGCTACTTTGAAGAATCTAAAATCTATTTTGATTTGTGTAACATCGTTTTGGTTACTACATGATTCCATATGTGTTATTTCATAGTTTTGGTGTCTTCACTATTATTCTACAATGTAGAAAATAGTAAAAATAAAGAAAAACCCTTGAATGAGTATTTATTCTAAATCTTTTTACTAATGGTGTATTTTGGAGTAGGATGTCCTTTTAAAAAAAATGTATTCACCAAAAGTAACCTCAGTAGTTCTACCGAAAAATTCCTATTGGAAACAATGCATTCCATACAACTAAAATAAAATAGGCTATTTACTAGTTTACCACGCTAATTCTACTCTGTCAATTTACCTACATTTTGTAGGTTACCTACCATTTTGTAGGCCTACTGTTACAAATGTATTCCAATTTATCTAGGCCTAATACATTTATTACAGCTGGTCTTAATAAAGTGGGGTAATTTCTTATCAAACTATGTTCAGCTTGTTCGTTGCACTTGGCTAATCAGTTATTAGTGTGATTCACTTTTAACCCAGTCTGTGGCTATTGTGGGGAAAGTTTTTTTTCTCTTGGTTTTAATTGCTCAGTAGTTTAGTAAACATTTCAAATGCCTTTTTCAGACACCTTGTTGTAGCCTACGCAAAGGAGATGTATCATTGAATTTGAAGCCCATTTCCTATTCTTGATGTGTATTTGTGGCTCAACTCCAGCTCAGCGCTGGTAGATGCTGTGGCCTACTTTTTCCCTGGGCAGAATAGAGCTGCACTGCATCACAGCTGCGTACTTGGGCTTCAGTTAAAGCAGTGTTTGGAATTGCATTAAAACTGGTACGCTTTTAGTTGAATTAGAGCTCGTTGCTCCATCTTTTTCTCTACTCTGTTTTCTCCACACTTAAGCTGTGCTTTTTCCCGATGAATCAGGAATCCTTGATTTTATGACCTTAGGGAAATCTGTATGTCTATAGCACAAGTAATCCGGCCTGATTGGGAAGCCTCCCTCTGTTTTCAAAGGATTTTGCAAACCTGGCTGTGACATTATGCAGCAAACTGTGATTTTGTGATTGGGTTTATGTTAAGGGGGGGTCAAAGACAAATGCGAAGGAGGCCTTGCCAAAACGACTCAGGAACCGCATTGGAACTCTCAATAAAGTTGAGGGCTGAAGTATAGGAGATGAGCGAGCCGCAACCGCTAATATATGGGTTAGAAGAGGGGTCTGGGTATTAGTGCCTGTCATGTACTCTCTTCATTCATCTCTCATATAGAGAGCTAAGATAGTCATAGACTGGTGGCCACAAAGCCATTGAGCGCATGTTCAGGACTTGCCTTAAGCGCTCACTGGAGCAGTCTGTGTGGTTACCTAGCAGCGATCTCTTCATAACTTCTGCATGTGAGGTGAGAGGAGGTATATTAGGAACTCAGTCAAACAGCGTGTTTGCTCGCTCACATATGTTCCCTTTCCTTACTTAAATAAAGGGCAGAGGCTGCGGATCCCAAGGTACCCCCCCATCCTTTTTCCTCAGAGCTGAATATCCAAATCACTTTCTGTGCATGTGTTTATCTCTAACGTACAAATGTTTGGTCACCCTCCCTTCAAATGACTTGCTGTCAATTGTGAAACGTCCATGCAGCATCTGCATGCCAGCCATTTGATCTCATGGTTTCATGGAAATATGCATTTAGATGTTCTTAAATTATACAGCATTTTGAATTATGTACATAAAGCGAATTTGAGCAGATTGTTTTAGTTTAAATAAAAGCACATATTTTGCCTAGTGGCCCGCGCTGTTGAGTTTTGGCAACATGTGAGAAAAATTATCAAATCCCGAGGTGCGTATTGAAGATATTGAAAGAACTGTCCACATTTACTTTGTCAGTCAACAAGATGAGTAGGCCTAACGAACAGCAAAAGCACTAGCCTATGTCAATCTACTATCCCCCATAGTACAAAAGTTGACCTACTCTGCAAAAAATACATATTCCGAGCATAGTGTAGGACTTTTAATACAACAATTTACAACTTTTTTACGCGATGAGGCTGACGCAACAGATCAGAACGTTTAGCTTCAAATGTGTAAGAAGTATTAGGCCATCTTCACATTATAAGCGCAACAATGCGCACATGGCAGTAGACTATAAGTGCAAACTTTCCATTAGCGGAAAAACACTTATCAAAAGTGATCGCAAGTGTGATCATACATGTCATGCTTTCATTATAAAGGTGCATTTTTATGGTAAAAGGATCTTCCCCAAACTTGAAACTCACGCGCTGCGTATGCATGCCAGTTAGGCTTTACACCCCTTGTAAAGCAGATTAATGTGCTTCTTTTTAGTGAGGTATGTGAGGTATGCGACTGATTTGAAAAAGGCATTGTTTCTTGCCTTATGCTGGGCATCATTCACAAGTGATAATGTATCATTTACAAGTGATGGGGCTAATATTTTCACCCGTCAGACTATTCTTGAGTTAATATTGTCTTTACATATACTAAATAATATGTGTGAAATTTGTTTTGATTTAGAATGGGCCATTTATCATGCACCTGTCTAGAAACGGGCTGGGGGGGAAAAATACATGTAATCTCTGCACTTAAATAGTTTACAAGCCCTGCCACATTTGATGAGCATCCAAGCAGGCGTAGTGGGATTCAAACCTCGTCCTGTATTGACACTTTGCCTGTTTGATGGCTCGTCGGAGGTCACAGTGGGATTTCTATTTGTGTGTGTATATTTACATTTTTTTTTTGCCCTTTCTCTCCCCAATTTCATGGTATCCAATTGGTAGTTAGTCTTGTCTCATCGCTGCAACTCCCGTACGGACTCAGGAGTGGCGAAGGTCGAGGGGCGTGCACCGGGGCGGCAGGGTAGCCTAGTGGTTAGAGCGTTGGACTAGTAACCGAAAGGTTGCATGTTCGAATCCCTGAGCTGACAAGGTATAAATCTGTCGTTCTGCCCCTGAACAGGCAGTTAACCCACTGTTCCTATGCCATCATTGAAATTAAGAATTTGTTCTCAACTGACTTGCCTAGTTAAATAAAGGTTAAAAAAAATAAAAATAAAAAACCCTCCGAAACCCAACCAAGCCACACTGCTTCTTGACACGATGCCTGCCTAACCCGGAAGCCAACCGCACCAACGTGTCGGAGGAAACACCGTACACCTGGCGACAGTGTCAGCGTGCACTGCGCCCGGCCCGCCACAGGAGTCGCTAGTTCGCGATGGGGCAAGAACATCCCTGCCGGCCAAACCCTCTCCTAACCCAGATGACGCTGGGCCAATTGTACGCCGCCCCATGGGTCTCCCGGTCGCGGCCGGCTGCGACCGAGCCCGGACTCAAACCCATAATCTTTAGTGGCACAGCTAGCACTGCTATGCAGTGCCTTAGACCACTGCGCCACTAGGGAGTCCACAGTGGGATTCCTTACAAGCGTCTGGGTTAGGGTCCCACACCTTGAAATGGGCAGCTCTAGCCTTCAGCTCAGTGTGGATGATACCTGTAATCCATGTTTTTCTCTCTACTTTTCTCTCTGATCCTATTAAGGATCTCTGTACTTTGTGCTGCTCATCTTTCCCTCGATCCTGACTAGTCTCCCAGTCCCTGCCGCAAAAACATCCCCACAGCATGATGCTGCCACCACCATGCTTCACCGTAGGGATGGTGCCATGTTTCCTCCAGACGTGACGCTTGGCGTTCAGGCCAAAGAGTTCAATCTTGGTTTCATCAGACCAGAGAATCTTGTTTTTCATGGTCTGAGAGTCTTTAGGTGCCTTTTGGCAAACTCCAAGCTGACTGTCATGTGCCTCTTACTGAGGAGTGGCTTCTCTCTGGCCACTCTACCATAAAGGCCTGATTGGTGAAGTGCTTCAGGCCCTCTCAAAATTAGTTTAATTAAAATAACTTGTCCTTCATCAGTGAAATACCACAAGGTCAGTGTTTGTTTATAATCCTTTTCAAAATTATAGGCCTTTTCAAAACTACTGATTAAAGGTCAACTCCCCTTTTAGAACCAACTTCACTGGTTTTTAAAAATTACCTTTGTGGCATCAATAAGAGACGGAAAAATATAATCTAGTGTCACTCTGACTACAGTGTGAATTTGATAACTTTGTTCATAAAGTCAATATTGTACAAAACTGAGTTTTGTACAAGAGTTTGTCATGACTTACTGGTAGGTTGGGTATGAATTACAGTCATGCCCACTTGCCCAGTGCTAACACTTGAGAAGCAGCTGGGCTGATTGTGCTCTATCAGCTGTATGCTCTATCCAATCACAGCAGCCAGACCCTCCAGACAGTGAGATAGACCTGCCCATTACGCAGCGTCGGACTTGTTTTAATAAGAGAATACAAAAATAAAATTAACACTCTTCAAACTATAGACAATGCCCCATAATGACAAAGAAAAAATAGGTTTAGATTTTTTTTAAATGTATTAAAAATGAAATGAATACCTTATTTACATAAATATTCAGGGACTCTGCTATGCGACTCGAAATTGAGGTGAATCCTGTTTCCATTGATCATCCTGGAGATGTTTCTACAACTTGGAGTCCACCTGTGGTAAATTCAATTGATTGGACATGATTTGGAAAGGCACGCACCTGTCTATATAAGGTCCCACAGTTGACAGTGCATGTCAGAGCAAACAACGAGCCATGAGGTCAAAGGAATTATCCGTAGAGCTCTGAGACACAGAGCTCTATGTTGGGGTGCAGATCTGGGGAAGGGTACCAAAAACATGTCTGCAATATTTAAGGTCCACAAGAACAGTGGCCTCCATCATTCTTAAATGGATTAAGTTTGGAACCCCCTAGAGCTGGCCGCTGGGCTGAACTGAGCAATCGGTGGAGAAGGACCTTGGTAAGGGAGGTGACCAAAAACCCGATGGTCACTCTGACAGAGCACCAGAGTTCCTCTGTGGAGATGGGAGAACCTTCCATAAGGACAACTGTCTCTGCAGCACTCCACCAATTAGGCCTTTATGGTGAAGTGGCCAGACAGGAGCCACTCCTCAGTAAAAGGCACATTACATCACTTTTGGGTTTGCCAAAAGGCATCTAAAGGACTCTGACCATCTCTGGTCTGATTAAAACAAGATTGAACTCTTTGCCCTGAATTCCAAGTGTCACATCTGGAGGAAATATGGCACTATCGCTAAGGTGAAGCATGGTGTTGGCAGCATCATGCTGTGTGGATGTTTTTCAGGGCAGGGACTGGTAGACTTGTCAGGATCAAGTCAAAAATGTATAGAGATCCTTGATGAAAACCTGCTCCAGAACACTCAGGGCCTCAGACTGGGGTCCATTCACTTTCCAACAGGACAATGACCCTAAGCACACAGCCAAGACAACGCAGTAATGACTTCGGGTCAAGTCTCTGAATATACTTGAGTGGCCCAGCCACAGTTACGGTGCCCATCCATCCTGATGGAGCTTGAGAGGATCTGCAGAGAAGAATGGGAGAAACTCCCCAAATACAGGTGTGCCAAACCTGTAACGTCAAACCGAAGAATACTCTAGGCTGTAATCGCTACCAATGGTGCTTCAACAAAGTACTGAGAAACGGGTCTGAATACTTATGTAAATGTGATATTTTTTAAATTAGCTTAAATCTCAAAAAAAAAGTTTTTGCTTCGTCATTATGGAGTACTGTGTGTAGGTTGATGAAAGACAGATTACAGCCTTATTCAAAAAAAGATTAATGTAAAAAATTGGAAAAATTTAAGGGGTCTGAATACCTTCCGAATGCACTTTAACCACCAACGCTTGATAAATATTGCATAAACAATTTTAAAGCATGAAATGCATGAAGAAATAATAATGGAAATATATCCATGTAAAAACACAAGTTATTTGTTTAGTCAAGGATATTTTAGTATGATTTTTAGTGATGCACAATATATCGGTGAACATATCGGAATCTGCCGAAATTAGCTAAAAATGCCAACATTGGTGTCAGCCGATGTCTAGTTTAACACTGATGTCAAAGCTTACGTACATACCTATATAACGTAGGTGCATGACGTAATGACGCTACGTATAATTTTGCGCTACATGTGCAACACAGCATTCCTAACCTAGCCCACGATGTCTGCTGTGTGGATCGAGCAGTCAACAAATCGAGCAGTCATTTGAAAGAGGAAGAACATTTTGGCGAGACAACTCAAAGGTGAAATCCATTAACGCCAAGATAATGAAATTAATTGCCCTTGACGTTGGCTTTCGTCAACAGTGCACGTTGCCCTATCGGAGTTACACAGTAATAGCGTCACTGCTATTAGCTTCATGACATACTATGGAACGCCGTTTGGGTCTTTGCGTGTTATTTGACGCATATCTTTTTTAACGCTATTTGACGCATTAAATACGTTTTTAATTTGACACGTCAAATAACACAGTTCTATTATAGAACTGAATTTGCACGTGCAAGCCAAGCGCCACCATTACTATCAGCAGCACTGTAGCACTGTCAAAGCTGTAGAAGAGTCTGCAAACACCGACCATGAACAATGTGTTTACAATACTGCATTGGTAATAAAGCATCATTTGTTCAAACGCAACTTCCGGGGTCGCTAGCATTAGCTTGGTGCCTAGCTAGCACCAATATAACCAGCCTGAAAACAATGACCAGTAGAAACTGCAGTCATTTTCAATATTCTTAGCAATGGTTTAGGAATCCTGTGAGTAAGTATGAGCTAAGGAGCCACTTGTTGTTCGCATATTGAAATGGAACTTCAGCTTATGAAAATAAATAGCTAGCCAGCTACTTAACCCTGTTGACTCGACCGGACGGGGTTATGTTTTGTGAAGCTAGCCACAATAAGGATTATGCACAATAGTGGAATTTGCAGTTTTCCTTCAAAATAAAAGTACCTCGTTGAAAGTGATGCAGAAGGTTAAAATTGGTGGAATCATGCCATATTTAGATTAGATCATGTTAAACAAGGCTGGAATGTGAAGCAATGAAATGGGTTAACAGTCTACTCAGTGACACCCACAGAACACAACTGTGAAGAGTTTACCCAAATATTAGCGTTGTAGCTCTTATCGCAGGACTCTGACTGTGAATTCACCTCCCCAGTCAGCCTACATTCATATGGCATTCTACAGATTTACCTAATGATTGGGAATCAATGAAATGGGGTATCATTCTACTCAATACCCAATGCTTTATTATAGACAGAAATATTGATCAGTATGCAACATTTCTGGAATTGTTTTATTTCAGCTCATGAAACATAGGACCAA
Source organism: Oncorhynchus keta (assembly GCF_023373465.1). Taxonomy (NCBI): domain Eukaryota; kingdom Metazoa; phylum Chordata; class Actinopteri; order Salmoniformes; family Salmonidae; genus Oncorhynchus; species Oncorhynchus keta. The sequence goes on from NC_068437.1 coordinate 2,662,966, forward strand.
CACATTACAATTATTGACTGGGTAACCCCGAAGTATTCCTGCCAAAACATGGACTAGCCTATTTCAGTGGACTATTTCAAGGTTTCTTCATTCAGAATAAAAGGCTGCTGAGGCATTTGGACCAGTCAAAACAGACGTGTTGAATCTGTACTGTGGTTTTTATCACTAACAGGGTAAACGGGCAGCTTGATCTACCCAGGGAGACATAAATGCTTCCTGTCTCTGCTCCTTCAGGACAACTGGGTGGGGCTCAGGAGTTGGTTTTGTGATATGGAGGGTGTGTGTCTGTGGGAGGGATATGCAGCCTCTGACTGTGATTCATAAGGAGCATGTGATTCAGAATTAAACTTCTCTCTCTCCCAAGGTAAAGCAGACTGTTCTTACGTAGGCTTCTGGATGTGGTATCCTGTGCTGCTCAGGTGAAAGGTAAGCTGAGCTCACTGCTACAATCAGTCTGTGTGTTAGCTAGCAGTAGTGAGAATGTAGTGTTTGTGCCACACACCTGTTTACCTGGTATAAACTAGTGGGAGTGTGGTGTTGCTTCACAGAGCTAGTTTCTGGGCCAAGCTGATGGCAGCAAAACTCTTGTTTCAGTATGGCACGTATGTTTTATGAGGGTGAGTCATGTTTGAGCGCAGGCAGAAATTGGAAATGGGGCATGTCCCAAAAGGTGCATAGTGCATTTTATTATCTTTATATGCCGCAAGTTTTTAATGGTCTTTTGCCGCATTTCACATAGGCCTAAAGTGTTTTACCTATTGTCATTTGTACCAAAATGTAAATCATTAAACCTAAATCAGTAAACCTTCACCTAACCTATTGATTTGGCTTAGTTATTCTCTCCTGAGGTGGACATTGCCACATGAGTGAACTGACTACAGGTCAGTTGTGTCGTCTGAAATAAAGCAGGGAACCGCTGAAGACTGAATGAGCCAGGAGCCTCAGGCGAGGGTGTGAGACTTTTGGGTTGGTTGAAGGGAGTAGATGTTTGGGAGGTTGTTCTGGGACAGATGGTTATACTGATACCCCGGGCTGCTATAGAAAGCACAGCAACACAGTTTGCCTGCAGGAAACGTTTACATTTTTATACATAAGAAAAACCCTATGATGAAAAGGTGATTTTAGACGTATTTGTATTCTCTCATTAGCACAGTGGATGTTTAGGTTGTGGGCTTTCCTGGTCGTTTCCTCGTTGTATCATCGAGATCCACGTTGAGCATGTGAACAAACCTCTGTGGAAATATTCAGCCGTTATTGGGATTGAGATGCGTATTTGTTCTGTTTTTAAGTTCAACATTTTATTTAGCAAGTCGCAAACACTCTCTGAAATACTTGATGTTTACAGATACAAATCTCCGGCTCCGAATTATATTCACAAGACAATGTGCGGCACTTATAAATAATGCATAGAAACAACACAACCTATTCCATAAATAGATATACAAGAGACTAATTAAGCAGTAATGGCAAGCTCTATGTCCTAACACACAAAGACAGAATGTCAGACAGGCTGAAATGGTAGGTAAGTGGTCATGTAGCAAGCGACTTGCTCTCTCTTATCAGGCAGGAAGCATGTTTACATTCTGCCTCTCCCATGTTTGTCTTGGCGAGTGAAAGTCCTGCCAACGGTTATGAGATTTAACTGTAAATTACACGTCAACTAGGCCTAGTTTACGCTTAGAACACTTATGCACAGCTGAGATTATTCTGAGACAGCTGGGTCCTGCCCAAAAACTACCGCCGCACCATCAAGAGCGTCCTGACCCGTTGCATCACGGCCTGGTACGGGAATATCGCCAACCACCACCATAAGACCCTCCAGCAGGTGGTGAAGACGGCCCAGTGCATCAGTGGGACCGTGCTACCATCCATCCAGGACATATAGTCAAAGCTGTGTCTGAGGATGACCTGCAGTATCATCAAGGACCCCACACACCCCAGCCACTAGCTGTTCACTTCCTTACCGTTGGGCAGTTTGTATCGACGCATGAGTTCTGATACCAACAGGCTCCCAGACCATTTGTTTAAATCAACAAGCAATCAGACTGCTGAACACTTGAACTGGACTGATCACTAGCCCTGATTCTCTGCCCCTTACCTCATGCGCGCACACACACTCATGCTACACACACATGTCACACCTGCTGCTATCAGACTCTTATGATTGCTAAATTCTGCAAATCTTAAATTGTGCCTGTATTCCTGTACTATACTTTTGCAAAAAGGTTGATTCTACCGAGCCATTTACTTTATATTCGTATTATTTTATTATTTCTTGTTGCATTGTTTAACCGTTTTGATTGGTCTCTTCTGTATGTAGTGATGAGTACCCAATACTCCCTATAAGTATGTTTAAGGTCTGAGTGAACTCTCAAATCTCTTAATGATTTACCCAAATGTATAACTGCTAAAAGATACCTTATTTTAAAGTGTCAATTAATCATTCATAAATGCGTTAACAACATTTATAACTCCTGAAAATATACACTACATGACCAAAAGTATGTGGACACCTCGTTGAACATCTCATTCCAAAACCATGGGCATTAATATGGAGTTGGTCCCCCTTTGCTGCCATAACAGCCTCTACTCTTCTGGGAAGGCTTTCCACTAGATGTTGGAACATTGCTACGGGGACTTGCTTCCATTCAGCCACAAAACGCATTAGTGAGGTCGAGCACTGAGGTTGGGTGATTAGGCCCGGCTCTCAGTCGGCACTCCAATTCCTCCCAAAGGTGTTTGATGGGGTTGAGGTCAGGGCTCTGTTCCGGCCAGTCAAGTTCTTCCACACCGATCTCGACAAACCATTTCTATATGGCCCTCGCTTTGTGCACTGGGGCATTGTCATGCTGAAACACCAAACGGCCTTCCCCAAACTGTTGCCACAAAGTTGAAAGCACAGAATTTTCTACAATGTCATTGTATGCTGAAGAGTTAAGATTTCCCTTCACTGGAACTAAGGGTCCTAGCCCGAAAGCATGAAAAAAAAGCCCCAGACCATTATTCATCCTCCAACAAACTTTACAGTTGACACTATGCATTTGGGCAGGTAGCATTCTCCTGGGACCTGCCAAACACATCTTTGTCCGTCGGACTGCCAGATGGTGAAGCGTGATTCATCACTCCAGAGAACGCGTTTCCACTCTCCAGAGTTCAATGTCAGCGAGTTTTACACCACTCCAGCCAACGCTTGGCATTGCGCATGGTGATCTTCAGCTTGTGTTCGGGTGCTCGGCCATGGAAACCCATTTAATGAAGCAGTTATTGTGCTGACGTTGCTTCCAAAAGGCAGTTTGGAACTCGTAGTGAGTGTTGCATTCAAGGACAGACAATTTTTTTGGAGCGACGCGCTTCAGCATTCGGTCCCATTCTGGGAGCTTATGTGGCCTACCACTTCGCGGCTGAGCCGTTGACGCTCCTACACGTTTCCACTTCACATTAACAGCACTTACAGTTGACCGGGGCAGCTCTTTTTAGATAGCTGGCTGCTAGACTAATTTACAAATCTAAAAAATGTTAGCTGATACGGCTAATTAAGTGTCTGTTAGTGACTGACATAATAAGAAATAAACTGCTGATGCACAACCAAATTTAGAAATAGCAATTAGTTCTACTATTCCTAACTCTCAAATTGGTTTAGAGGGAGTCCTTTTTTTCACATCTAAACTGCAGAGAATGATTCACTTCCAGGCACACTTTTTTATTTTTTTTATTTTGATTCATTTGAACCATTTATTGTCAGTATCTAGGTTTCCATCCAGTTGGTGACAGATTTTCATGCTAATATTCAAAAACATGCATCATTAAAAAAAAAATGTTTTTCCCACCAGTGGTGTGTTTCCACAAAACTGACTTGTTGCGGATAAAAATCAGTGCGGGATGACACAGTGCACAAAATATACTTTTTTTTTTTTGCTTAAGTTTTCATGTACTGAATAAAAAAAATCTAAAGTTGAATGTGTTTCCAACACATTCAGCTTTTCAGATAGTTTTGTCACAAACTGTTACGTTAAATAGCAAATGTGCCTACTCTGGTCTTGGAACATGCTCTCTAGCCAACAGCTCCCAGATACAGTACCAGTCAAAAGTTTGGACACACCTACTCATTCAAGGACTTTTATTTTTTACTATTTTCTACATTGTAGAATAATAATGAAGACATAAACTATGAAATAACACACATGGAATCATGTAGTAACCATTTATAGTTGAGATTCTTCAAAGTAGCCACCCTTTGCCTTGATGACAGCTTTGAACATGCTTGGCATGCTCTCAAACAGCTTCATGAGGTAGTCACTTGGAATGCATTTCAATTAACAGGTGTGCTTTGTTAAGTTCATTTGTGGCTCAAACCGATTAAAGAAAGAAATTCCAATCAGTTGTTGTGACAAGGTAGGGGTGGTATACAAAAAGTCCATAATATGGAAAGAGCAGCACAAATAAGCAAGAGAAACGACAGTCCATCATGACTTTTAAGACATGAAGGTCAGTAAATCCGTAAAATGTCAAGAACTTATAAAGTTTCTTCAAGTGCAGTTGCAAAAACCATCAAGGTCTATGATGAAACTGGCTCTCATGAGGACCGCCACAGGAAAGGAAGACCCAGAGTTACTGCTGCTGCAGAGGTTAAGTTCATTAGATTTACCAGCCTCAGAAATTGCAGCCCAAATAAATGCTTCAGAGTTCAAGTAACAGACACATCTCAACATCAACTGTTCAGAGGAGACTGCGTGAATCAGGCCTTCATGGTCGAATTGCTGCAAAGAAACCACTATTAAAGGAGACCAATAAGAAGAGACTTGCTTGGGCCAAGAAACACGATCAATGAACATTAGACCGGTGGAAATCTGCCCTTTTTGTTCTGTAGTCCAAATGTTGAGATTTTTGTTTCCAACCTCCGTGTCTCACAAAGACTGGAGGCACTGTGATTTATTTAGAATTCAAGGCACACTTAACCAGCATAGTTACCACAACATTCTGCAGCGATACGCCATCCCATCTGGTTTGAGCTTAGTCCCACTATCATTTGTTTTTCAACAGGACAATGACCCAGAACACACCTCCAGACTGTGTAAGGGTTATTTGACCAAGAAGGAGAGTGATCGAGTGCTGCATCAGATGACCTGGCCTCAGTCACCCGAACTCAACCCAATTGAGATGGTTTGGGATGAGTCGGACCGCAGAGTGAAGGAAAAGCAGCCAACAAGTGCTCAGCATATGCGGGAACCCCTTTCAAGATGGTTGGAAAAGCATTCCAGATGAAGCTGGTTTAGAGAATGCCAAGAGTGTGCAAAGCTGTCATCAAGGCAAAGGGTGACTATTTTAAGATTCTCAAAATATAAAATATATTTTGATTTGTTTAACCTTTTATTTTTTTGGTTTCTACATCATTTCTAATGTTTTAACAGCTTTGATGTCTTCACTATTATTCTACTATGTAGATCAATCAAACCCCTTGAATGAGTAGGTGTGTCGACCTTTTGACTGGTACTGTTCATGATGAGATTATTATGGATAAGTGCGAGGTTGTTTGTTTTTCAAGCATCGTTCCTCATGTCATCAGAATAAGACCATAGTTTTTTATTTGATTGGAAAGGCGCATCAAGATCACGTGCACTTTCTTTTTGACCTAGATAAGTATCACCACATTTCAAAACTGTAAACATATTGGAATCACTGGCAGACTCTCAGCTAAGAACTTTTAAAAACTTCAAATGACAGTATATTGTGAATGTGCACCAGTCTGTTTTAGACCTGGACACAGCACCGTTTCAGCAGCTGCGCTTGTCTTTTAATGATGTGTTAAACTGCTTCGATCATAGGAATCACTGTGCTGCCATATTTATAGACCTATCCAAGATCTTTGATTCTGTCAACCATCATACTCATTCAAAGTTTGTCTGAAATGGGTCTAGACCAGGTGTCTTGCAAGTGGTTTGGGAACTATCTGTCAGACGGGGCACTGTTATATATTACTAAAGGTGTCCCTCGGGTCGATTTCGGGACCTTTCCTCTTCACTATTTTTTGGTCTATTTGCAAAATCCTGCAACGTTAATCTGTATGCAGATGACAGCATTATGTACGCTATTGGCCCTACTGCTGACCAGGCTATGTTAACATAGCTGCAATCTGATTTTGTTTCCTTGCAGAAAGCCCTTGTTTAATTGGTACGTCATGCGGAGGAAACACATTATGTATACTGTATATACAAAAGTATGTGGACACCCCTTCAAATGTAGTGCTTTCGACTATTTCAGCTACACACGTTGCTGAAAGGTGTATAAAGTTGAGCACACAGCCATGCAATATCCGTAGACAAACATTGGCGTTTAGAAAAATGACCTTACTGAAGAGCTCAATGACTTTCAATGTGGCACCATCATAGGATGCCACCTTTCCAACAAGTCAGTTTGTCCAATTTATTCCCTGCTAGAGCTGCCCCACTCAACTGTAAGTGAAGTTATTGTGAAGTGGAAACATCTAGGAGCAACAATGGCTCAGCCGCGAAGTGGTAGGCCACAAGCACACAGAACAGCACTGCCGTGTGCTGAAGCGCGTAGTGCGTAAAAAAATGGTCTATCCTTGGTTGCAACACTCACTACTGAGTTCCAAACTGCCTCTGGAAGCAACGTCCGCACAATAACTGTTTGTTGGGAGCTTCATGAAATTGGTTTCCATGGCCGAGCAGCCACACAAGCTTAAGATCACCATGTGCAATGCCAAGCATCGGCTAGAGTGGTGTAAAGCTCTTTTTCTCTGCTTCTAACTTTGTGGCAACAGTTTGGGGAAGGGTTAGGGCATGTTTCAGCATGACAATACTAGAGGTTGACCGATTATGATTTTTCAACGCAGATACCGATTATTGGAGGACGAAAAAAAGCCGATGTTAATCGGCCAATCTTTTAAAAATGTTTTATTTATTTGTAATAGTGACAATTACAACAATACTGAATGAACACTTATTTTAACTTAATATAATAACTCAATAAAAATCAATTTAGCCTCAAATAAATTATGAAACATGTTCAATTTGGTTTAAATAATGCAATGAAACGAATGAAACATGTTCAATTAGGTTTAAATAATGCAAAAACAAAGTGTTGGAGAAGTAAAAGTGCAATATGTGCCATGTAAAAAAGCTAACGTTTGGGTTCCTTGCTCAGAACATGAGAACATATGAAAGTCGGTGGTTCCTTTTAACATGATACTTCAATATTCCAAGGTAAGGGGTTTTAGGCTGTAGTTAATATAGTATTTATAGGACTATTTCTCTCTATACCATTTGTATTTCATATACCTTTGACTATTGGATGTTCTTATATGCACTATAGTATTGCCAGTGTAACAGTATAGCTTCCATCCCTCTCCTCGCCCCTACTTGGGCTCGAACCAGGAACACATCGACAACAGCCACACTCGAAGCAGCGTTACCCATCGCTCCACAAAAGTCGCGGCCCTTGCAGAGCAAGGGGAATAACTACTCCAAGTCTCTGAGCGAGTGACGTTTGAAACGCTATTAGCGCGCACCCCACTAACTAGTTAGCCATTTCACATCGGTTATACCAGCCATTAGGCTGATAGGCTTGAAGTCATAAACAGTGCTGTGCTTGTGAAGAGCTGCTGGCAAAACACACGAAAGTGCTGTTTGAATGAATGCTTACGGGCCTGCTGCTGCCTTCCATCGCTCAGTCAGACTGCTCTATCAAATCATAGACTTAATTATAACATAACACACAGAAATACGAGCCTTTGGTCATTAATATGGTAGAATCCGGAAACTATCATTTCAAAAACAAAAAGTTTATTATTTCAGGAAAATACGGAACAGTTCGGAGTTTTATCAAACGGGCTGCATCCCTAAGTCTAAATATTGCTGGTACGTTGCACAACCTTCAATGTTATGTCATAATTATGTAAATTTCTGGCAAATTAGTTTGCAATGAGCCAGGCTGCCCAAACTGTTGCATATACCCTGACTCTGTGCAATGAACGCAAGAGAAATGACACAATTTCATCTGGTAAATATTGCCTGCTAACCTGGATTTATTTTAGCTAAATATGCAGGTTTAAAAATATATACTTGTGTGTATTGATTTTAAAAAAGGCATTGATGTTTATGGTTAGGTACAGTCGTCCAACGATTGTGCTTTTTTTCACATGCGCTTTTGTTAAATCATCCCCCAGCGCTGCGTCGATTTATATGCAATGCAGGACACGCTAGATAAACTGGTAATATCATCAACCACGTGTAGTTAGTTATAACTAGTGATTATGATTTATTGATTGTTTTTATAAGATTAGTTTAATGATAGCTAGCAACTTACCTTAGCTTCTACTGCATTCGCTTAACAGGCAGTCTCCTTGTGGAGTGCAATGTAATCAGGTGGTTCGAGCGTTGCACCCTTAGAGTTAACTAGTCCAAGATTGGATCCCCCGAGCTGACAAGGTGAAAATCTGTCGTTCTGCCCCTGAACGAGGCAGTTAGCACACAGTTCCTAGGCCGTCATTGAAAATGAGAATGTGTTTTTGACTGACTTGCCTAGTTAAATAAAGGTATAAAAAAAGAATATATATATATATATATATATATTTTGAAATCTGCCCAAATTAATAGGCCATTCCGATTAATCGGTCGACCTCTAGACAATACCCCACACACAAAGTTAGGTCCATACAGAAATTGTTTGTCAAGATTGGTGTGGAAGAACTTGACTGGCATGTACAGAGCCCTGACCTCAACTCCATCAAACACCTTTGGGATGAATTGGAACGCCTACTGAGAGCCAGGCCTAATCGCCCAACATCAGTTGCCGACCTCATTAATGCTCTTGTGGCTGAATGGCAGCAAGTCCTCGCAGCAATGTTCCAACATCTAGAGAAAAGCCCTTCCAGAAGATTGGAGGCTGTTATAGCAGCAAAGGGACCAATTCCATATTTAATGATTTTCGACTAGTAGTTGTTCACATACTTTTGGTCATGTAGGGTATGTTTTTTTCAAATTCTCGTAGAATTATTTCAGTTTACACATTATATATATTTTGTTGTTCTTTTTACTCCTTTTTCTCCCCAATTTTGTGATATCCAAATGGTAGTTAGTCTTGTCCCATCGCTGCAACTCCCATATGGACTCGGGAGAGGCAAAGATCGAGGGCCATGCGTCCTCCAAAACACGAACCCGCCACACTGCTCCTTGACACACTGCTTGCTTAACCCGGAAGCCAGACGCACCAATGTGTCGGAGGAAACGCCGTACAGATGACAACCGAAGCCGGTGTGCATGCACCCGACCGCCACAAGGAGTTACTATAGCGTGATGGGACATGGACATCCCAGCCGTCCAAACCCGCCCCTCACCCGGACGAAGCTGGGCCAATTGAGTCCCCTGTTGCGGCCGGGGTTTACACATCGAGCAGGTTCCCGGCTATATTATTATTTTTACCATTTTTATTTTAAAATAATCTCCCCAATTTCGTGATATCCAATTGGTAGTTCGTCTTGTCCCATCGTTGCAACTCCTGTACGGACTCAGGAGAGGCAAAAGTCGAGAGCCATGCGTCCTCCAAAACACTACCCTGCCAAACCTTCCCCTAACCAGTCGACGCTGGCACAATTGTGCACCGGCTCATGGGTCTCCCGATTTGCGGCTGGCTGCGACACAGCCTGGGATCGAACCTGGGTCTGTAGTGACGCCCGAAGCACTGTGATGCAGTGCCTTAGACTGCTGCGCCACTCGGGAGGCCTAAATAATTTGACATTTGAAAACATAGATGAGCTAGTTAAGATTTTAAAGTAGGCTTCTTTTCTAGAACTAGATCATGCCTCCCTAAACGGCAGGAAGTAGGTTGTACTGGCAACCTTCCTGCCAGCTCTTGATTATGGTGACACCATTTATCAGAATGCAGCAGCCACTACTCTAAAACCCTTGGACCGGTTTAATACTCATCGCTGTATCTTTTATCAGAAGGTCGGACATCTCTACATTCCCGTATATTACTTGTTGTTTACACAGCTGTGCTGCACAAGCTTCCAACGTACCTCACTTCTCTGTTGAATTGTAAAAATATGAGGCACGAAACCCGCTCACAGGGTTTCTTATCTCTTGATGTCCCTAGTGTCTCTACCAACCTAGGTAGATCACCCATTAGTTTTAATGCCCCCCCCCCATGTTCAGAATCATTTGCAATCGTCATTACATCTTGAATCCCTGGAGCCAAAAGGGCAGTTTAGAACACTGATGGGGAATGAATTTACTGAGGTTTTATTTGGGTTGAAATGTAGTGTATCTGTGTCTTGTATTTTCTTTGTTTAGCTGTTTTATTGAATGATGTTGATTGTTTGTTCTCCGAGCACTATTGAGAATTAGACCCTGGTTGAAGTACCCTGAAATAAATAAACGTTAAATAAAATGATTCAGTGACCGTAGCCTGACAATAGAGACAGGACGCCATAGAAAATCATGGAAGGTTAGCGAAGAAAGACTGTGTAAGCACTGTTTCTCTTTCTCTCGCTCTCTCGCTCTCACTTCCATGGGGTTATTCAGTCATTCCTGCGAGGCCAATTCACATCTTAGGTACTGCATTTGACCTATAACCTTGACGTCGAGTCAGTTTTAGGCTTTGCAATCCAGTCGGTCAATGCTTGGTTCGACTTAATGTTAAATGTCTAACGTGTGGGGAGTTGAAGAGGCCCATTTACAGAGAAAAAACTGAAAGCTCTCTTTTTGAAAGCGCTCTTTTAATGAGTGGAATGCTAAAATGTTAATTCAGTCAAGGGCGCATTTATAGTTTGGTTTGAGAGAGGGGCTTTTTGTGTATTTGTCCATGCGTGTGTTTGTGTTTGATCTGATATCTCTCGAACAGCTACATGAAAACCAGTCGTTCCAATTCCCTCAGTGGTCTCTAAATGGGTGACAACCACAATTAGTGAAATGGAGACCTTCCTGGTGACAGTCCTACTCATGGGAATAGTAAAGAAGAACTCCCTAAGAGAATACTGGAGCACAGATCCTATGTTTGCAGCTTCCTTCTTTGCCACCCTCTTTTCCCAAGACCGCTTCCTAGTTCTAATGCGATGTCTGCATTTCCTCAACAATGCTACTGCCAACCTAAATGACGCACTACACAAAATAAGAAATGTTCTTACCAGCCTAGCATCAGCATTTGGTCAGGTCTTTGTGCCATACAAGGAAAGGAAAGGGGGATACCTAGTCAGTTGTACAACAGAATGCCTTCAACTGAAACGTGTCTTGCGCATTTAATCCAGCCCCTCTGAATCGGCGAGGTGCTGGGGTCTACCTTAGTCGACCTATGCGTTGATGATTCCTTGATGTTGTGGAAGGTTAGGCTGGGGTTAACTACATTATCAAAAGGGTGTTGGACACCTGCTCATCGAACATCTCATTCTAAAATCATGGGCATTTATATGGAGTTGTTCCCCCTTTGCTGCTATAACAGCCTCCACTCTTCTGGGAAAAAAAGTTTTGTTTAATACATGATTCCATGTGCATTATTTCATTTGTTTTGATATCTTCACTATTCTTTGACAATGTAGAAAATAGTAAAAATAAAGAAAAACCCTTGAATGAGTAGGTGTGTCCAAACTTTTGACTGGTACTGTATATAATTAGTATCTATATATTATTTGTTGTTTGAAATTAGCAGCAGCACTACAGAACCATCGCTACACCCCGGGCACATTAGACTGCACATTCCTCACTTGCTAGATCTGTAAATAAAAGGGAAATTACACAAAATTATCAATTTGTTAGTTTTCTTCCAGACAAGACATTGGTGATATGATTTAAGCATTGACATGGACTCAGAACATCATTTAAAAAAAAATCTTTTTAGCAATTGTAATACAACTGAGAACACCATTTGAACACTATATAAAACCTCATTTGGGATCAGCCTTCAGAGTTGTTTATTAACCATCATCCAGGGGAGAAAATAAGAACGTACCCATTTGAAAGATGTGATATTTTTGGGGATTGTTATACGTAACCTTTCTTTTAAGTAGCTCTCGTGCTAGAAATGTGTGTTGATCTAAAATAGTATCTAGATCTATTAGTTTATAAAGTAGTATCCAGACATTTATTCTATCTTTCAGCTGTAGGCCTACTACTGTGCTTAGCCCTCACCCCGGACCCTTTTGAAGTGTGGAGTCCTGCTTGAGTAAGCGCATAATTGGCTAGAATATCCCTTATGTTGATATACTGCCAAGATAATTGTAGAATCCAGGAAACTGCAGAGCTAAATTCTATATTGCCTTTAAAATCAAACCTTTATGGGCTTACTGTTGGCCTTTGTCATGATGACGTGTGTGTAGTGGTGGGCAACCCCAGACAACTGATCCCAGGCCAGATTTGTCATTATGCACTGTGCGGACCAGTTCGGGTTAAATGTGGAAGTGGAGAGTTCAGAATAATCTGAAACCAGCTTTTACAAGCAGACATGATGGGTCTGAATCCATTTAATCATGGATAATGCCAAAAGAATACCCTGAAGAATGCATTCGGCTATGCAAAAGGGCCATCTTGCGTAGTTGTGTCAAGTTACAAATTGTGGGGCTGCGTACTTATATTTTTGCTACGCAAGTACGCAAAACGGCATTTTTTGTTGCGTACTTGCATAGGGGATAAATTTGGCTTTAGACTCATTGTAGCTCATAAACAACCCAACTTCCTTTTTCTTAGACATAACTGTCCCATCCCGGTGTGTCCCATGACAGTCACTGAGGTGGCTGGGTTCAGGTTGTGACCGACATCCTCTACAGCTCGTAGCTATCAGATGACCACCCACACAAAGGGCTGAACATGCACTCTTCATTACCCTGACCCAATGAGGCTACTCACTCACTTTCTCCTAGCAGCAGTTTAAAACATTCATGAGTGTATCTTGTTTTTGTTGAACAGACATATTTATCTGGACCTGTAAGTAGATCCTCACTATCTGCCTTCCTAAGTGAGGTTTAGTGTGGGAGCTAGTGTTTCATGGAGGTTCTCGTGGTCATAGGTCAGTATGTTTTTCTCTATGTAGGCTTGCTGTCCTCCCTCAGCTCAAACTGCAGACGATTTTCTACTAGTGTGTGTGTGTGTGTTTTCCATAGTCTCAAAATACTTCCTCTTCCGGTCTCTTTTTTTCTTTGCAGTTGCCTATAAACACAGGACAGGACTATTGAAAGCAAATAGTCCTGGGCTTTGTGAAATAACACACTGGTTTTGCTCCTTGAAACGGAACGCAGCACTAAAGTTGCCATTTCAAATCGTTAAGCTACTACCCTTGCTGTTTTTCTATGACAGTAGCATTATTACGATGCTGTTAGAGTCCGTCATGCAATTCCATTGCAGCTACATTATGTGGACGCCGTAGAACAGTAGGACATGACCAGCCGTAGAAATCAAATCAATGGTTGTCTTTTCCCTCCCTGGTCAAACTCTCTTTCTGTGTAGGAAGGTCTATATGGCTCTGTCAGAGAAGGCATGTGTGTCAGACAGAGAGGTCAGCTCTCTGAAGAGCTCGGTTATAACCTGCCATGTTCTCCCCTCACACACAAGTCTAATCAGCCACAAGCTCAAAACTCCTCCTGCAGCTTGCCAGTGGCTGCTCCCCCACCACTCATTATTCCCTTATTTTTAGCTTGGAGGTTTTTAGGTCAGAAAAAAATTGGTTGTCATGATATAACGGTAGCTGTATTGGAATTGCTGCAGAGTGAGAGGGTGGGAGAGATTCTCATTTACTCAGGCGTAATGCATAATTCAAACTGCCATGAAACAGCTAAAATTAGCTGACTCGTTTCATTTAAAACATGTTTTTTTTTTATAGTTGTAAACTTTTCTCCCAGGAGTGCAAGGGGTATAGCCTAATGGAGGGGACTGGCATTTACAGCTAGGCTACATTCAGAGTAGGGTAAATGGACAATGCTACAGGCTATCTGTTATGTGTGGACTGACTGGGGTTCATTCTTCTACCATGTGAGTATTAGTTTTAAATTCATCTACTTTTTTCCTCATTGAGCTCCCCATTTCTGTTGTTGTGGGAGAATGCACTACGGTTGGGCACGTATCCCCAGCCACTTTGAAGATGATATCCAAAGCATGGCGTCTGTTTGAATGCACAAAACGTTAGTCCAGGCCTGGATATGTAGCCACTCCGTTTATTGGGATGATGACGATTATAATCGCTGGCTCTAGAAGGACGTGTTCGCCCTCTCATTAACACTGAGACAATGGAGGCAGCTATAGGAACTGTCACTCACTTGCAGGGCTGGGTCATTTTCCCTCCATCACTATTGTCTGTGAAGGAGGTTCTTATGACCTCTACTGTGTGCTTCCTTTCTCCTTCAAGAATTTAAATGAAGCCCAAGTCCACCTAGAAACTATCTTTGACACAACAGTCCCAAACAGTATCCAAACAGTATTTTGGTGAATCTCTTTGTCCATCATGCCCCTTGCTACACTTGAGCCTTCATCTAGTCTCCCTGTACACTCCTTCCTCCCATCCCCCACCCATACATCAGTCCCTTTCTTCCCAGCATTAGTCATCCCTGTGCTTATTATCTCTGTGTTTATTTATTTGTCAGTCTTCGGGAGGCAGCCACTGACTAGCCTACAGGGTTGTTTCTTACCGGCTTGCATTTAGAGCGCACAAACAGCAGACATCTTTCACAAGGAATAGTGCACAGGCCTAGTTGTGCCCCAGTTTTGTTGGTAAGGGCAGGAAAAAACACTGCTAGTGCTACGTAAGAAAAGGGAGTGGGTACTTCGCCTCTCAGTCATGAAAGGAAGTTAAGCAAAGTGGAAAAAACATATCGTGCGATCTTGTTTGCTTATGCCTTTGCTGCATGTGCCTTTTTAATAAGGTCAGTCAAGAAACTAACTACGTGTGTGTCTACCCTGCACGGTGACTGGCCTCCTGTGAAGGGTGTCCAGGAGACACGGCTCACTTAGCAGTGCAAAATGAAGGAACCGACTGCATTATAGGTTAGGCCTTTCTAACCCAGGGTCACTGATGTTCCTGTGTTTGGCACACTCTGAATGACGTCTCCTGAGGAGGAGCCTGTTTGCATGTGTGTGCTGTAGGTTCACCAAGGCGTCAGGTTTGACGTGTCAACCACACTAGTGTAATTCTGAACGAAACTAAAGTACTGTAGTTTGACTGTCCTTGATTCTCAGAGGGGGATGGCCGTGAGCTAAAGACAGATGGAAAGAAAGTGTAAGAGAAGTAAAGCTTGCCAGTTAAATGAGCAGCAGAAGTGACACCATACACTTCAAAGTCATGGCTGCAGGCTCAATGTGGAATAATGGCGTGACTCACATTTAGCGAACGGGCACAGCTGTTCTGACAGCGACTGTAATAGACTCCTGGACTGAAGTCATTCTAAAAGACCCACTGTGCTGTTTTTTTCACTCACAGCTTTGCTGGAGCGGCCTCTGAAAAAAGGGCTCCGTTTTCCTTTGAACGTCCAATGTCCCACAGCCTTTCACCAGTCCTGGTTCCCTCCTTGGCATTGTAAAACACTCTCTCTATCAGTAGCTCATATTCTACATTTTCTGGTTATTATAAACCAGACTTCAAAAAATGATATCCAAGTGTTTATCAAAGTTAGCTGGCCAACTGATTCACTCTCTCTGTAAAGTCCCTGGCTGTGGTTCAGCATGGAACATGTTTGGCAGGGCCCAGCGCCACAGGCTCAGCCTCAGTCACTCATTTCTGAGCCTGTCCCTGGCCTAGAGCATACCTGCAGGTAGATCTAGACACCCTAGATCTGCTATGCATTACTGCAGCTCTATCATGGATTACTGCAGTCTGCAGCTCTACATAATGATGTGTGCATTTGATGGCATTTCACTGCTGAAGTCGGAGTAGGCTATTGCAGTTATGCTGGTCATGTCCTACTGTTCAGTTGACTATTGGTAAGTACGCTAAGGATAAGTAGTAGCCAAGTCACCTGCATTCCTCTTTCTTGAGCTATACACAGATTTGGTTCACATTCACGACCATCTCAAGCTATGTACAGGAGTGGACGGTAATGTCCTGACTTTGGCCTCAGCACGATTCCACCACTAAATGACAGTATTGATGATAGGATTTTTACTCAGTCGAAGTTGGAGCATTTCAGTCACGCGGGTCAAAATGAAAAGTCGACATGGCATTTTATTTTGTCTGTAGGTCCTTTCAGGTTTCAGATTTCATGCCATGTTTACCAAAGGCAGGCAGTAATATGTCAGTTAACCACAGGTAGACAGAAAAAAAGTATATACAGTGCATTCGGGAAATATTCAGACCCCTTAAATTTTTCCACATTTTGTTATGTTAAAGACTTATTCTAAAATTGATCATTATTTTTTTCCCCCTCATCAATCTATAGACAAAACCCCATAATGACAAAGCAAAAACAGGTGTTTAGAAATTGTTCCTAATTTATAAAAATAAATTATAACACATTTACATAAGTATTCAGACCCTTTACTCTGTACTTTGTTGAAGCACCTTTGGCAGCGATTACAGCATCGAGGCTTGTGTATGATGCTACAAGCTTGGCACACTTGTATTTGGGGAGTTTCTTGTTCTTCTCTGCATATCCTCTCAAGCTCTGTCAGGTTGGATGGGGAGCGTCACTGCACAGCTATTTTCAGACCTCTCCAGAGAGGCTGGGCCACTCAAGGACATTCAGAGACTCGTCCCAAAGCCACTCATGCATTGTTTTGGCTGTGTGCTTAGGGTCGTTGTCCTGTTGGAAGGTGAACCTTTGCCCCAGTCTTAGGTCCTGAGTGCTCTGGAGCAAGATCTCATCAAGAATCTCTCTGTACTTTGCTCCATTCATCTTTCCCTCGATCCTGACTAGTGTCTCTCAGTCTCTGCCTCTGAAAAGCATCTCCACTACATGTTGCTGCCACAATGCTTCACCGTAGGGTTGTTGCCAGTTTTCCTCCAGACGTCATGCTTGGCACTCAGGCCAAAGAGTTCAATCTTGGTATCATCAGACCAGAGAATCTTGTTTTTCATGGTCTGAGAGTCCTTTTGGTGCCTTTTTTGGCAAACTCCAAGCGGGCTGTTATGTGCATTTTGACTGAGTGGCTTTCGTCTGGCCACTCTACTAGAGGTCGACCGATTAATCGGAATGGCAGGTATTTTTGGACGCCAATTTTGCCAATAAAAAAAAATATATATATATTTTATTTAACTAGGCAAGTCAGTTAAGAACACTTTCTTATTTTCAATGACTGCCTAGGAACGGTGGGTTAACTGCCTTATTCAGGGGCAGAACGACAGATTTTGACCTTGTCAGCTCAGGGATTCAATTTTGCAACCTTACGGTTAACTAGTCCAACGCTCTAACCACCTGCCTCTCATTGCACTCCAATAGGAGTTACGCAAATGCAGTAAGAAGCCAAGGTAAGAAGCTAGCTAGCATTAAACTTATCTTATAAAAAACAATAAATCATAATCACTAGTTATAACTACACATGGTTGATGATATTACTAGTTTATCTAGCGTGCCCTGCATGGCATATAATCGATGCGGTGCGCATTGGCGAAAAAGGACTGTCGTTGTTCCGTGTACCTAACCATAAACATCAATGCCTTTCTTAAATTTAATACACAGAGGTATATGTTTTTAAACCTGCATATTTAGCTCAAAAAGGTTAGCAGGCAATATTAACCAGGTGAAATTGTGTCACTTCCCTTGCGTTCATTGCACGCAGAGTCAGGGTATATGCAACAGTTTAGGCCGCCTTTCTCATTGCGAACTAATTTGCCAGAAATGTATGTAATTATGACATAACATTGAAGGTTGTGCAATGTAACAGCAATATTGCACTTTTACGTTCTTCTCCAACACTGTGTTCTTGCATTATTTAAACCAAATTGAGCATGTTTCATAATTTATTTGAGGCTTAATTTATTAATTTTATTGATGTATTAT
Organism: Oncorhynchus keta; assembly: GCF_023373465.1. Taxonomy (NCBI): domain Eukaryota; kingdom Metazoa; phylum Chordata; class Actinopteri; order Salmoniformes; family Salmonidae; genus Oncorhynchus; species Oncorhynchus keta. The sequence goes on from NC_068437.1 coordinate 2,680,895, forward strand.
ATTAAGTTAAAATAATTGTTCATTCAGTATGGTTGTAAATGTCATTATTACAAATAAATATAAAAAAAATGGCCGATTTAATCGGTACCGGCTTTTTTGGGGGGTCTTCCAATAATCGGAATCGGCGTTGAAAAATCATAATCGGTTGACCTCTACACTCTACCATAAAGGCCTGATTGGTGGAGTGCTGCTGAGATGGTTGTCCTTCTGGAAGGCTCTGTCAGAGTGATCATCGGGTTCTTGGTCACCTCCCTGACCAAGCCCCTTCTCCCCTGATTGCTCAGTTTGGCTGGGTTGGGCAGCTGTAGGAGGTGTATTGGTGGTTCCAAACTTTTTACATTTAAGAAAGGTGGAGGCCACTGTTCTTGGGGACCTTCAATGCTGCAGACATGTTTTGGTACCCTTCCCCAGATCTGTGCCTCGACACAATCCTGTCTCGGACCTCTACGGATAATTCCTTAGACCTCTTGGCTTGGTTTTTGCTCTGACATGCACTGTCAACTGTGGGACCTTATATAGACAGGTGTGTGCTTTTCCAAATCATATCCAGTCAATTGAATTTACCACAGGATGATCAATGGAAACAGGATTCACCTGAGCTCAATTTCAAGTCTCATAGCGCAGGTTCTGAATACTTATGTAAATAAGGTATCTGGTTTTTTAATTTAATGCATTTGCTAACATTTCTAAAAACCTTTTCACTTTTTCATTGTGGGGTATTGTGTGGATTGAGCTTTTTAATTAAAAAAATTTCATTTTAGAATAAGGCTGTAACATAACTGTGGAAAAAGTCAAGGGGTCTGAATACTTCCCGGTTGTACTGTAAGTATGTTTTCAAAATGTATACTTTCTCTAGCTCATTGCAAAGTGGTTTGTGAAGCACTGATGGAGCCTGTCTTCCGTTGCCTATTGCTGTGTTAATTTCCTAGTCAGAACTAGGAATCTCTGAATTCTTTCGATTTGCTAACTGGTTTTAGTTATACATGTGCCACATTCAATCAGTTGGCAAGTTGAACATTTCAGCGTTTCGTAGTTCTGACAAGCACGTGAACGTGGCATATGCATTTGCTGTTTGAGATGCTGTAGCATCAGCTCTCGTGCTGTCTCAACGGCTCTGTACCTATATGCTGTAAATGAGATGCATAACTAATATAATGGACACACACCAATATGTGACAAACCATTTTTTTGTAAGAAAAACAAATTCAAGAAAGATAGATTGGGACAGACATTCCCAGTCTGCCCAATTAGTCTAGTCCAATCCTGGGAGCTTGTGTCCCTGTATGGCCTTGTCTTCATCAGGACTGAGTGGAGCTGTGTCCCTGTACGGCCTTGTCTTCATCAGGACTGAGTGGAGCTTAAAATATAGCAGCCTCTCTAGTGATTGTGATTGTTGTCCTCAGCTAGCCTACCCACTCAGGCACTGACAGAGGGCTCTGCTCCAGTGGCCTCTTACTGTTCCCCATGAGAGCTCCCCAAAATACCCCTGATCAGTCACACACACACACACACACACACACACACACACACACACACACACACACACACACACACACACACACACACACACACACACACACACACACACACACACACACACACACACACACACACACCAACCAGTATCTAGAATGGCCCATGCACCCCACCACCCCTTTCCCAAAAAGTATCTAGATTAGCCCATGCACCCCTTTCCCAAAAAGTATCTAGATTAGCCCATGCACCCCACCACCCCTTTCCCAACCGGCATCTAGAATAGCCCATGCACCCCACCACCCCTTTCCCAAAAAGTATCTAGATTAGCCCATGCCCCCCACCACCCCTTTCCCAACCGGCATCTAGAATAGCCCATGCACCCCACCACCCCTTTCCCAACCGGCATCTAGAATAGCCCATGCACCCCACCACCCCTTTCCCAAAAAGTATCTAGAATAGCCCATGCCCCCCACCACCCCTTTCCCAACCGGCATCTAGAATAGCCCATGCACCCCACCACCCCTTTCCCAAAAAGTATCTAGATTAGCCCATGCACCCCACCACCCCTTTCCCAACCGGCATCTAGAATAGCCCATGCACCCCACCACACCTTCCCCAACCAGCATCTAGAATAGCCCATGCACCCCACCACCCCTTTCCCAACCAGCCAGCGTTTCAAATAGAAATACGCAGTTTATGCTCTAGCTCCTGCTGAGCACTCTCAGTATAACATAGAGCTGTCATTATATTATATATTACCTTTATTTTACTAGGCAAGTCAGTTTAAGAACAAATTCTTATTTTCAATGACTGCCTATGAACAGTGGGTTAACTGCCTGTTCAGGGGCAGAACGACAGATTTTGTACCTTGTCAGCGATTTGAACTTGCAACCTTTCGGTTACTAGTCCTATGCTCGAACCACTAGGCTACCCTGCGGCCCATTCTGCAGCCGGAAGCACACGTACACATATGATGTTCTCTCTTTCTTAAAATAGACCTGGCTAATCCACCCTATTGTGACGAGTTAGCTAATCCACCCTATTGTGACGAGTTAGCTAATCCACCCTATTGTGACGAGTTAGCTAATCCACCCTATTGTGACGAGTTAGCTAAACCACCCTATTGTGACGAAGCTAAACCACCCTATTGTTAGCTAATCCACCCTATTGTGACGAGTTAGCTAATCCACCCCATTGTGAATATTGTGACGAGTGACGAGTTAACCACCCCATTGCTCAACCACCCCATTGTGACGAGTAATTGTGATCCACCCTATTGTGACGAGTTAGCTAATCCACCCTATTGTGACGAGTTAGCTAATCCACCCTATTGTGACGAGTTAGCTAATCCACCCTATTGTGACGAGTTAGCTAATCCACCCTATTGTGACGAGTTAGCTAATCCACCCTATTGTGACGAGTTAGCTAATCCACCCTATTGTGACGAGTTAGCTAATCCACCCTATTGTGACGAGTTAGCTAATCCACCCCATTGTGACGAGTTAGCTAATCCACCCTATCCCCTATAAAGTACACTGCTTTTGACCATAGTTCATAGGCCCTGGTAAAAACAGAGGGAATATGTAGGGAATACGGTGCAATTTGGGACGTAGTCAGTAATTGATCCCATCTCCTTTTATAGCCCTCTGAAATGCTATACAGCTGTATACATCTTTGGGAGAGGTTTATATTGGACAGGGGTGTTAAATATACGGCCTGCGGTTTTGACAAAAAAATTGAAATTAGTGATGGAGAAATCGAACAGTTACATATCGCAATATAATTATGGACAATGTTTTATGAACTTTTATTCCAAGTACCACATTCTTTTCCTAGATACCTTTGGCTAGCGCTAGTCGGCTGTACCTGCTCTAAAACTCTGGTATTTGTTGTCCTATAGCTTGTTCTCCATCTTCTTTTTTAATAGTGAGCTAACATGTATTCAGCACTTACAACTAGTTTATTTTATTTTTACAGGGACAGTGCACATTAATCAACGTTTCAGTAAAAGTGCCGGTTTTAGCCAGCCGGCTAATTTTCAACCGCAGTCCCTGGGCAGGTTATTAAAAACAATTACAATATAGACAATAGCACCATAGACATAGCAACATAGCAACATAGGACAAGCAAGACGTAGCATACAGACAGAGCAACATAGGACAAGCAAGATGTAGCATACAGACAGAGCAACAGAACAAAAAGCAGCAAGACAAAATTCATAAAAGCAACAAAGTGTTTCCACACCTCACAAGCTACAGACAACAGACAACATGGAAAGCGGCAACACACAGCTAGGGACCATGTTCACAAATCTGATTGACCTTTAGCCATGTCTTCAAGCATTTTGTGAAAGTGTGATATGTGGTGCAGTTATGTGTGTCTGATGGCAGTGTATTCCAGACATGGGAAGCTCTCACAGAGAATGCAGATTTACTAAAGGTGCTTTTCCTTAGGGGAACTATACAGTCACCTCTCATGGCAGACTTTGTGGATCTGCTGCCATATGTCTGGGTTTTCTGTTTAACAAAAATATTGTTGAGTAAATGAACAAATTATGCTCTCTTGTCTCCCCGCAGCAGACATATTGTGAGCAATATCTTTGCAACATCAAATTGAAATTAAATCGCAGTATCGAATCGCATTACATATAGAATGTTGAGAATCGCAATACATATCGTATCGTCCCTGGCATTTCCCAGTCTTAGTAGAAATGAGAATGAACCTACATTCATACCGTTTCTTGACTGTGTCCAGCACGCTAATAATCATTGAAATGAAAGCTAGGCAGTCAGGGAGCATCGAATATTCCCAAAACGATGGATAGAGGACCACGTTTTAGCGAATTTTGACGGCGAGGGAAATATGAAACATTTTCAGTGCGGCCTTCCGGACCTCCGTTGAAGACAGAATGTGGCCCCGGGGCCAAAATTTGTTTGACACTCCTGATGTCGGCCCATCTCTCCTCTGCTTCTACTACCTTCTGGTAATAGGAAGAGCCAGCATCTCCTCACCCCTCTCCTGAATAGGTCCACATTCTGCAAATGTAATATGCATTTGTTTCTCTTAGGTCTCCATATCGTGATGTGTATGTCTTTTTGAGATGGGCTATTTGTTGTGTGGGGATGCTCATGCATGCATCTCAATTACATTGTAGTTCTTTAGCCGACACTTATCAAGAGCCATTTACAGAACGTTCATTCATCTGAAGATGGTTGGGTAAGGCAACTTGCATTACGACGGAGGCTGAATTCTTCTGCTGTTCTATGTTCGCTGAATCCTGTTACTTCAGTCTGAGACTGCCTTCGTTTGAAGTCGTTTGTAGAGACCTTAAAATGGGACTCTCAGAACAGTTAGAATGTGTTTGGGCCCTAGAAATCGCCGGGTAGATACTCGGATCCAGACTCATTGCAGAGAAAAAACGAACGTCTGTGGGCGTGGCGGAGCAAGGAGTTTGGGTAGCCAGGGCTATGAAATGTAACCAAGATACATGATGCAGAAAGCCACTAAAATAAAGTATCTGTCAAACCTGGGCTTTAGCCTGCCTGGATGGTAGATGGGCAGATTTTGCACCAGGCAAGCTCAATCAAGCCCAGCTAAAGTATTTGAAATAATTTCAAATAGTATTTGAACCCAGTCTGGTTTGTATGTGTGAGGATGTGACTGCAGCCCAGCCAATGCAGTATGTAGGTCATCTGGCCAGCCAGAAATCCTGATGTCGGAGGAATGAGGGGGAGGTGAGAGAGAGAGGGATGGATAGTGAGAGAGGGGGAGGATGGAGGGAGAGAGGAGATCAAGAGGAGCTTAATCTGTGCCATCATGTAGAAACAGCTGGCACACCAGTCAATCTTATCATCTCCCTCTCAAAACTCGAACACACACACACATATTGCAGAGCTGCTAGTCATCTGTTGTCAGGGTGTGCCAGACTGTACTTTTCCTAACAGCGGTGTGGTGTTGTGATGGTCATAGGACTGACAGACAGCGGGGACAATAGGTCAGGGGATCAGCTGCTTTTTAAACGTTTATTTAACCTTTTATTTAACTAGGCAGGTCAGTAAAGAACAAATTCTTATTTTACAATGATGGCCTACCACGGCGAAACCTCCCACCACCCGGACGGCGCTGGACCAATTGTGCGCCGCCCTGTGGGACTCCCGATCACGGCCGGTTGTGATACAGCCTGGGATCGAACCAGGGTCTGTAGTGAGGCCTCTAGCACTGAGATGCTGCGCCACTCGGGAGTTAAAGGAAGTGCCCAACATGGGGCACGAACCCACGACCCTGAGAATAAGAGTCTCATGCTCTACCGACTCACCACTCTCAACTGTTTTTGTATTTTGGCGTTTATCCTACCAGACCACTCACAATTGTGTGGACAATGGAGCCTATTTCGAGTCGTTCACAATTCACATTTGTTGCAAAATTCCCTATATAGTGCCCTATGGGTCAAAAGTAGTAGTAGGAAGTACGGTGTCATTAGGGACAAATCCATTGCCATCATAGTCCTGCTAGTGGTGTGTGCCGTTTGTTAGCCATTGAATGGCCTGTACCTCGACTACTAATGTATTATTTTTTGGGGGGTGTGGGGATCGAAGATTGGATCTGACATGGATGCACATTTTTAAACTAAATGCCTGGAGCCCCGGCTGCAATGTCAGCCTAATTCAGCCATTTAGGCTATGTTATGACAAAGTAGCCCTATATATTGTGGATAGGGAAGGGAGAATTACTGTTTGTCAGCAGTAGAACAGATTCAAGTCAAGTAAAGACTAGTTAGATTGTTTGGATAGCTAACTAGCTGATTCATCTAGGCTACATTCACTATGATCAGCTGATAGCCCACACCAGTAGTGGTTGCTTGCTGAGCCTATCATAATTAATCATATATTTCATTGTCACACACTGGATAGGTGCAATGAAATGTGTTGTTTTACAGGGTCAGCCATAGTAGTACAGTGCCCATGGAGCAAATCAGAGTTAAGTGCCTTGCTCAAGGAAACATTGAAAGATTTTTCACCTTGACCTACTATGTGTGATGAGTGTTTTGTAGAAAAGTAAAGGGGCAATCTGCAGTTGCTACATACATTTTGGACTGATACATTAACAATATGTACCCATTAATTATTGAGGAATACCACTTATAAATGCCTCATGAGTTCAGCTCAACTGGCGTAACACATTAGAGCACCAAATATACGCTTGTTTTACTTCAGTGTTTGTAAACAATGTAATTGGAGGCAACTGGGTTCTTGGGGACCTTCAATGGTGCAGACATTTTCTGGTATCCTTTCCCAGATCTGCCTTGACCCAATCCTGTCTCGGAGCTCTACAGAGCTTGGTTTTTGCTCTGACATGCACTGTCAACTGTGGGCCCTTTATACAGTGGGGGGGAAAGTATTTAGTCAGCCACCAATTGTGCAAGTTCTCCAACTTAAAAACATGAGAGAGGCCTGTAATTTTCATCATAGGTACACTTCAACTATGACAGACAAAATGAGAGAAAAAAAATCCAGGAAATCACATTGTAGGATTTTTAATGAATTTATTTGCAAATTATGGTGGACAATAAGTATTTGGTCAACAACAAAAGTTTCTCAATACTTTGTTATATACCCTTTGTTGGCAATGACAGAGGTCGTTGCTGGTATTTTAGCCCATTCCTCCATGTAGATCTCCTCTAAGAGCAGTGCTGTTTTGGGGCTGTTGCTGGGCAACACAGACTTTCAACTCCCAAAGATTTTCGATGGGGTTGAGATCTGGAGACTGGCTAGGCCACTCCAGGACCTTGAAATGCTTCTTACGAAGCCACTCCTTCGTTGACCGGGCGGTGTGTTTGGGATCATTGTCATGCTGAAAGACCCAGCCGCGTTTCATCTTCAATGCCCTTGCTGATGGAAGGATGTTTTCACTCAAAATCTCACGATACATGGCCCCATTCATTCTTTCCTTTACACGGATCAGTTGTCCTGGTCCCTTTGCAGAAAAATAGCCCCAAAGCATGATGTTTCCACCCCCATGCTTCACAGTGGGTATGGTGTTCTTTGGATGCAACTCGGCATTCTTTGTCCTCCAAACACGACGAGTTGAGGTTTTACCAAAAATTTCTATTTTGGTTTCATCTGACCATATGACATTCTCCCAATCTTCTTCTGGATCATCCAAATGCTCTCCAGCAAATTTCCGACGGGCCTGGACATGTACGCAGGGGGACACGTCTGTCACTGCAGGATTTGAGTCCCTGGCGGCGTAGTGTGTTACTGATGGTAGGCTTTGTTACTTTGGTCTCAGCTCTCTGCAGGTCATTCACTAGGTCCCCCCGTGTGGTTCTGGGATTTTTGCTCACCGTTCTTGTGATCATTTTGACCCCACGGGGTGAGATCCTGTGTGGAGCCCCAGATTGAGGGAGATTATCAGTGGTCTTCTTTGTCTTCCATTTCCTAATAATTGCTCCCACAGTTGATTTCTTCAAATCAAGCTGCTTACCTATTGCAGATTCAGTCTTCCCAGCCTGGTGCAGGTCTACAATTTTGTTTCTGGTGTCCTTTGACTGCTCTTTGGTCTTGGCCATAGTGGAGTTTGGAGTGTGACTGTTTGAGGTTGTGGACAGGTGCCATTAATACAGGTAACGAGTGGAGGACAGAGGAGCCTCTTAACCAGTTGCGACGAGCAAACCCGTATCCGGGAGCGTAATCATAGCCTCAAATGCGTTAGCATAACGCAACGGACATATATATATATATATATGCCATTTAGCAGATGCTTTTATCCAAAGCGACTTACAGTCATGTGTGCATACATTCTACGTATGGGTGGTCCCGGGAATCGAACCCACTACCCTGGCGTTACAAGCGCCATGCTCTACCAACTGAGCTACAGAAGGACTATAACGCCAAACTTTTTTCAAAATTAGCTACATAATATCGACAGAAACACGGCAAACATTGTTTAGGATCCATCCTCAAGGTGTTTTTAACAAATATATTTGATAATATATCCGTGGAGGCAGTTGGTTTCTCATAAGAAGCGATTGGAAAAATGGCTACCTCAGTATTTTACGCAAGGTTTTCTGTGGGAGACACCATGTGACCACATGCCATATATGGTCCCTTACAGCCATTCTTCAATGGAAATTCCTAAAAAGGCGTCACAATGCTGTAGACACCTTGGGGAAAACGTGGAAAACGTAAGCTCATTCGTAGCTCATTCACAGCCATATAAGGAGTCATTGGCATGAGACTGTTTCAAAAAATGCGGCACTTCCTGGTTGGATTTTTATCTGGGTTTCGCCTGTAACATCAGTTCTGTGGCACTCACAGACAATATCTTTGCAGTTTTGGAAACGTCAGTGTCTTCTTTTCAAAGCTGTCAATTATATGCATCGTCGAGCATCTTTTCGTGACAAAATATCTTGTTTAAAACGGGAACGTTTTTCATCCAAAAATTTAAAATGGCGCCCCCCTAAATCCAACTGGTTAAAGAAGAAATTACAGGTCTGTGAAAGCCAGAAATCTTGCTTGTTTGTAGGTGACCAAATACTTATTTTCCACCATAATTTGCAAATAAATTCATTAAAAATCCTACAATGTGATTTTCTGGATTTTCTTTCTCATTTTGTCTGTCTTAGTTGAAGTGTACCTATGATGAAAATTACAGGCCTCTCTCATCTTTTTTAAGTGGGAGAACTTGCACAATTGGTGGCTGACTAAATACTTTTTTGCCTCACTGTATAGACAGGTGTGTGCCTTTCCAAATCATGTCCAATCAATTGAATTTACCTCAGGTGTTTCGACAACTTGGAGTCCATCTCATGGTTGATCAATGGAAACAGGATGAACCTGAGCTCAATCTTGAATCTCATATCAAAGGGCCTGAATACTTATGTAAATAAGACATTTCTGTCTTTTTTTTGTAATAAATTTGCAAAAATGTCTACAAACCTATTTTCACTTAGTCATTATTGAGTGTTATTGAACATTCAATTTTAGATTAAGGCTGTAACAGAACAAAATGTGGTAAAAGTCCAGGGGTCTGAATACTTTCCAAGTACATTGTAGTTGTTATTTTCTAGAAGCCTACCTACAGCCCACTTAGCTAAGGTAGTGGTACCTCAGGCTGATGGTGATAGTTGGCTAACTTACCTCCCGCAGTTTCAAGCTAGCTAGCTAATGTCATTTTTTCCCTCAACTATCAATCGGATGGATAGCTTAGCAAATATAGCTTTTTGATTTCTCCTCACATGTAAAGCTGCCTGATACATTAATAGCAACTGTCAAGCTGTATCATGAATAAGTCAGAAACCAGCTAGCAATTCCAAGTTCTTGACTTTTTTTTCTTCTTTTTTTTAAAAGTCATGTACACTTATAAAAGAGACCATTACCTTCAAGCAGATAATTGTAGTTTTATTCTAGGACTACAAGCCTAAGAGTAATAGCTACTTGTTTGTAGAACCGGTGTCTTCACCAGATGTCATCCCCAGTCAGCTCCTCAGTCTTCACCTGAACGAGTGTCCCAGGCAGAATCGTAGGCTGCGTCATGTACTTGAGGGGGCGTGGCTTGCTAGCACGCGTGCTTCATCTTTTTTTTTTACTCATTAGCAGCCCAGGGGGGGAAAAATGTTTTATTATTGCCATCTACAAGGGGTGTATATTCTATTTATATTGGTTAATTTAATCTTTGTGGGTGAACCTGTTTCTGAAATTCACTGCTCGACTGCGGGACCTTTGAGATAATTGTTTCTGTGTGGTACAGAGATGATTTTGCCATTTCATAAAATCATGTTAAACACTGTTATTGCACACAAGAGTGAGTCCATGCAACTTATTATGTGACTTGTTTATCCTAAATTGTACTCCTGAACTGATTTAGGCTTGCCACAACAAAGGGGTTGAACACTTATTGGCTCAAGACATTTTAGCTTTTCATTTCTAATTCATTTAGAAAAATGTCTCAAAACAATTCCGCTTTGACATTATGGGGTATTTAAAGTCAGGCTGTAACACAACAACATGTGGGAAAAGTCCTGAGGTGTGAATACTTTCTGAAGGCTCTGTTATGTATAGACTGCATTTGGATTTACTGTTACAATGACATTTGGGTTGTTATGATTGGATTCGTTACTCCATTTATTTTGTATTTTTTTATTATTAATGTATGTGTTTGACATTTTACTGCGTTGTTTGGAGCAAGTAACATGAGCATTTCCCTGCGTCCACTATAACACCCGCTAAACTGTGTACGTGACCAGTAAACTTTGATTTGATGTGATTGGCTGATTGTTACCATGTAGAAACAATGGATCATATGACTCAACGTCAAACTGTAGCTATGCATTCTAAGAATAGTTCAGTCTCTCCTCTCCCCTCCTATTTGACACTATTGATAGGAAGTCTCTTTCGCACTATTGATAGTTGACGATCCCGTCTCCCACGCGTCCTCCTTTCTCTGTCCCTCCGATTGTGAGCAGTGCGAGTATTAATGGTACGGTTGGAACACGGTGCCTAACTGTGCCTGTCCCAAAGTACTTGGATGTTTAATTGTCTGTTCCTTCCTGTGGCGGAGGTCCAGCTGTGTCTTTCCTTCGCTGCAGTCGCAGTCGTCTCCATTACACACCCAGGCAGACTAGAGTTACTGCAGCAAAATGCCAGACGCTGTCCCCTCACACTCAATACATATGTAGAAGCTAATGCAGAACCTATAACTCAGCGCACGTATAACGCATCATAGGCTATGTGACTATGCAAGTGTGTAAGAGTGCATGTCATCGTCAGTACTCACTGCCTCCTCTCTTTCCTGTTCATCTAACGCTACTCTTGAGGGCAGAGGGTCGTCTTACTGTGATGAAGAAACTCCTGTGATGTTATTCAAACATCTCCAGTCGTGTGTGTGTGTGTGTGTGTGTGTGTGTGTGTGTGTGTGTGTGTGTGTGTGTGTGTGTGTGTGTAAAAGGTTTTGCAGGACCCAGGCCTTAACTGAACCGTTGATACACTGTAATTGTGGGTCTGGGATTGGAAGATGTGTGCTCATTTACTGTTTTCTGCCCCCGGAGGGGTGTGTGTGTATGTGTTAGAGAGAGCTGGGATTGGTCGGTATAGCATTTCCCCCCACTGTACCATGAGCTTGTATAATCCCCCTTAGCGAGAAAAAGCAGACGGACACAGCCACGAAACGCACACAAACAATAATAACCCTGCCCTCCAACTGTTTTTGCCTGTCGAGATTGGGTCTGCCAAAAGGTCTCGGCGTCTGGGCTGGCATGGGAAGTGGGTCTGTCCTCTCTGTCTGACGCTGGCCTGCCGCCGTGTCTGTGGGCTGTTGTGTAACAATGGAAATAATAGGCGCTCTGCTGCTGCTCTGCAACCCACCCTACACACTCTCTCTCTTACTCTCTCTCGCTCTCTCCTCTGTCACATACACACACTGCAGCAGCAGCGGGAGACTATTTATAGACCAACCCAGCTAGGGGAAATTTGGGGGAAGGCTAAATTCTCCCACCCTTCCATTTGCTCTCCCTCTCTCGATGTCCCTCCTCTTCCTCACGTCTTTCTCTCTCTCCCCTCTGCCTCTAAAATGCATTAATTTATATGCTAAGGTTTGAACAGCAAAAAAAGCAGTTGTGTGATGGTCTAGCTCAAAAGCTGTGTCAGGCAGTTGCGCCATATATATCTACATTATAGATCACATTTCTCCTCTGAATGCGTTGTAGCTCTGGCCTTTCGAAGCGTCTTTTCTCAACAACTGTGCCCTCATTCAGAGAGCGACAGGAGCGAGAGAGACCGAGAAAGAGCGCGATGTGAAGGGGCAGAGAGGAAGTGCAGATAGGGGATGGGCGTGTGAGTGGATTGAGAGATTAAGTGGTGGTAGAGGGCACCTTTTCTTTGAGGAAAAGGAGAAAGAGCGAGCCATGACCGGCTTGAGTTGTACTTCTCCAGCGAGCCTCGGCCTATATATAATGATCTCACTGAATCCCCATAGATCAGTGCTCTTCGACCTGTCGTGGAACGCCACATGAAGGAAGAAAGAAGAGCAGCAGGGAGGGGCTGGAGAGAGTGAGCTCGTGTCTGTCCCATTGTGGTCTCTATACTCTCCTTTCTATGTTCACAGCAAATCTAGGCTAAGGTGGAAGCAATACCACCACACTGCCCAAGCCTAGCCGGCCCATCCGAACCTTTCAGATCTGAAAACATTGAATGTTTCGGGCCAAGGGGAAGCGGTAGGGAGTGGAGCGATAGAGGGAGTAGTACGTTGTTTCATTCATTATCGATACACATGCAGACCTCGCTATATCCCTAGGATGCAACTGCTGCTCCTACATAACATCACATTTTTACATTTGAGTCATTTAGCAGGCGCTCTTATCCAGAGCGAATTTCAGAAGCAATTAGGGTTAAGTGCCATCGACCAGATTTTTTTTTCTTCACCTAGTCGGCTCGGTGATTCGAACCGGCGACCTTTTTCTCTTAACCGCTAGGCTACCTGCCGCCCCTACGTCACAGTTAAAGCCAAACAAAGGAGTGGGTCATATTTATGGACCAACCCTATTTGGGCGTTAAGGGTCAGACCCTGGCCCAGTTAACTCTGTGTCTTGTGCAGGCTGAGGTCTGCCTTTCCTCTCTAAACATGGTGAGTCTGGTGACTGTCATGCTCTGTGTGGAGTGGCGATGATGTCAGCAAATCGGTGACGGAGAGCCTGTCTGTCACAGACTGGCAATTGTATAGATGGTCGGTCGCATAGACTGGCATTGTGATACGGCCACATTGTGTGGACAGGCTGATGTAGCATAGCTGAGTCGAGCACGGTTCTCTGAAAGTCCAGAACAGTGAGGTGGGAGGAAGCATCATGAGGGAGAGGGAGAAACTGTAGAAATAGATATAAAGGAGACTAAAAGACGGGAAGGGCACTACACGTAAAAGCTGTCTTTTTAAATATGAAACAGGGCTGAAGGTGATGTTTTGGGTATCAGTTTGTTTGTTGTACTCGTGTAGTGGTTTAGAAAATGACAAACCTTTAGTTGAGTATTTGATCGAAATCTAATGGTCTGGATTACTCTTCATGCGGTGCTTTACTATTTTTCACCATTTTAGTATTTACAACTTTTAGTAATAGTAACATACTAGGCTGTTGTTGTAATCTGGATTGGGCAGAGTGAGTAACAAGTCTCTCTCCTCTCTCCACTCCTCCCAGAGGAAGAGTAGGCAGCAGACAGGATGAAGGAGGAGAACTTGTTTCATCGGAGGATGTCTCTGTCTCCCAATGCCACATCTCCCTCCCCTCCTAAGATCGACCACCGCTCTCTGACCCGCAACATGTCTTATGGAGGAGAAAGCGAGCTCTTCCCGCTCAGCCCAGGTAAGGCTGGTGTATTTTCACTAGTAATCAAACTCACCAAAACGGGGAGGAACTACCTAACCTTGTTTGCTACGTTTGTACACTAATGAATACACCCATTGATATATACTCCACCAGACATTTCCGTAACCACCTTGTGACTTCACCACGCACCGCACAGAGATTTTAATGCATGTACTAGGTTCTACCTTTACACTAGCGCCAGAGACGTATTGTTAAGAAGAATGGTTGATGAAGTATAAACCCTAAGGGTCACCTTTCAGTCCCAGCAGATTACCACTAGAAATGACTGTAAACCAGTCTATCCAGGGATTGACATTAAGCTCTTCCAGGCTTTTGTCTGTCTGGCAAGTCGAGAGCATTTTTTTCCTTTCAGAAATATTTTAGTTACTTCCCCAGTTTTTAGGGGAATGACATTCAGAGCATGCACAAATTGCAGTTGTCTGTTTGTCCGAATGCCTGCCTGTTTACCACACATGATCTGTCTGTCTGCTCTCTCTAATCTGCGCTGTCTGATTTGTGTATGTGTCCTGTTTGCAGGTATGGAGGCAGAAGGGAATGGTCTGTCCATGATGAGTGACGAGCTCAGCCCCGCCCAGTCGCCTAGCAGCAAGGTAAGAAGACCGCTTCTGATTGGACCTCTGTGTAACAATATCAGGTGGGTTTCCCGATATTGATGGATCTTTAGGATGAGTGATCAGTTTTGCCAGTTTTCCCAAACCACCTTGTTAATCACATCACATGCTTGCTGTTCTGGGATCAGCCTCCTCTACCCAAATGTCAATCTTTTTTAAATTTGTAAATTTAATTTTTTTCTCCCCTGCTTCGTGATATTGGTAGTTGCAGTCTTGTCCCATTGCTGCAACTCTCCTACGGACTCGGGAGAGGCGAAGGTCGAGAGCCATGCGTCCAAGCTTCTTGACACACTGCTCGTTTAACCCGGAAGCCAGCCGCAACAATGTGACGGAGGAAACACCGTCCAGCTGTCGACAGACTCAGCTTGCAGGCGCCCGGGCCCACCACAAGGAGTCGATAGAGCGTGATGGGACAAGTAAAGCCCCCCGACCAAATCCTCCCCTAACACGGACGACGCTCGGCCAATTGTGCACCGCCTAATGGGTCTCCCGGTCACGGCCGGCTGTGACACAGCCTTGGATCAAACCCGGGTCTGTGGTGACGCCTCAAGCACAGCGATGCAGTGCCTTAGATCGCTGCGCCACTCAGGGGGCCTCCAAATTCCAATCTTAATATGACTATACAATGGAGACACTGGAGCAGTTCTGGAAAAACTGCTTTGTCATATGCCAATATTGAGGCGCTCGCTTTTTAATGTGTACTGAACAAAAATATAAACGCAACATGCAACAATTTCCAAGATTTTACTAAGTTACAGTTCATATAAGGAAACCAGTCAATTTATATGAATTCAATAAGCCCTAATCTATGGATTTCACATGACTGGTAAAACAAAATTCAAATTCGCACATCTGAGCAATCTAATTTGCAGGTGCATGGCAACAATTGAACAAGATGATGGAAAAAGGAAACCGCACACCGCTCTTGATAGTATCACTGATATTTAATAAGCTTACGTATCGGCCTCACGGCCTTCCTCAGAGCTTTTGTGAATTTCTTTACATTTGCACCCTTATGTAGACCTAACCCCACCCACATCCGTTCCACACATCGAATGGGGTTGAAGGCAAAGGGAAAACAAATAAGTGCCAAATATAACAATATGCGTCTGTAAAATCACAATGAGGACATAGCAAGTTTTCATTAGTCATTGGGTACATCGTATCAAAAACAGAGTCATCTTAAATAGGCACATAATTCATGTTCAAATTCACAATATAACATACATAGGCATTTCATCATTAAGTCCTTTAGGAAATAATGTCTGGAGGGTGAAAATCCAAACACATTCTCTTTTACTCAAGAGTATTATTGATATCACCTCCCCCTGTCTGATATCTTAACTTTCTCATTTCTCTGGGAATACAAATATGCATTTGTTGTTCACAGATGCCTTAGAAAAAGGTAGGGTTGTTTATCGGAAAACCGGTTAGTATCTCGTGTGACCATTCACCTTATGCAGGGCGACACAACTCCTTTTGTATAGAGTTGATCAGGCTGTTTATTGTGACCTGTGGAATGTTGTCCCACTGCTCTTCAATGGTTGTTTGAAGTTGCTGGATATTGGCGGGGTCGTACACATTGATCCAGAGCATCCCAAATTAGTGCAGTGGGTGACATTTCTGAGGACAGATCCTTGCGACATGGGACCGTGCATTATCATGCTAAAACATGAGGTGATGGCGCCAGATGAATGGAACTGCACGGTTTGTTTGTTCTCCATAGCTTATGCCTGCTCATACCATAACCCATAACTGCCACCATGGGCACTCGGCTCACAACATTGACATCAACAAATCCCTCGCCCACACAACGCCATACATGTGGTACTGACAAATTCTGTAAAATGATGTTGGGGGCGGCTTATGGTAGAGAAATTAACATAAAATTATCTGGCAAAAGCTCTGGTGGACATTCCTGCAGTCAGCATGCTAATTGCATTCTCCCTCTGTGACATTGTGTTATCACAAAACTGCACATTTTAGAGCAGCATTCTATTGTCCCCCAGCACAAGGTGCACCTGTGTAATGATCATTCTGTTTAATCAGCTTCTTGTTATGCCACAACTGTCAGGTGTATGGATTATCTTGGCAAAGGAGAATTGCTCATTTACAGGGATGTAAACACATTTGTGCGCAACATTTTAGAGAATCAAGCTGTTTGTGCTTATGGAACATTTCTGGGATCTTTTATTTCAGCTTTTCAAACATGGGACCAACACTTTATATGTTGCGTTTACATTTTTGTTCAGTGTACAGTAGCTGCAAAGCTTTTCCTGAACCTCAACACACAAGTTTGTTTAGACAATTTAGAAATAGGCCTACATACAAAGTTTTAAAATAAATATTATGTTATTAGAATTCCCAATTTTATAATTCACACGCCATGCTTATTTCAGAAAGTGACTCATTTTATTAAGGGCTATTCATCGTTTAGTCTAACTAATGTAGGTGGCATTCGCTGATTCTAGGCTATATCCGTAATACATTGCATCAGTGCAAAACACAGCACTTATTCCGAGCATTTATTTTCTGTCATGACTCATCAATGATAACAGTTTCCGTCGATCATTAAGCGTTTCCAGCAGCACGGTGGCCAGGTTAAGGTCATGTCCTCCCCATTGCCCCCGACAAGGAGCGATTCTGAAGTACATTGAATATCTATGCGGCTTTGACCGATCTCCCACCCAACACCCCTTGTAACTCCAGAGACAATAGTGGACTCAACACAACACAGTCACACACAGCTCTCTACCTAACACTCTAAAACACTCCCGATTGCCAGTGTGTTGAAGGCTCACTTCAGAAATGCAGCGTGGATGTGATTCATGCATAAACACCAGGCATAGTCAGGTCCAATAGGGGTTAAAATGATTGGCGCTACTTTTATCAAAACCTTGCGATCTTTTTTCTAGAATGTTTTCTAGAATGTTTTCTAGGCCGTTTTTCCATACAGAATCTTTCCAGATCCTTGATATCCATCGTCTGGTCATATGGACTGCCCTCTTCCATTCAAACCACAGGTTTTCAATGGGGTTCAAGTCCGGAGATTGATATAGGCATTGCAAAATGTTGATTTTGTGGTCAATTAACCATTTCTTTGTGGATTTTGATGTGTGCTTGGGGTTATTGTGGTGCTGGAAGATGCACTTGCGTGGCAGAAGCAACCAGGTTTTTGTCTTGAGGTAACTGTCCAGTGTTTCCAGATTTTATGAAATATGACCTATGATGAATTAAAATGAGTGAAATAGTTTCACTTCCAAAAAATGGTAACGGTAATTAAGTATGTTTTAAGTAGCTTTTCCATTTCCTCATAGAACAGGACGTCATGTTGGCTCACTGGCGAGCTGGCCAATCAGCGGTCTACTCTATTTTTAATGACCGGTATACAGTGCATTAAACTATTCAGACCCCTTTACTTTTCCCACATTTTGTTACGTTACAGCCTTACTCTAAAAATTATTACATTCTTTTCCCCCCTCAATCTACGCACAATATCCCATAATGACGAATAAACTGTTTTTCAGAAGTTCTTGCAAATGTATATACAGTACCAGTCAAACGTTTGGACACACCTAATCAATCAAGGGTTTGACTATTTTCTACGTTTGTAGAATAATAGTGAAGACATCAAACTATGAAATAACACATATGGAATCATGTAGCAACCAAAAAAGTGAGATTCTTATAAGTAGCCACCCTTTTCCTTGACGACAGCTTTACACAGTCTTGGCATTCTCTCAACCAGCTTCATGAGGAATGCTTTTCCAACAGTCTTAAAGGAGCTCCCTCATACACTAACGTTCAAAAGTTTGGGGTCACATAGAAATGTCCTTGTTTTTGAAAGAAATTCACATTTTTTTCGTCCATTAAAATAACATCAAATTGATCAGAAATACAGTGTAGACATTGTTTATGTTATAAATTACTATTGTAGCCGGAAACGGCTGATCTACATAAGCGTATATTATCATGTTCCAATGGTACGTTGTGTTAGCTAATCCAAGTTTAGCATTTTAAAAGGCTAAATGATCATTAGAAAACCCTTTTGCAATTATGTTAGCACAGCTGAAAACTGTTGTCCTGATTCAAGAAGCAATAAAACTGGCCTTCTTTAGACCAGTTGAGTATCTGGAGCATCAGCATTTGTGGGTTCGATTACAGGCTCAAAATGGTCAGAAACAAAGGACTTTCTTCTGAAACTCGTCAATCTATTCTTGTTCTGAGAAATGAAGGCTGTTCCATGTGAGAAATGTTCAAGAAACAGAAGATCTCATACAACACTGTGTACTACTCCCTTCACAGAACAGCGCAAACTGGCACTAACCAGAATAGAAAGAGAAGTGGGAGGCCCTGGTGCACAACTGAGCAAAAAGCAAGGACATATCTAAGTGACCCTAAACTTTTGAGCGGTAGTGAGTTGGACCGCATAGTGAAGGAAAAGCAGCTAACAAGTACTCAGCATATGTGGGAACTTCTTCAAGACTGTTAGAAAAGCATTCCAAGTGAAGCTGGTTGAGAGAATGCCAAGAGTGTGCAAAGCTGTCAAGACAAAGGGTAGCTAAGTTGAAGAATCTCAAAAATACAATATATTTTGATTTGTTGAACACTTCTTTTGGTTACTACATGATCCCATATGTGTTATTTCATAGTTTTGAAGTCTTCACTAGCCTTCTACAATTCTACCAATGCCATGTTTCCTCCAGACGTGACTCTTGGCATTCAGGCCAAACAGTTCAATCTTGGTTTCAACAGACAAGAGAATCTTGTTTATCATGGTCTGAGAGTCCTTTCGGTGCCTTTTGGAAAACTCCAAGCGGGCTGCCATGTGCCTTTTACTAAGGAGTGGCTTCTGTCTGGCCACTCTACCATAATGGTATGAGTTGGCGGATTGCTGCAGGGATGGTTGTCCTTCTGGAGCTCTGTAAGAGTGACCATCACCTCCCTGACCAAGGCGTTTCTCCCCCGATTGCTCAGTTTGGCCAGGCAGCCATTTCTAGAAAAAGTCTTGATGGTTCCAATCTTCAATTTTAGAATGATGGAGGCCACTGTGTTCTAGTGGACCTTCAATGCTGCAGACATGTTTTTGGTACCCATCCCCCAGAACTGTACCGACACAATCCTGTCTTTGAGCTCTGTGAAGTGAACAATTCCTTCTACCTCATGGCTTGGTTTTTGCTCTGACATTTACACTCAACTGTGGGACCTTGTATAAACAGGTGTGTGCCTTTCCAAATCATGTCCAATCAATGTAATTTACCACAGGTGACCTCCAATCAAGTTGTAGAAACATCTCATGGTTGATCAATGGAAACAGGATGAACCTGAGCTCAATTTCGAGTCTCATAGGAAAGGGTCTGAATACTTATGTAAATCAGGTATTTCTGTTCTTAATTTTGATAAATTGCAAACATTTCCAATAACCTGTTTTCGGGGTATTGTGTGTAGGTTAATGCGGAACATTTTTTTAAAATATATACATTTTCGAGTAAGTCTGTAACGTAACAAAATGTGGAAAAAGTCAAGGGGTCTAAAGACTTTTGAATGCACTGTATTTCAACACAGGACAGTTACTTCAAGCCAAAAACCCTGGATCTTCCAGCAAGACAATAACTCCATGGACACATCAAAATCCACAAAGAAATGGTTAATTGATCACAAAATCAACATTTTGCAATGGTCATCTCATTCGCCAGACTTGAATCCCAGTCCATAAGCACAGACAAAGGATATCAAGGATCTGGGAAATGTATGGCGGAATGGTCTAAGATCATGTGTTTTCCAATCTCATAAAACATTTTTGAAAAAGGCTCAACGCCGTTATTCTTGCGAAGTTATGTATTAAAACAGGGGTGCCAATAATTATTTGAAAATCTCTTTATTTGAGGAATTGTATTAGTTTATAAAATATCATTTCCACATTTTTTGGCGCGTACAATGTAGCTCAGTATTTGTTTTTAAAGTATTTTTTTGCTCATCTTTATCAAGGTTGCCAATAATTTTTGACCTCACTCTATATGTGTGAAACCCTGCTTAGGGGAACGGAAACCTGTGCACTGAATTTCTGCTAAACTTATTCCAAAAGTAGCTGGCATATACAGTGCCTTCAGAAAGTATTCACACCAGCTTGACTCTTCCCACATTTTGTTGTTACAGCCTTATAAATGAATTAAATTTAGATGTTATTATGTCACTGGCCTTCACACTACCCCATACTGTCAAGTGGGGTTATGTTTTTTGAAATATTTAAAGTTGAAATGTCTTGAGTCAATAAGTATTCAACACCTTTGTTGTGGCAAGCCTAAATAAGTTCAGGAGCAAACATTTGCTTAACAATTCACATAATAAGTTGCATGGAATCACTGTGTGCAATAATAGTGTTTAACATTTTTGAATTAATACCTCATCACTTTACCTCACACATTTAATTATCTGTAAGGTCCCTCAGTCGAGCAGTGAATTTCAAACACCCATTCAACCACAAAGACCAGGGAGGTTTTCCAATACCTCACAAATAAGAGCACCTATTGGTAGATGGATAATAAAAAAAAAAGTTGAATATCCCTTTGGGCATGGTGAAGTTATTTATTACACATTGATGGTGTATCAGTACACCCAGTCACTACAAACTCGGTTGCCAGAGACGTAGGAAGCCACTCAGGGATTTCACCATAAGGCCAATGGTGACTTTAAAACAGGTAGAGTTAATGACTGTGATAGGATAAACTGAGGATGGATCAACAACATTGTAGTTACTCCACAATACTAATCAAATTGATAAGAGTTAAAAGAAGGCCTGTACAGAATAAAAAATATTCCAAAACATGCCTCCTGTTTGCAACCACTTACTAAAGTAATACTGCACAAAATGTGGCAAAGCAATTCACTTTATGTCCTAAATACAAAGTGTTAAGTCCAATACAACATTACTTAGTACCACTCTCCATATTTTTCAAGCATGGTGGTGGCTGCATCATGTTATGGGTATGCTTGTAATTATGAAGGACTGGGAATGGAGCTAATCACAGGCAAAGTCCTAGAAGAAAACTTGGTTGTCGGCTTTCCATCAGACACTGCGATACGAATTCACCTTTCAGCAGGACAATAAACAAACATGCAAGGCCAAATCTGCCGAGTTGCTTACCGTGAATGTTCCTGAATGGCCAAGTTAAAGTTTTGACTTAAAAAATGAAAATGGTTGTTTTAGCAATGATCACCAACAAATTTGACAGAGCTTGAAGAATTTTAAAAGAATAATGGGAAAATGTTGCTCAACCCAGGTGTGTAAAGCTTTTAGACTTACCCAGAAAGACTCACAGCTGTAATGACAATTAAATCCATTTTCATCCCACGTTGTAACACAACGTAATGTTGAAAAACGTCAAGGGGCGTTAATACTTTGGAAAGGCACTGTATGACATCCCAAATGGCACCCTATTACCAACATGGTGCTTTGCTTTTGACCAGAGCCCTATGGTTATATTGATGTGTGGTATAACTCAACGTGCAGGCCAGTACAGTAGAGCATTTTCCTATTGATCAGTGTCCGGTGTGGATGGGTCTGTGTACTCATGCTACACTACTTCACTGTACTCCTGTTTCAGACAGAACCAAAGATCCAGTGCCTTTCACCCTTGGTAAATATGAGCAAAACAGGCTATAAAATACATGTATTTGCTGTTTATCCTCTTGGTCTTTCATTCAAAAAATCTCATCTTTAATTTAAGTAAATATGATTGAAAAAAATACATGTGAAATAAATGCAATTCATATTTTTCTCCATAACATGTGTGCCACAATTATTGGCACCCCTAGAAATTCTTATGAGAAGAATCTAACTGCAGTATATTCCCATTCATATCTTACATTTTTTTATTCACCTGAGTGTTTAGGAATACTTAAGTGGTAAGCCATGACTTCCTGTTTCACTGGGGTATAAATATGAGATGACATACAGGCCAAGTTGGTCAACCATCACTATGGGAAAGACCTGAGAATACAGTAATGATGTGCGAAATGGCTATGAGAAAATAGCTCAATGGTTGAAAATGCCTATTTCCACTACCAGGACAATAATTAAGAAGTTTAAAGCAACTGGGGATGTTAACAACTGGCCAGGAAGAGGACGTGTGTCTATATTGACCCCACGCACAGTGAGGAGGATGGTTCGAGTGGTCAAAACATCTCCAAGGATCACAGCTGGAGAATTGCAGACGTTAGTTGGGTCTTGGGGTCAGAAAGTCTCAAACTGTGATCAGATGCCACCTACGTAACCACAAGTTGTTTGGGAGGATTGCCATAAAAAAAGCCTTTGCTATCATCAAACAACAAATGTTACTGGAACTTTCAATAGGACCGGGTTCTATGGTCAGATGAGACCAAAATTAAGCTTTTTGGAAACACACCAGAGGTGGGTTTGGCGTAGACAGACAGATATCCATGCAGAAAGGTACCTCATCCCCACTGTGAAGTATGGTGGTGGATTTTTGATGTTGGCCTGTTTGTCTTCCAAAGGCCCTGGACAACTTGTTAGGATACAGTTGAAGTCAGAAGTTTACATACACTTAGGTTGGAGTCATTGAAACTCGTTTTTCAACCACTCCACAAATGTTTTGTTAACAAACTATAGTTTTGGCAAGTCGGCTACTTTGTGCATGACACAAGTAATTTTTCCAACAATTGTTTACAGATTATTTCACTTATAATTCACTGTATCACAATTCCAGTGGGTCAGAAGTTTACATACACTAAGTTGACTGTGCCTTTTAAACAGCTTGGAGAATTCCAGAAAACGATGTCATGGCTTTAGAATCTTCTGATGGGTTAATTGACATACTTTGAGTCAATTGGAGGTGTACCTGTGGATGTATTTCAAGGCCTACCTTCAAACTCAGTGCCTCTTTGCTTGAGATCATGGGAAATTCAAAAGCAATCAGCCAAGACCTCACAAAAAGTCATGTAGACCTCCACAAGTCTGGTTCATCATTGGGAGCAATTTCCAAACGCCTGAAGGTACCAAGGTCATCTGTACAAACAATAGTACGCAAGTATAAACACCATGGGACCATGCAGCCGTCATACTGCTCAGGAAGGAGACGCGTTCTGTCTCCTAGAGATGAACGTACTTTGGTGAGAAAAGTGATAATCATTCCCAGAACAACAGCAAATAACCCTGTGAAGATGCTGGAGGAAACGGGTACAAAAGTATCTATATCCACAGTAAAATGAGTCCTATATCGACATAACCTGAAAGGTCGCTCAGCCAGGAAGAAGCCAATGCCCCAAAAACGCCATAAAAAAGCCAGACTACGGTTTGCAACTGGGGAGAAAGACTAAACTTTTTGGTGAAATGTCCTCTGGTCTGATGAAACAAAAATAGAACTGGTTGGCCATAATGACCATCGTTATTTTTGGAGGAAAAAGGGGGAGGCTTGCAAGCTGAAGAACACCATCCCAAACGTGAAGCACAGGGGTGGCAGCATCATGTTGTGGGGGTGCTTTGCTGCAGGAGGGACTGGTACACTTCACAAAATTGATGGCATCATCAGGAACATCTCAAGACGTCAGTGAGTTAAAGCTTAGGTCGCAAATGGGTCTTCCAAATGGACTGTGACCCCAAGCATATTTCCAACGTTTTGGCAAAATGGCCTAAGGACAACAAAATCAAGGTATTGGAGTGGCCATCACAAAGCCCTGACCTCAATTCTATAGAAGATTTGTGGGCAGAACTGAAAAAGTGTCTGCGAGCAAGGAGGCCTACAAACCCTACTCAGTTACACCAGCTCTGTCAGGAGGAATGGGCCAAAATTCACACAACTTATTGTGGGAAGCTTGTGGAAGGCTACCTGAAAATGTTGACCCAAGTTAAACAATGTAAAGGCAATGCTACCAAAAAAACGAATTGAGTGTATGTAAACTTCTGACCCACTGGAAAAGTGATGGAAAGAAGTAAAAACTGAAATAAATCATTCTCTCTACTATTATTCTGACATTTCACATTCTTAAAATAAAGTGGTGATCCTAACTGACCTAAAACAGGGAATTGTTACTAGGATTAAATGGCAGGAATTGTGAAAAACTGAGTTTAAATGTATTTGACTAAGGTGTATGTAAACGTCCAACTTCAACTGTATATAGTATCATGGACTCAAGTACCAGCAGATTTTAAATCAAAACCTGACTGCCTCTGCTAGGAAGCTTAAACTGAGCCGTGGTTGTATCTTCCAGCAGGACAATGATCCAAGGCACACCTCAAAATCAACACAAAAATGATTCACTGACCACAGAATCAAGGTTTCGCCATTGACGTCCCATGGCATAAACCCCATAGAAAACCTGCGGCATGAGCTGAAGAGGAGAGTCCACAAGCGTGGACCTTGGAATCTGGAGAGATTCTTCTCCGATACCTTGCCGTGTGTTCTCCAACCTCATTATGCATTTTAGGAGAAGACTCAAGAGCTGTTATCTCGGCTAAGGGAGGTTGCACAAGTGTTGAATGGGGGGGTGCTAATGAGTGGTGCATACGCATATTTGAGAAATATTTGTTTCATGTTTAATGCATTTTTTCTTTCAATTATTTTACTTGAATTAAAAGTTAGATTTTTGTGAATATTTATACTTTTTTTTTTACAGCTTGTTTAGCTCATTTTCACCAAGGGTGCCAATATTAGTGGGCACTGTATCATGGCTGTACTCTGTTCAGGTCAGACACTGAAGAAATGTGTGTGTTATTTAAATGTTATCTATGAATGGGATAGACCAGAGTGATATGAGGCTGTTTATAGGTGAGCTCACAAGAAGAGGAGTGTGTCTCATTGACTCTCATCTGTCCATCTCTCCCTCCTTCAGTCTGAGTCCAGGATGTTCAATAACGGTCTGGAGGACTGCTCCTCCCCCACAGAGAAGCTGGCCCGGAAGGAGTCTCTCAAGGTAACTCATCACTCCCTGGCCAGGAAGGGAGGGGATGCCTTGCAGGAAAAATATTGATGGGCATTTAACATGGTTGGGGGAAAATATTTAGATTTGCATATATTTAGATCAGCGTCTCCCAATTGGTTCCTCAGGGACCCCTAGGTCAGCACATTTTGGTTTCAGCCATGCATTAGCGCACCTGATTCAACAAAGGAGAGCGGTGTGGTTAGTTGTATAAGCCTAGTTTGTACAGGGCTGGAATGTGAATGTGCTGTCCTAAGTGTCCACAAGGAATGGATTGGGAGACATGTATCTGCCTAACATACAACTACTAATGAAAAGGAATTGAGTTTGCGTCAAGAAAAGGTTTAGAAGCACGAGCTCTGGTCCTTTGTGTAATTCACAGAATGGGATATCGTCCCCTTTTTCTATTATCATTAGTTAACGTACACTGCTGCCCTAACTAGAGGCACATAATAAATACACGTCTGGCTGTGTGTATGTATGACTTGTGTTTGACTGTACCTCCCCCTAGTGCGTATCTGACTACTTGTTTTGTCTTGTTAATTTGCAAGTCACAAAACAATGACTCATCCTAAAATACTTCGTCTGTGCGCTGCAGGTCCAGAAGAAGAATTACAGACAGGAGAAGAAGCGGGCAGCCAAAGAACTGTCAAGCGCTCTGAAGGACCCCAGTGTTGTCATCACGGCTAACTGGCTAAAGGTAATTTGGGAATATCTACTCACTCACTGTTGCTTTCCAGGGATGTTTTTTCCCTATATTACCATGACACATTAAAACGTGTCATACACACTCATAATGTAATAGTATTGAGGCCTCCTCCACTCTCACTCCTGGTAGATCCGTGGTTCGCTAAAGAGCTGGACCAAGCTGTGGTGTGCCCTGAAGCCGGGGGTCCTGCTGATCTATAAGACCCCTAAATCGGACCACTGGGTGGGCACCCTCCTGCTCAACGCGTGCAAGCTGATTGAGAGGCCCTCCAAGAAGGACGGCTTCTGCTTCAAGCTCTATCACCCGCTGGACAAGTCCATCTGGGCTGTTAAGGTCAGACACGGAGCGCTCGTCAATGACAGAGTTCACTGTTGCTCTCGATCTGGATGACTTTGTTATTATTGTCAGCTTCATAATATTCCACATGTTCTTTTGTCTGTTAGTTTCTGTCTCATGACATGAGTGCATGGAGAGGGCCTGGTTGGATGTACATGATTTCTGCTTTTGTGTTTTTATGTGCTCTGCTGTACTTTACAGATGTCTTATGTAGCGTTTGTAATGCTGGCTTCAGAACTCTTGGGTTGTGTTGTCTCATCTTGTTACAATTGTTGAATAATTATACTGAACAAAAATATGACAGGAACATGCAACAATGTTAAAAAGGTACAGTTCGTATAAGGACATTTTAAATAAATCAATTAATTCGGCCCTCATCTAT
Source organism: Oncorhynchus keta (assembly GCF_023373465.1). NCBI lineage: Eukaryota > Metazoa > Chordata > Actinopteri > Salmoniformes > Salmonidae > Oncorhynchus > Oncorhynchus keta. The sequence continues at coordinate 2,707,714 of NC_068437.1, forward strand.
GGATTTCACATGACTTGGCAGGGTTTCACCCATGAGTGGGCCTGGGCCAAGCCAGTCAGACTGAGTTTTTCCCTACAGAAGGGATTTATTGCAGACAGAAATACACCCTGGGCTGGCATGGTTACACCTGGCCTGCGGTTGTGAGGCCGATTGGAAGTACTGCCAATTCTCTAAAAATGACGTTGGATGCAACTTATGGTAGAGTAATGTACATAAAATACTCTGGCAACAGCTCTGGTGGACATTCCTGCAGTCAGCAGGCCAATTGCACACTCCCTCAAAACTTGAGACATCTATGGCACTGTGTTGTGTGACAAAACTGCACTGTTTAGAGTGGCCTTTTATTGTCCCCAGCACAAGGTGCACATATGTAATGACCATGCTGTTTAATTAGCTTCTTGATGTGCCACACCTGTCAGGTGGATGGATGATCTTGGCAAAGGAGAAATGCTCACTAAAAGGGATGTTAACAAATTTGGGCACATCATTTTACGAAGCTTTTTGTGCAGTATGGAACATTTCTGGGATGTTTTATTTCAGCTCATGAAACATGGTACCAGCACTTTACATATTGCGTTCATATTTTTGTTCACTGTACGTTATTCACAGCAGTATAAAGATTGTCAATCTAGTGATACTATTAAGCACGAGGAAGGGTAATGTTAACCCCTCTGTCTTTGGTGTCCTAAGGGTCCTAAAGGGGAAAATGTTGGCTCCATCACTCAGCCTCTACCCAGCAACTACCTGATCTTCAGAGCTGCGTCAGAGTCTGACGGTGAGAAGTATTTTTGCTTGCTTGCGTGTGTGTGCGTGCTCGCCTTCACGCTATAATGAGACAACGACCCTAGTGGTATCAGAGCTGTGTGTCTGTCTGAGTGGCTGTACAATCGGTGTATACGTGCAAGCACCTCTTGGTGTCTGACAACCTTTGACCCCCCCTCTCTCCACCCCAGGTCGGTGTTGGATGGATGCTCTGGAGCTGGCTCTGAGCTGCTCCAGCCTCTACAAGCTGACAGCTAAAGCAGGGAGAGATGGAGACCTCAGCACCTCCTCGGAGTCCTCCCATATACTACAGCTACTGCAGTCTACTGCCCTCACTGATGCTGAGCTACTACAGTAAGTAGCACATACTATAGTCATCTGCTCTTAGTAGCTATGTTTCCATTAACTTGTCCAGTGATTTTTTTGTTGTTGTTGACATTTTATGTTTGCATAGAAAATAGATGCGACATCTGCCTGCTAGGGTGCGTATCCCTTTTATCTATCTTGTGTCTATGAAAATAGCTGGACGTAATGACGTCACATAAACAAAAAACCTAGTGTGGAATAAAAATGTAGTGTTTCTATTACCCATTTAGGCCAATTGCACATGAACACATTGGCGACAGCCTGTATTCCCTCCCACCTATCTGTTTCATGTGTCAGGTAGCCTGTGAAAGCCAGAATGGACAGAATGCAATAATTGACTAATATTTCCCATATTCAAATAGTTCTCATGTGCCAACGTATCGCCAAGGTCCGTGCCATGTTTTTACATTTTTTAACATTTCATTTAACCTTTTATTTAACTAGGCAAGTCATTTACAATGACGGCCTACCGGAAGGTAAAAGGACTCCTGCGGTGACAGGGATTAAAAATAAAATAAAAATATAGGACAAAACTCATCATGACAAGAGAGACCCCACAACACTACATAAAGAGAGACCCAAGATGACAACATAGCATGGCAGCAACACATGACAACAACAGCATGTTAGCAATACAACATGACAACAACATGGTAGCAGCACAAAACATGGTACAAGCATTATTGGGCACAGACAACAGCACATAAGGCAAGAAGGTAGAGACAACAATACATCACGCGAAGCAGCCTTAACTGTCACATGGTGAAACTTGCACTCCTGTAGATCTGTAATAATTGGATAGAGAAACTTGCCAGCCTACCAGAATAGCAAGGGGACGCAATACAGGCATTCTTGAAAGTCAGGACAATTCTTCTCCTGCAAAGAATTGAAAAAAATTCTAGTTGAAAAGTATTATGCAAGCAGTAGGCACTTGGAATTAAATGTGGAGTGGAGCTTATAATGACATAATATCATGCCCCGCGGACCTTCAAAAGTATTCGGCGAGCATCATTTATTTGAAGAACACAGTTTACATCATCATTTGTCGCACTAAAGAAAGTTCACCAAAAGAAAAATCTACCCCTGTCGAATGGATAACAATGTTGTTGATCTTGAGAAAATGTATCCTATATCTGTCAATGAAAGCCTGCATAGTGACATTGAGCTACTACAATGAGAAGCACACACGCATGCACAGACGTAGGCACTGGTGGCTAGTGTTGCACGTTATACCGACACTTCTGTACTTTTTTCGATACTTAAAAACAAATGGTTCGGTACTACAAGTTTTGTTATGTTCCGGTTCTTCTGTCAGATGTGTTTCACGTGATTGAGAGGATCAAGTCTATCAGCACAGCCCCTTTATAGCACAAAGAGCAGTGCCTGCTCCACTTACTCATCCGTTGCTAGTGCTGTCTGGTCTGCATTGTTAGCTCCCTAGTCATGCTGCACAGAAGAGTCAACACACTTGAATAATGCAACACGGCATGTAGAAATGTCAAAACTTTTCATTACTGTTCGCAAAACAATGTCTATACAGGCTAGGTTTCTCATCTGTATCCCCATGAAATAAGCTAAAACAAACTCAATAACTTAATGCATGCATTCACCTGTATTGTGAATAGACTTAGGCTACATCTTGATTTACAGTTTATCAATATGTACCATTCAAATAAGTAATTACTATTGTGTTGTAGTTAGATCGGTAAAATTGAAATTGATTCGTTACTGCATTATTGCTGTCTCTAAAAAATGTACATACAAGTGTTCAAATCAAATGACATTGAGCTCAAAAGATGCCCAATGATTGAACAGAGCGCTGAGAGCAGTAGCTGAGTTTCTGTCTGGATCAAGTGCCATTCTGTGACTGTATGCTTTTTTCTGTGGTCTAGTTTTGGCATTGAGTATTGTGATACTAAACCTGGTATCCAAGTCCAAATTCTGGCATTGTGATAACACAACAGGTGGCGCAGTCAACAACCACTGCTTTATTTATTTCAACACAGATGTCTTATGTGATTTCGGCACAAACATAATTATATGATATAGGATCCACATAAAGTGTATCGGCCTATGGAGTTGCTTATAAATTGGTCGTCCCAGGTGTTGAAAGTCGGAATCATAAGGATGTTGAAAAATAACATCTCTTGGTTTCTGATCACCTTTGAGGAAATGACCTGCTGTTGTTGCAATAGCATCGTAAGGATTCTTAGTGCCCCCTGCTATCTTGGTAATTTATTAAGGATAATCACTATGTGTAATAAATCACTGCTTATTTATTGAAAACCAATCCAAAATATATTTTGTATCATTTATTTCTATGAGCCTCTGTTTGCCCATTAAAATACTTTGTCTGATTGTGTGGACGTTACGAAACACATTTGAAGATATTTACACACACAGCCCTGATTGGCTGATAGGATGGTCTATAGTCCACCCCCGTACCCAGAACAACAGTCATTTGGTCTATTTTAATCAGGTCATGATGTGGGCCAAAGGTCCCATCCCAACTGAACAGGCTGAAAGTCCAGGCATTTTTTTCAAACCACTTAACACAAAAATTGTTTTCACAACTTCAAATCAACATAAAATTTTATTTTTCACATGTGCCAAATGTGTTTCTGGAACGTCCACCTTACAGTGAAACGCTTACTTACAAGCCCTTAACCTCTAGCGACGAGCAATCCCGTATCAGGGAGCGTAATCATAGCCTCAAGCGCATTACCATAACGCAACTTTCCCTATTCATGAAAATCGCAAATTAAATTAAATAAATATATTCAAACACAAGCTTAGCCTTTTGTTAACAACACTGTCATCTCAGATTTTCAAAATATGCGTTACAGCCAACGCTAGACAAGCATTTGTGTAAGTTTATCATGGCATAATGCTATGCTAGGCTCTGCTGGCAGCAGGCAACATTTTCACGAAAATAAGAAAAGCAACCAAATTAAATAATTTACCTTCAAAGAACTTCAAAGGGACTCAGGAGGGACTCAGGAGGCTCCCAGTTAGATAGCAAATGTTCCTTTTTTCCAAAAATATTATTTTTGTAGGCGAAATAGCTCCCGTTTCTTCATCATGCTTGGCTGAGAAATCGACCGGAAAATGCTACCACTACAACGCCAAACTTTTTTCAGAATTAGCTCCATAATATTGACAGAAACACGGCAAATGTTGTTTAGGATCAATCCTCAAGGTGTTTTTAACATATATATTCGATAATATATCCGTCGAGGCAATTGGTTTCTAATAAGAAGTGATTGGAAAAATGGCTCCTCAGTATTTTACGCAATATTTTCTGCGGGAGACACCATGTGACCACTTACTAAATATGGTCCCTTACGGCTATTCTTCAACGGAAATGCGTAAAAAGACGTCACAATGCTGTAGACACCTTGGGGAATACGTGGAAAACGTAAGCTCATTCATAGCTCATTCATAGCCGTATAAGGAGTCATTGGCATGAGGTGGTTTTAAAAAATGCGGTACTTCCTGGTTGGATTTTTATCTGGGTTTCGCCTGTAACATCAGTTCTGTTGCACTCACAGACAATATCTTTGCAGTTTTGGAAACGTCAGAGTGTTTTCTTTCCAAAGCTGTCAATTATATGCATAGTCGAGCATCTTTTTGTGACAAAATATCTTGTTTTAAAACGGGACCGTTTTTCATCCAAAAATTAAAATAGCGCCCCCTAACACTTAATTGGTTTTAAGAATCCTTTTGGACGTAGACTTGGTGCTCTGGTACCGCTTGCCATGTGGTAGCAGAGAAAACAGTCTATGACTAGGGTGGCTGGAGTCTTTGACAATTTTTAGGGCCTTCTTCTGACACAGCCTGGTATAGAGGTCATGGATGGCAGGAAGCTTGGCCCCATGTACTGGGCCGTTTTCACTACCATCTCTAGCACCTTGTGGTCGGAGGCTAAGCAGTTACCATACCAGGCAGTGATGCAACCAGTCAGGATGCCCTCAATGGTGCAGCTATATAACCTTTTTGATGATCTGAGGACCCATGCCAAATCCTTTCAGTCCCCTTAGGGGGAATAAGTTTTGTCGTGCCCTCTTCATGACTGTGTTGGTGTGTTTGGATCATGATAGTTTGTTGGTGATGTGGACACCAAGTAACTTGAAGCTCTCAACCTGCTCCACTACAGCCCCGTCAATGAGAATGGGGGCGTGCTCGGTCCTCCTTTTCCTGTAGTCCACAGTCATCGCCTTTGTCTGGATCACATTGAGGGAGAGGTTGTTGTCCTGGCACCACACGGCCAGGTCTCCGACCTCCTCCCTATAGGCTGTCTCGTTGTTGGTGATCAGGCCTACCACTGTTGTGTCATCGGCAAACTTGATGGTGTTGAAGTCGTGCCTAGCCATGCAGTCATGAGTGACCAGGGAGTACAGGAGGGGACTGAGCACGCACCCCTGTGGGGCCCCCGTGTTGAGGATCAGCGGGGCAGATGTGTTGTTGCCTACCCTTACCACCTGGAAGCGGCCTGTCAGGAAGTCCAGGATCCAGTTGAAGAAGGTGTTTAGTCCCAGGATCCTTAGCTTATTGATGAGCTTTGAGGGCACTATGGTGTTGAAAACTGAGCTGTAGTCAATAAATAGCATTACATTTACATTACATTTAAGTCATTTAGCAGACGCTCTTATCCAGAGCGACTTACAAATTGGTGCATTCACCTTATGACATCCAGTAGAACAGTCACTTTACAATAGTGCATCTAAATCTTAAAGGGGGGGGGGGGTGAGAAGGATTACTTATCCTATCCTAGGTATTCCTTAAAGAGGTGAATTGTCAAATAGGTGTTCCTTTTGTCCAAGTCGGAAAGGGTAGTGTTGAGTGCAGTAGAGATTGCATCATCTGTGGATCTGTTGGGGCATTAAGCAAATTGGACTTGGTCTAGGGTTTCTGGGATAATGGTGTTGATGTGAGCCATGACCAGCATTTCAAAGCACTTCATGGCTACAGACGTGAGTGCTACGGGTCGGTAGTCATTTAGGCAGGTTACCTTAGTGTTCTTTGGCACAGGGACCATAGTGGTCTGCTTAAAACAACATGTTGGTGTTACAGACTCCGTCAGGGACAGGTTGGAAATGTCAGTGAAGACACTTGCCAGTTGGTCAGTGCATGCTCGGACTACACGTCCTGGTAATCCACCTGGCCCTGCGGCCTTGTGAATGTTGACCTGTTTAAAGGTCTTCCACACATCGGCTGCGGAGAGTGTGATAAGTCTTCTGGAACAGCTGGTGTTCTCATGCATGTTTCAGTGTTACTTGCCTCAGTAATTAAGCTCTTCTGGTAGGCTCGTGTCACTGGGCAGCTTGCGGCTGTGCTTCCCTTTGTAGTCTGTAATGGTTTTGTCCGCCACATCGGACGAGCGTCAGAGCCGGTGTTGTAGGATTCAATCTTAGTCCTGTATTGACGCTTTGCCTGTTTGATGGTTTATTGCAGGGCATAGCGTGATTTCTTGTAACCTTCCGGATTACAGTCCCACTCCCGCATTTTCAGAGTGATTTTGACCTCCTAGTGTGGATTTTATTTTATTTTAATTGCACTCCCCTTTAACATAATCTGACACTTCATTATGATTCCCTTTGATTACATGCCAAAGCATCTTTGAGCATTTCTTTTTAAAATAATTTGTTCAATTGCTGCTTAAATGATCATTCATAGCTTTCGTGAACATAAAGATCTTTAGGTTAGTTTCAAGCTTCTGATAGTGGCACTGCATACTGTGTATATATTGTCAGGCAACAGCTCTATAAGGAAATTGCCATCAATGAAAGGAACTGGCTCTGTGCCCTAGCCCTTGCTTGGATCACTCCAACTCCTAATTAGACCTGAGATGGTCTTATGCTAGTGTATTGCTTTTATAGTTGGACCACTGATTGTAAGTCTCTGCCGTTGTCTCCAGGAATTTTGAGTCTGTTCTCAGTTTTAACTGGAAAGTCAAAGGCTACCCTGCTGCCCCTTGTTGTATACACCTCCTTCCATTTTCCTTTAGGCCTATATGGATAGGGTTCAATTCAATTGAAAGGCAACAGTTTGGAGATCATGGGCAACGTATTAGACCATGGGTGAGGACACAAGTTGTTTAATACAAAACATTACACTGTTGATTTTATGTGCATTTTACATTTACTGTACGCTTTGCTGCATTTGTTGATTACAAAATCTGACAATACATTCAGTGACACGATAAGATTATTCCTGGAAAATGTGGCGCAACATAAAGAGGTGTGTCGCCTCTTGAACAGTCCCTAAGTCATTTCAATGCACTTCTGTGATACAAGCAAGTCTTGAACTTGCACTCCATCACGCTCCTGTAGCATGTAGGTGTGTTGGGTCATTGACCTGATGAAAATAAAATGATAGTCCCACTAAGCTCAAACCAGATGGGATGGTATATCGCTGCACAATGTAGAAAATAGTAACACTCAACATTTATTATTTTCATTTGATTCATTTGTTAAAAATAATTCAAAAACATTATTCCACTTTGACGGTATGGAGTATTGTGTGTAGTAGGTCTGTGACCAAAAATGTCAATTTAAGGTATTTTTTAGTTCAGACTAACACATCAACATGTGTAAAAGGTCTAGGCATGTGAATACATTCTGAAGGCACTGTAGGATATGGTGTTATAACCAGTGTAAAATGTGCCATGCTAATGAAATCACCCTATGACCATAATCGACCAATATGTCATGGGTTGTGTTCTTGACTGATTATGCTGGGTATTCATTGTCGTTCTGGTGGGTAGGAATCAATGCTGTATACATGCAGGGTGCTGAACAGGCATCACCATAAAAAAAATATGAATCCCAAAGCATAGCATAAAATGCATACAGCATTTCTTACCTATTTTTCACTGTTGGGGTTTGCACAACCACATCTTGTACAGCCTCGGGTAACCTCGAAATCAGACTATCTCCACCAGTATCTCCCTGAGAAATACATGTTTATGTGATATTACTATTGTGTATACCTAAATGCATTTTTTTTTTGTGGAACTGGGCTGAAAATGCTGTCGATCACCTAGCTCGCTAGCATTGTCATCTACAAACAAAACACTATCATGTCAACAATCTGCATATCTAGCTTTAGCCAATGCTGGTCCAACTCGATGTACTGTAAAAATGTACTGTACTGCAAAAAAAAAATGCACACCCTCCCACCTCAAACAATGTACTCTAAATAATGTTTGCGACCACAAATAACAACTGTAGCTGCCCTGTGTTTATAAACATGGATATCGACTTTTCCACATCAGCATGCTTTTTTTAGGCACAGTCGGATGCCACGCAGGGCTACAGGCCAGAGGGTTGAGGGTCCACAAATGTGTCCAAAAATATATACATATACACAAAGTACAAATATTTTTTAAAGTGACAGGGATTGCACAATAAAGTCGGGGACTTATTTCCATTGTGGTCCCTTTTTTACTGAAAAACATACACTGAGTGTACAAAACATTAGGAACACCTTCCTAATATTGAGTTGCACCTACTTTTGTTCTCAGAGTAGCCTCAATTTGTCGGCCATGGACTCTACACGGTTTTGAAAGCATTCCACAGGGATGCTGGCCCATTCTGACGCCAATGCTTCCCACAGGTATGTCAAGTTGGCTTGTAGTGGATCTCTACTCTGAATAGCTCGTTCCGTCTCATCCCACAGATGCTCAATTGGATTAATATCTGGTGACTGGGCAGGCCACTGCAGTAAGCTGAATTAACTGTCATTTTCGTGGAACCATTCCTGGACAATCCTAGCCTTGTTGCATGGTCTATTTGCAGATGGATATACTGCTGCTATGAAGGGATACACCTCATTGGCAATGATCTTAAGATACTTTGTGGCATTCAAACGTTGCTCCACTTTTATCAAGGGGCCCAATATGTGCCATGTGTGCCAAACAGCAGGAACCGGGATTCATCAGACCAGGCAATGTTTTTCCAATTCTCCGGTGTCCAGTGTTTTTGTTCATTAGCCCACTGCAACCGTAGTTTGTTTTTTGCTTAAAGTGGAACTGTGTAAGGTTGCCATACCCCATTCGTGTCAAGGTACGATGAGTTGTGCATTCTTTCATTTGTTTTTAGGTATCAATGTTGTACAGGACTGTCCGTTGACTAACCGTAGCCTGTCTGTTGCTCTGCACAATTAGTCATCCTCCTTTTGTTTTCTTTCATCAATTACCTGTTTTCGACCACTGGCTTGCCATTGGCTGTATGTCCTTTGGTTGATGGACCATTCTTGATACACACAGGGAACTGTTGAGCGTGAAAACCCCAGCAGCGTTGCAGTTCTTGACACCCTCAAAACGGTGCGCCATTTTAGGTGTTCCTAATGTTTTGTACACTCTGTCAATATTTACATAGAGGCAAAAAGAGGTTATACTATTCACACATTAGCCAGCTTTTGACACTATTTTAAAAAGTGGTTATGGTTGGTATGGCTTTGAATTGCTGTGGTAGTTTGTTTCACTCAACAGCGCTGGTATATAACAATGTGTTCTTACCAGATAGACTCTTATATTTAAAAGTGAATATTAGAGTCTCTGGCTCTGGTATTATGCTTGATTGGTACCTTGGGGCTGAGTCAGTGATAATTCTGTGGACCAGACCAAGTTGAATACATTTTTCCACAGATAGCCAGCCTAGCTGCTTAAAATGCTCAACCTCCAGATGAGTATGAGGGGGAAGTTTAAGTACAGTTCTTACAAGCTTGTTTTGGCTGGTCTGTAGCTTATTCTTTAGATGTTTGGTGAACCATGATGTGCAGGCAAAATCAAAGTGAAGCTGGACTATCACAGTTGCCAGGGTCTTCAGGACAGGGTTCCCCAACTGGCAGAATTTGGCGCGCAGGTGCTTTTATTTGGCCCACTATGTTTTCTGAGCAAATGTAAATATTTTTTACAAAAAGGAAATCATTTATTTTGCTTGTTGAACATAAGACTAAAAACACCAAGAAATCCGCTCCAATTTATTTCTATCTGTTCCCAAGTATTCCCACTTATAATCGAGAGACGTTTGATCGCATACAAATGTAATCAAGGTTTGAAATGATGCTTTAGTCAAGTATTATACAGTGTATTCGTAAAGTATTTAGACCCCTTTACTTTTTCCACATTTAGTTACGTTACAGCCTGATTCTAAAATGTATTAAATAGTAGTTTTTCCCTCGTCAATTGACACACAATACCCCATAATGATAAAGCAAAAACAATTTTAGGAATTTTTGCACAAAAAAAAAAATCACATTTACATATGTTTTCAGACCTTTGGCAGCACCTTTGGCAGTGATTTTACATCCTCGAGTCATCTTGCTAAAAGCTTGGCATACCCGTATTTGGAGTTTCTCCAAAAATCTCTGCAGATCTTCTCAAGCTCTGTCAGGTTGGATGGGGAGCATCGCTGCACAGCTTTTTTAGGTCTTGTCCCGAAGCCACTCCTGCGTTGTCTTGGCTATGCGCTTAGGGCCATTGTCCTGTTAGAAGGTTTTGTCCTGGACAATTGTCCTGGAGCAGGTTTTCATCAAGGATCTCTCTGTACTTTGCTCCATTCATCTTTCCCTCAACCCTGACTAGTCTCCCAGTCTCTGCCACTGAAAAACATCAAACAACATGATGCTGCCACCATGCTACACCGTAGGGATGGTGCCAGGTTTCCTCCAGATGTGACGCTTGGCATTCAGGCCAAAGAGTTCAATCTTGGTTTCATCAGACCAGAGAATCTTCTTTTGGTGCCTTGCGGCAAAGTCCAAGCGGTCTGTCCTGTGCCTTTTTTTTCCTTTTACTGAGGAGTGGCTTTCGTCTGGCAGCTCTACCATAAAGGCCTGATTGGTGGAGTGCTGCAGAGATGGTTGTTACTTCTGGAAGGTTCTTCCATCTCCACAGAGGAACTCTGGTTCTTGGTCACCTCCATGACCAAGGCCCTTCTCCCCCGATTGCTCAGTTTGGCTGGGAGACAAGCTCTAGGAAGAGTCTTGGTCATTCCAATCTTCTTCCATTTTAGATTAATGGAGTTCACTGTGTTCTTGGGGACCTTCAATACTGCAGACATGTTTTGGTACCCTTCCCCAGATATGTGCCTCGACACAATCCTGCCTTGGAGCTCTACAGACAGTTCCTTCGACCTCATGGCTTGGTTTTTGCTCTGACATGCACTGTCAACTGTGGGACCTTATATAGACAGGTGTGTGCTTTTCCAAGTCATGTCCATTAAATTGAATTTACCACAGGTGGATTCCAATCAAGTTGGGTCTGAATACTTATGTAAAATCTGTTTTTTATTTTAATAGTTTTGCAAAAATTAAGCATAAAGAAATATGTTTTCGCTTTGTCATTATGTGGTATTGTGTGTCGATTGATGAGTAAAACATGTATTTATCAATTTTAAAATAAGACTGTAATGTAAGAAAATGTGTCAAAAGTCAAGGTGATCTGAATACTTTCCGAATGGTATTTTATTAGGATCCCCATTAGCTGTTGCAAAAGCAGCAGCTACTCTTCCTGGGGTGCACACAAAACATGAAACATAATACAGACATAATACAGACATAATGCAAAACATCAATAGACAATACATTTTTTTAAAGGTACACGTAGCCTACATATCAATGCATACACACAAACTATCTAGTTCAAATAGGGGAGAGGCGTTGTGCCGCAAGGTGTTGCTTTTTCTGTTTTTTTTAAACCAGGTTTGCTGTTTATTTGAGCAATATAAAGATGAAAGGAAGTTCAACGTGATGAGAGCTAAATATAATACTGTAAGCTTTCTTGAATTGGTTCTGGATTTGGGTACTGTGAAAAGACCCCTGGTAGCATGTTTGGTGGGATACGTGTGTGCCAGAGCTCTGTGTAAGTTGACTATGCAAACAATTTGGGATTTTCAACACATTACTGTTTCTTATAAAAATAAGTGATGCAGTCAGTCTCTCTTCGTCTCTTAGCCAAGAGAGACTGGCATGCATAGCATTAATATTAGCCCTCTGATTACAATTAAGAGCAAAACATGTCACTCTGTCCTGGGCTTAACTAGGTCTTTCCTTGCATCACTGGACCACATGACTGGACAATAATCAAGATTAGATAAAACTAGAGCTTGCAGAACTTGCTTTTTGGAGTGTGGTGTCAAAAAAGCAGAGCATCTCTTTTATTACGGCTAGACCTCTCCCCATCTTGACAACCATTGAATCTATATATTTTGACCATGATAGTTTACAATCTAAGGTAACGCCAAGTAATTTAGTCTCCTCAACTTGTTCAACAGAAACACCATTCATTACCAGATTAATCTGAGGTCTAGCACTTAAGGAATGATTTGTACCAAATACAATGCTCTTAGTTTTAGAGATGTTCAGAACCAGTTTATTACTGGCCACCCATTCCATAACTGACTGCAACTCTTTGTTAAGGGTTTCAGTGATTTCATTAGCTGTGGATGCTGATGCGTATATGGTTGAATCATCAGCATACATGAACACACATGCTTTGTTTAATGCCAGTGGCAGGTCATTGGTAAAAATAGGAAAGAGTAGAGGGCCTAGATAGCTGCCCTGCGGTACACCACACTTCACATTTTTTACATTAGAGAAGCATTTGCGGTCAATTTGCAGTCTACAAATTATTTGTAATTATCTTCCGACCATCTGCTCAAGAAAAAAATTGGCCCGCGCTTGAATCTAGTTGATTATCCCTGCTTTAGTGTGTATAGCTAGGTTTCCATGCAATTAGCAACAGATTTTCATGAAAAAATTTGAAAATCCACAAAACCAATATGCACATTTTCCCATCAGTTGTTTAAAATTGGCTTGTTTCTTGTAAAAGTATGTGCGTAAATATGTGGTGCACATAAAAATGACTTAAATTCATGGACCAAATAAAAAATACAAGTTAAACGGGTTTCCATCGCATTTAAACTCTGGACCTACTGATGGTTTTGGTACAAAAACAAAGTGTAGGTATAGCGAATGTGTCCACTCTGGTATACAGTGCGGGTATAGCCCACATGATGAAATGATCAACAAAAGTGTGAGATTATTTTTCGCAAACAGCAGCCAAGCATCGATCATCATGTCACCAGAATAAGACCCTCAATATTTATTGAAAGGAGCATCAAGCTCGTCACCATGCACATTCACCACCTGGTGAAGTTCATCATTATTTTCTCTGTAGCCTAATAAACTGCATGCTTTCCCATGATGTCATGATATTTTTTATCCAACATGTACTTTACATGCATTAAAAGGTTGGATGGAAATCTGATTGATGTCAAGCCATTTTGAAGATGCTGGAATTATATTTTGGACGACCGTGTACATGCCTACAGGAGACATTTGAAGTAGCCTAATCAGATTAAAACATTGAGTGGTTGAGTTTATGCCACATAGAAAATGTGATAAATACTTTTTAAAGGTTAGATGACAATTACAGTATTTAAGCTATATTGAAGCATTAGGTTCTAGGTGTTTGAGGAACAGCTGGTCGGATTGGAGAAGAGGCAGAGGACCTGTTAAATTTTCCTGAATAGCTAGGCCTACCAGAAGCATATGTGGCCACATTATTATATACTGAACAAAAATATAAACGCAACATGTAAAGTGTTGGTCCCATGTTTCATGAGCTGAAATAAAAGATCCCAGAAATGTTTCATGTGAATAGAAAGCTTATTTCTCTCAAATGTTGTGCTCAGATTTGTTTACATCCCTGTTAGTGAGCATTTCTCCTTTGCCAAGCTAGACCACATCTGTCAGGTGGATGGATTATCAAGAAACTGATTAAACAGCATTGTCCTTACACATGTGCACCTTGTGCTGGGGACAATGAAATGCCACCAAAATCTGCAGCTTTGTCACACAGCACAATGCCACAGATGTTGCCAGAGAATTGAATGTTCATTTCTTTACCATAAGCTCCGCCAATGTCGTTTTAGAGAATTTGGCTGTACGTTCAACCAGCCTCATGACCGCAGACCACGTGTAACCACGCGAGCCCAGGACCTCCACATCTGGCTTCTTCACCTGCGGGATCATCTGAGACCAGCCACCCCGCCAGCTGATGAAACTGAGGAGTATTTCTGTCTGTATTAAAGCCCTTTTGTGGGAAAAAACTAACTCTGATTGGCTCCCCAGTGGGTGGTCCTGGCTCCCAAGTAGGTGGGCCTATACCCTCCCAGTCTCACCCATGGCTGTGTCCATTCACATGAAATCCATAGATTAGGGCCTTCCTCAGTAAAATCGCTGAAATTGTTGCATGTTGCGTTTTATATTTTTGTTACGTACAGGATGACTTGGGAGAATCATGATCCACAACAGACGGCGTATCTCACTATCAGAAGTAAAAATACAGCCAGACGGGCCTGCTACTGTGCCTTTCTAGACCTTATAAACTGTAAAGAGTTGACAGACCCACAACTGATCCAATTGGAATGAAACATTGACATCACAGGGCTTTTGTGCCATTATTCATATTACATTTTCACTGCAGCCAGGAGTAGCATTTGAAAACAATAATGCAATTATTCATTGCATGGCGGTGATGCTCACACTTACTCGCATGATATCTTTGAATTTACTGCAGACAATAGTCTTCATTTATTGCATTTATAAGTTATTTGAATTAGAGGAATTATAAGGATCATTTTAATTTTCCCATCTTTATATTAGAAAGTCTAGGTTCTATATGCCTGAAAGAAGCATCCTTTTGTTTGTAACTTGCAATCCAAAGTGCCACACTGCCATCAACTCTATGTGCAGAAAGCCTGCGGTGAGTGTGTGTCTGAAATAGCCCCCCTCTCGCCAGGGCAGTGGTCCTATTTATTGGATGGAATAGAGACAATATGCCACTACAAGGCTAGTCTAGGAAGGATACTTGTATTGTCCCTAAACAATATCAACAGGGGATCTTTTTGAGCTGCGTGTCTTCACTGTTCCTTCATGTGCAGTTTGGCACCTGGCCTCTCCGCTGCCTATCAGCTATTTCTATTTGTTATTGTGGATTCATATAGAAAATGTATGCAGCTTTGAATGTTTGTGTGTGGTATGACTAAGCAATAAGGCACGGGGAGAGGGGGTGTGGTATATGGCCAATATAATATGGCTACGGGCTGTTCTTATGCACGACGCAACGCTGAGTTATATTGACCTGTGGTATGATTCAGCAATAAGGCACGAGGGGGGGGGTGTGGTATATGGCCAATATACCACGGCTAAGGGCTATTCTGAGGAGCAACGCAGAGTGCCTTGATACAGCCCTTAGTTGTGGTATATTGGCCATATACCGCAAACCCCCGATATGCCTTATTGCCATTATAAACTTGTTCCCAATCTAATTATAACAATAAATACCTTGGTATACGGTGTGATATACCATGGCTTTCAGCCAATCAGCATTCAGGGCTCGAATCACCAGGTTAATAATAAAAGATAGTGCATAAAGGAAATACCACCTTGACATAGGGGAGGCGCATGCAAGCAGGGTGGAATAAATTATATAGTAAGAGCTGCAAAAGAATGAATGTAAACCTGAAGGAAAAAAGACTCAACCCTCCCCAAGCAAAATCATTATAATTGGGAGCTAAAAAAAGCTATCTTCAAAAGTCTTAAATTCAAAGTTGAAACAGATCTACTTTGATTTTGTCGCATCATTGTCTAAATTAGATTGAAGTATATAATTACATGTTATAACTCGTCATTTAATAGGATCTCTGTGGATTCAAGTATGTATAGGCTATTTTGGGAAGTTGACAATCGTTTGCTGACCTCAAAGAGAAGTTAAGATTGGGGGAATACTATCCCTTAGTCAGCTCGCAGTAAAATACACAATACCATTTTAGCATAAAACTCAAGAGTATAAAAAATCTACTTGAATTTCTTTGTCAGGGGTTATAACAAAGAGAGGGCACACCTGCTGATTCAAAGATAAGTAGGGTCATTAAATAGGGCACCTGAGCAGTGACATATTCAATAAGGTGTGCCTAAATAGTGGTCACAATTTCATTGGGTTTCAATGGAGTTGTCATGCCAAATAATGTCAGGGCAAAATGTTCATTGATTTCGCTAAGTAATTGAGAGTCATGGTGTATGTCTGTGTGCGTTTTCTAGAATCCTCCATTTAGACTGCACTCTCTAGCCCCTCCCTGTTTGTGCCCCTCTCTCCTTTCAGCCAATCACAACAGCCCCCGTGGGTCATGTGACAGGAGGCAGATACTCAGGAATAAATATTTTACCAACCAGTGAAGTAGACCCCCCACACACACTGTTACACACCAGAGATCCTGTATATAATGACCAGATACTCATGTTTCCGCCCCAACAATGGGAGTCATTGTTCCAAAGGGGAAAGGCAGGCAGGCGACAAGCTTAGGTCCAAAATAAGCCCATATAAATGCATTGTGCTTAACTTGGACAGATTTTGGTGAGAGTGAATCCTCTTGCTTCGCCTCTTCCTTTCTGTACACACACACACACACACATACATACATTCTCACACATATCCAGGAAGCAGGCGTGGCAGAGAAGACAGGAAAACAAATCCCTACGCTTTAGTCGCTGATTTGTGAAAATAACAGACATGTGCCTTTTTACTTAGAGAGGAGAGGAGAGGGGAAGGGCTTTTTGTGCCTGTGGATGTGTTTTATATAAATCGCTTGTTGTTGTGCTTAAGTGGAATCTGGAGGATAATTGACGTTTGTTACAAGGTAAGAAAGGCCATGCGTCCCAAGTTTATGGCCTACGGTGTAATGTATTTGTGTAATATTTCCAATTGGCTGGTGAGGTAGAACATATGACTTTTGACATGCGTGGCCTTACAGTTTCAGTGTGTACTGTGTGGAAAACCGGCGTGTGCCTGTGAGAAGGAGGTTGTGTATGTATCTGTCCACTGGAGAGCCACACACAAAGGTCTGCTGTTAATGGCTCCAATCTAACAGCCATTAAGGTCCTCTTTAGCCGGCTGCCTTTTTCTCTCCGTCTTTTTCTCTCTTTTATGGACTGATGCTTTTCTACTCACTGGTTGTCTTAAGGTTAAGTCTGGTAGTTGTTCACAAAATGTGTTCTTTTGAATGGCAGGATGTAAGTGAATATGGTTCTCATTCAGTACCACACATAGCTGGGGCACGCTGTGAATATTGTGGGATATGTATTTCTTATATCCAGGGCTCTATCGTTCTTGGGCTCTGTGTCCTGTGTCTGTGCAACTGTGCATGTGTGTGTCATCCTCTGAGTGACATCATTATTGACCGTGACATTCATGCCACTGAAAGTGAGGGGTGCGGTGGGGGATGTGGTTGCTTAGGCAGCCATGTTGTACAGATGAAATCAAATGTTATTTGTCACATGTGCCGAATACAACAGGAGTAGAGACCTTACAGTGAAATGCTGACAGACGTTGGACATGCGTCCTGTCCTTTGACTTTAGGCCCTATCCCTCTATCTCGTACCCAGGTGAGGAGAGGGTGGCTCATAATGATGACTGGAATGAAGTGACTGGTAATCAAACGCAAGGAAACCATGTTTGATGTGTCAATGCCATTCCATTCCAGCCGTTAGTGTGAGCCCGTCCTCCACAGTTAAGGTGGAGGACTGTGATCTAGTCTCTGTTTGCTGGTCTCTGTGTAATCATATCCAGCTCTCTCACAATATGGAGAAGGAAAAACACTTTAGGAGTGAGAAATTACATTTTTTTCAGGCTTTTCAATATGGGATGATTTTTCAATCATTTTGAGGTTGTTTGTCAGTGAGTTGTGTCATAGCTGTGACATCATTATGTTAAGATGCTGTTCTTGAGATGCGGTAGCTATTAGGATCTCATCATTATGATTCATTTCATATGGCGGTGACCAGGGATGACTTAGTACCGTTTCCTATATGTGAATTAGAGTTCAGAGCAGGATGACCTGCTCAATGCCTTTTTTTATCCAATTCTCCCAGAGAATCATGTCACTTGGCCTGCTTTCAAGCTAAGCTTGCGTGTGCTGCAAGTGACCATTAATTGCACAGGTATTAAAACTGAAGTGTCGGGAGCTGAGGCTGTTGTTTTCAACACCGGTGCAAAATTCAGTTTTATTCATCTTTCTTGACTTTGTTCTGGGGCAGAGGTACGCCCCTGAAACTGGTAACTGGAAGTTATTCAGTTTAAATCCAATTCTGCTACAGTTTAATTAATGAAATATGCAAACCCAATAGCTTACCGATGTGCAGATGGACATGAAGTTAATAAATAACAGCGTTGTACCATCACATATCTGTAACAGACACAAACTTTATTAATGTGTGCTCCTGCTCATTAAACCATATCTGTGTGTTTCTCCTCTTTAAGGTTGGCCAACCAACAGATGGAGAATGACGGCTACTCTGAGAAATCAGAGCACGATGCCCAGGAGGATTGGGACAACGGGGCCAATGAGAACGGAGGTCGGCTGACGGAGGAGAGCGACATGGACCAATCGGACGAGTTGTCTCCGGGGCTGCAGGCCACATCCTACGTCGAGCAGAGCCAGGAGGAGATGGCCGAGGTGAAACACGACAGGACATCACTCACAGACGGCTATAACATACACTGACAGGTTATTAGTGGTTCAGCACGTTACAAAGCCTTTAGCTAGCCAGTGATGATTTATTCTAAATCTATCAAATTTATTGGTGAACATCAGGGGCCACATGAAATGTGACGTGGGGCCGGCTTTGACCGCCGGGCAGCTACGTGATTATCAGGACTGTAGGGTAAAGACAAAAAGAGACATGATGACTATTTATCGTAGGAATGGGAAATACGTTTTCCTCTACTGAAAGGAGTCTATTTCGAATGAATCAAAACTTACATTTTCCAAACTTGCTTCTGTGTGTCCCTTTCTCCCAGGCTGGTGAGGCGTCCCAGGTGGAGACGGTGTCTGAGGAGAACAAGGGTCTGATCTGGACCCTGCTAAAGCAGCTGCGGCCTGGCATGGACCTGTCTAAAGTGGTCTTGCCCACCTTCATCCTGGAGCCACGCTCTTTCCTGGACAAACTATCGGACTACTACTACCACGCTAATCTGCTGTCGGAGTATGACAATACTAGACTAGTAGTACACTTGTAGCTCAACTATTACCGCCATTACTTTACCTCTACTATGTCACTACCACTGTACCAATCTACTGTATGAGATAGTAGATACACTCTAACTGAACAAAGCCCTGTGTTCATCTCTCCCTTTCCCTCCCTCCCTCTCTCTCTCTCTCTCTCTCTCTCTCTCGCACTCTCTGTTTTTTTCTTCTATGTCCTCTCTCGCTCTTGCTCTCTCTCTGGTCCCAGGGCTGCGAGGGAGGAGAGTCCATATGGCAGAATAAAGCAGGTCGTGCGCTGGTACCTGTCTGGCTTCTACAAGAAGCCCAAGGTAAACTCGCCTGTTCTTTAAGGGTAATAATACAAAGTGACACTCTCCTATTTCTGGGGTTGGCTGGAGGAGTCATTGTAGTTCTGAGTGACTGGTCTGACTTCCATTCTACGATTGTACCACTGTATAAACATACAACCAATATTCAAGCCAAAATTTGAAAAACAAAAATTCCGTAGTGTAAACTCTGTGGGTTGTGGAATGGGAGATTGCGGAGTTGGGTTAGTTATTTCATTTCTGTAGGGTCTTGGTAAAGAATTTATACCATAGATGGGTCAAATTAAAAAAATATTGAGTCATTGTTCTTTCAGGCTGATATATTCTATCTTATATACGCTAGACTGGGGAAGAGGTAAGAGTGTCTCTGGTGTAACTGCCACAGGGACTCCCAGAATTACAGGTTCAGCTGCTTTCCAAGCCAGGTATACCTGATACACACAGCAACACAGACACGTGATAGGGTGTGGCAAACAGAGGTAGAGCAACGCTTAATTGTAATATGTCACTCTTTTATTCTTTCATTTTGTATTTGCCTGTTAATCTATTTTGTAGTGCTGACCCCAATTAGTTGACTGGTCGATTGTTTGGTCGTTAGGCTGTTGGTCGACCGAGATTTGTTTTAGTTGAGCAGTAACGCATATATACATACAGATAGACATATATACATACAGATAGACATACACTAACGTTCAAAAGTTTGGGGTCACATAGAAATGTCCTTGTTTTTGAAAGAAATTCACATTTTTTTTGTCCATTAAAATAACATCAAATTGATCAGAAATACAGTGTAGACATTGTTAATGTTGTAAATGACTGTTGTAGCTTGAAACGGCTGATTGTTTATGGAATATCTACATAGGCGTAAAGAGGCCCATTATCAGCAACCATCACTCCTGTGTTCCAATGGCAAGTTGTGTTAGCTAATCCAAGTTAATCACTTTAAAAGGCTAATTGATCATTAGAAAACCCTTTTGCAATTATGTTAGAACAGCTGAAAACTGTTGTTTCTGATTAAATAAGCAACAAAACTGGCCTTCTTCAGACTAGTTGAGTATCAGGAGCACCGGCATTTGTGGGTTCGATTACAGGCTCAATGGCCAGAAACAAATAACTTTTTTCAGTCTATTCTTGTTCTGAGAAATGAAGGCTATTCCATGCCAGAAATTGCCAAGAAACTGAAGATCTCGTACAACGCTGTGTACTATTCCCTTTACAGAACAGCACAAACTGTCTCAAACCAGAATAGAAAGATGAGTGTGACGCCCAAAAGGACATTAGTGTCTAGTTTGAGAAACAGACGCCTCACAAGTCCTCAACTAGCAGCTCCATTAAATAGTACCTGCAAAACACCAATGTCAACAGTTGAAGAGGCGACTCCGGGATGCTGGACTTCTACACACAAAAATATATACACTCGCACACACAGTAAATGTGCCCATTTGGGGGATCTGATAGTATTTTTGATTGGCTGAACGCACCACCACTAATAACCTGTGTAGCTTTTCAAGGTAATGTTGTCTTCACCTCAAACAGTAAGCAAACAAAGTCTGTTTTTACATCCATTGAGAATTACAATAGTTCCTCAATGTATTTAAAAACTATATTTTCAGGTCTCTCCCTTTCGACAACCACACAGCATGAAAGGGAAACATGGCATGCTCTGATCCAGTTGAAAAGTCATAAAATAGGCCTACCTGATTACTTCTTATCAGTGCTGGACTTGGACTGAAATAGGTTCTGGTACTCATTTTGGGTGCTGGTAGTGTTTATATGTAGGTGCAGGAGCGCCACAATAATAGATAAGAGATAATATTCTATAGAAGGATCAGTAAGTTCGCTAGCTTCGGGCCAGACCCAAGTTAATAGTTGATACAATGTTTCAAGTTTGTTGCAATCAGGCCAATGTGATTTATAGAATATTTATTTTTATCAGGATATTTTATACCTGCAGATAGTTTATTTGTTGGCTATTTTTACATAGTTGGCAATAGAAGTTACTTTTTAGGTTCGTGTCATTTTCATTTAGATTTGGATAGAATTTTGATTAACCACATGACAATGATTTTGAGATATGAAGACGTTATTACAAATGAAATGAAACTGTTTCATGAAAATGTGCACATGAAAACCATAACTGGCACGCAGATCAGGAGAAATGGTCGGATAAATTGGTATTCAACATGAGACTCCTCGTGTAATCTATTACCCGCAACTTCAGGAGAGTAATGGCAGAATCTGCTAAAAGCCAACAGGAGTGGGAGGAGAATAGTTGGGTCAGGTAATTTTTTTTCTTCTTTTCTGGAGCCCTCTTGAGGCATTTGTCATAAGCTTAAAGCATCAGACAAGCTCAGTGCATGTAGTTGCTTTTATTAAAACACAGTATGTCTATATATGGAGAAATACACCTTTAAAAAATGTTGACCAATCGATTGGTCGAAAGAACAGGCAACTTTCTGTCGTCAAATATTTTTTGTTTCGTCGGGGACAGCCCTACTATTTTGTATGATACACAGTTTGGAATGAGTGCATTCATGTGATAGATATTAACAGTATGTATGTGTGTCTGTGCTTGGGTGTGTCTGTATTCATCATTGTGTCCATGCAGCTATGGTTATTTGTGTTTGAATCCTTTGATTTGATATTTTAAATGAAGTATGGCTGTGTGCATGTATGTGATCGATTTTAACAGTAGTGGATGGGTGTGCGTGTTACAGGGACTGAAGAAGCCCTATAACCCCATCCTAGGAGAGACGTTTCGCTGTTGCTGGCTCCACCCTCAGACAGACAGCTGCACCTTTTACATCGCAGAGCAGGTGAGACGACCCATATACTTCTTACACACACACAGCAAGTGTGTACCGCTGTCGCTGTCATAACTCTGCAGGTCTTTTGTCTAGAAGCTAGCTAAACCCGAGCTATTGTGCTAATGGCTGCCTCAGACCTGAGGCCATGTTAGTGGCAGATCTACATGCTTCGTCCCCAGACTTCAGCTGCCTCCTAACTAAACTCATTGACAGCCCTACTGCTTAATATTACTGTTGTGTATCTGAAATACCAGTATTGGACAAGTCCAAGTAGTAGTCCTTACGGCAGGCTTCACATGCAAATAGACTCTGTCTCAATGGGTTACTATTATGATATTTAAAAAATGAACAGTAACACACACCAGTCCAATAATGTTAACAGTAACACACACCAGTCCAATAATGTTAATGAACAGTAACACACACCAGTCCAATAATGTTAATGAACAGTAACACACACCAGTCCAATAATGTTAATGAACAGTAACACACACCAGTCCAATAATGTTAATGAACAGTAACACACACCAGTCCAATAATGTTAATGAACAGTAACACACACCAGTCCAATAATGTTAATGAACAGTAACACACACCAGTCCAATAATGTTAATGAACAGGAACACATACCAGTCCAATAATGTTAATGAACAGGAACACACAACAGTCCAATAATGTTAATGAACAGTAACACACAACAGTCCAATCATGTTAATGAACAGTAACACACACCAGTCCAATCATGTTAATGAACAGTAACACACACCAGTCCAATAATGTTAATGAACAGTAACACACACCAGTCCAATAATGTTAATGAACAGGAACACATACCAGTCCAATAATGTTAATGAACAGGAACACACACCAGTCCAATAATGTTAATGAACAGTAACACACACCAGTCCAATAATGTTAATGAACAGTAACACACACCAGTCCAATAATGTTAATGAACAGTAACACACACCAGTCCAATAATGTTAATGAACAGTAACACACACCAGTCCAATAATGTTAATGAACAGTAACACACACCAGTCCAATAATGTTAATGAACAGTAACACACACCAGTCCAATAATGTTAATGAACAGTAACACACACCAGTCCAATAATGTTAATGAACAGGAACACACACCAGTCCAATAATGTTAATGAACAGTAACACACACCAGTCCAATAATGTTAATGAACAGTAACACACAACAGTCCAATAATGTTAATGAACAGGAACACACACCAGTCCAATAATGTTAACAGGAACACACACCAGTCCAATAATGTTAACAGGAACACATACCAGTGTTTAAAATAGAAAAAAACAATCATTAAGAATTCTTCATCAGTTACCATGTGAATAATTTCTCAACCTTAAAGTTTTAATAAAGGTGTACGTTTTTAACCAGTTCAAGCGGCAGGTAGCCTCGTGGTTAGTCCGTCGGACTCGTAACTGAAAGGTTGCAAGATCAAATCCCTGAGTTGACATGGTTTAAATCTGTCATTCTGCCCCTGAATAAGGCAGTTAACCCACTGTTCCTAGGCGTCATTGTAAATAAGAATTTGTTCTTAACTGACTTGCCTAGTTAAAAAAAGAAAAAATAACAAATCTAATGTCGGAATTATTTAACAATCACAATTGAACAATAATTCATGAACCTGTTTATTCATGGTTGTGCGGTCTATCAGTGGGAAAGCTGGGGGTGTTTCTTCAGTTTGGTAAGTTTGTTGAAGTATGGGGTGATGGTTGACAGGGCAGTTCGGAGGTCATGCTGCCTGTCCAGTTTGTTTCTGCTTTTAGTTTTCAGCATGGCCATAGCAGAGAAACAATTTTCACACTAATATGTAGTGCTGAAGGGTAACATTATTTGTTACCCTGCAGCATGTTTTCCACTTTCCGGATGATAACGATATACTGTACTTTTTAAAAGAAGTGAAAGTGCCTTTCTCAGCCCAGCTGCAATTATTTTTCCGGTGTGGTCGTCTGGGAAATAAGAGGTCTAAAGGCATTTGTTTTGCAACTTCCAGTTGTCCGTCAATGTAATGAATCATGAGGCTCTGTGGTCCGGCTTGACCATAAGTCTTCAGTGGTAGAGAAGAATGCACCGTTACGGATTTCCTTGGCAACTCCGTCACGACATTCTGTGTAGAGTTCTGCCAGACATGTTTTGCTGAAGTATTTACGGCTCGGTTCTAGAGTTCGCGTCAACTTTGTGAAACCGTCTTTCTCCACAGTTTGAATTGGTTCTACGTCTTTCGCTATGTGATACACAATTGCACTCGTTATCTCATTCCACTTCTTGCTCTTCTTGTCATAGGCAGTACCACTAACGAATGATTCCTTGAATGATAGCTGAGTGCGAGTCTGGCTTGGAGATGTCTTGCTCCGGGGGTTTGCTGCACGCATTCTGGTAGATACTTCACAGTCACGCACATGCAGGGTTTTCAGGTGGTGAAACAGTTTGCTGGTCTTTGACTAACACAATCCGTCGACACAACTTACACAGTACCTGTTTGTTGGTCGAGGTCGGATATCTTAAAGCCAGACCAATGCAAAAATCCATATTATGGCACACCGTCAGAGGTATTCACGTTCATACCGGTATACTGCCCACCCCCACTCACTCTATGTAAGAGTGACTGCTAAATGACTCAAATGTAAATGGTTCCACATCGCACTCGGTGCTCTCTCCAGGATCACTTTACTACACCGTAGTGCGTTCCCGTCATGGCAGCTGCCCCATCAGTGGTCACACCGACACACCCATCTCAGGCCAACCCCACGGAGCCCAGGTACATATCCATCGTGTTAAAGACATACTCTGGTGGTGGTGGGCAAATCAACTCCTCAGTGTTATTTTCCCAGGCGTGTCTGACATCTGTGCCGTGTGCGTAATGGCCATTTGCACTGATGCGCTCTGTCTGGTGCGTTATGTCTTCAGACATGTCCTGGATTCTCCTCCTAATGGTGTCATTGGATAGGGGTTAAGTTTGTTGGCGGCTTACTCTCCCAAGATTTCAGTTGCACGTATCAATCACAGCAGAGAGAATGAGACCCTCTGCGCTGGTGTGGGCTTTTTTTGCACTTAGCAATGCGCTGGGCCACAAGGCGATGCGCGAATGCATTTTCTTGTACCGTGCATACGTTCTTCAGTGAATCTTGTGAGGCCTCCAGATGTTGATATTTTCTTGAAGAACAAAAAAAAGTCAGCTGTCTTTGTTTCTTGGATGCTTGATGTCCAGGTGCCTTTTCATTTTGGAGGGTCTACACCCACCCTGCCTTTTCTATATATGTAAAACCATATTTGATTCAGTCGGGGTCGTATTTTCTCTTCTTGACAGGGACCAGGTTGTCTGCCTTGATGTTGACATTGAAAGCAGCCGTAGATGAACATGGAGCTGCACGTTTTATAAACGTGTCCATGATTTTACTCTGACAGCTAGCCTCCATGACTTAAGTGAAAGCCTACTATCCACATGTGCAATGACTGCAGAACATAGTTAGCTGTCAATCAAGCTACAGTTGCAAGAAAAAGTTTGTGAACCCTTTGGAATTACCTGGATTTCTGCATTGATTACTCATCAAATCTGGTCTGATCTTCATCGAAGTCACAATAATAGAGAAACAATTACATTTTTATTGGATCAGTGTGTATGTCGAGAAATGTCAGTTCATTGGATCAGTGTGTGTGTGGGGGGGCGAGAATGTTATTGTATTGGTCATTGAGTGTGTACAGCGCAAGAACCCTCAGAGTTCGAACATAACTAGCCATTTTACGACTGCGGACTCGCTGCACGTGTAAAGTGAACAACAATAAGCGGTGCACATGTTTTAGATATTATTTTATACAAGTTGTGGGGGTCGCGACTTCCCCAGTTGAGAATCACTGCCCGAAATAACACACTCCCTATCTTTCTATCTCAGATCTCCCACCACCCACCAATCTCTGCCTTCTACGTCTGCAACAAGAAGGACGGCTTCTATATCAGCGGCAGCATCTTGGCCAAATCCAAGTTTTACGGTACGCTGGCTTATCTGCACACCACAATCTTTGTTCTTGTGTAGTCAATCTAGTGTCGGGAATTAAATTGAGCTTCATGGTGTTTCTATCTACTCTATGCCTAAAGGTGTATATGAAACAGATCTTTACAGCATGAACAGATCTGGGACCAGGTTGATCGGTGTAAATTCTAATGTCCTGTTCCAGGTAACTCTCTGTCTGCCATACTGGATGGCAGAGCCAGATTGATGCTGCTGGGCAGGGATGAGGAGTACGTCATCACCATGCCTTACGCACACTGTAAAGGTACTACTTTTTTTAAAATCCAGAAACGGTCTTTCTGGAATCTAAATATCTCTGGTTTTCTGAGCAACTCTAACATTGAATCCTTAATTGCTGCATCCATTTTTGGGCTTATGTATATTCATATTATTAATAAAAAATAAAAATAAAATTAACATGAGCTTAGTTCAACATTCGTACCCCATCAGAACCCAATACAAGTACATCTAAACAACTTTTCATCGTTTTTGGGATTGTCAATACTCCCTGACTGTCTAGCTTTACATTTCTGTGATTTATTAGCGAGCTGGACACATTCAAGAAACTATAAGACTGTAGGTCCGTTGTCATTTCTACAACAGTGTCGATTTGGTTTCAGTCATTTGAAAAATACAGTGCATTCGGAAAGTATTCAAACCCCTTAACCTTTTCCACATTTTGTTACGTTTACAGCCCTATTCTAAAATGGATGAAAACACATATTGTATTTAATCAATCTACACAATAACCCATAATGAAAAAAAAAAACGCATTGATTATATGCAGCGTAGGACACGCCAGATAAACTAGTAATATCATCAACCATGTGTAGTTAACTAGTGATTATGATCGATTGATTGTTTTTTATAAGATAAGTTTAATGCTAGCTAGCAACTTACCTTGGCTTCTTACTGCATTCACGTAACAGGCAGGCTCCTCGCGGAGTGCAATGTAATCAGGTGGTTAGAGCGTTGGACTAGGTAAGGTTGCAAGATTGAATCCCCGAGCTGACAAGGTAAAAATCTGTCGTTCTGCCACAGTTAAGCCACCGTTCCTAGGCCATCATTGAAAATAAGAATGTGTTCTGAACTGACTTGCCTAGTTAAATAAAGATGAAATAAAGGTGTAAAAAAAAATGTTTTGTCCAAATCGGTGTCCAAAAATACAGATTTCCGATTGTTATGAAAACTTGAAATCGGCCCTAATTAATCGGCCATTCCAATTAATCGGTCGACCTCCAGTCTGAATACTCTGAAGGCACTGTATATTGAGCTTTTTTGTTGCTCAAACCACCCGCAGGCCAGATTTGTGCCTACACAGATTGGCCTCAAAACATGGTTAAAACTATCATCTTGTTAGCATGGATGCTCAGTCCTTGCATCCATAGCTCTGTCTCTGAATCTGAGTGGCTACATTTCTCCAGGCCCATCCCTCAAATTTTTACCAGAACAGGCGGGTTGACCGCTTTGCTATTGTTTCAACAAGGATTGTAGTTTTAACACTAGAACTGCTGTGCCTCGTTGGATTCCTCTTCAGGTCATTCTGACTGCAGCATTCTAATTAATATAGTTCATAAATGCTATTTGTAAAAATAATTTGTGTTTATGAAGGCCTTGGGTGACATTAGAATAAGATTTGTTTTTATTTCTTTCAATAACAGTCGCATTTATTAGTTTGTTACTGTAGGCTATATATAAAAACTGAAAAACACATACGCCAACATTTATTTTAAAAACAAAATATTAGTGGATGGCCTTTGTTACAACTATGAAACAGGAAGCATATGTGTTGGAATAAGGTAACAGCTGCTTTTTATAATGAAAAAAATGTAAATACCCCAACCACCAAGCCATCATTATAAGTGCCAAGTGGCCTTGCTAAATAGTGAAACACAGCACAAAATAAATAATGGCATTATAATAAAAGTGTTTATTTGACAGCAGCCAAAATAGTTAAAAATTGTCTGCTTATGCTTACATGGTGTGCGTTGTCACGCAATGACGTCAGTCGGATCTCATTTAGCTGTTATCCATTGTCCTAACAGTTGGCACCATTTTTTGTAAACTTTCACTTGCTTTGACCTGCTTTGTTTGGTTGTAGTGTGAAATAGTCCCCCGTTTTCTCTTTATTGTGTTCCTGTTGTCTTGTCATTCTTCAGCACCGTTGTGGAATACAAAAGGCTGTGCAGGTGTCTTATTTCGGGCGCTCCCGTCTCACTTTGTTCATGGTGCTGGCCAGACTTGTTTTCTTTGCAAGCAAATTGTTAGCCGATGAGAGGGAAGTTAAGAAAAAGTCCACGGTGACATTTGTCCCCTTGCCAACATAAGGTTCCATAAGTCCCATCACCACATTCTCCAACACTCTCTCACCTGTTGCCCAATATTGACATTTTACAAGATATTGAATTGTTCAGCAAGTACAATTACGCACGCTTCCACTGTGTAGCCTAATCCGAGTAGGCCAGAGTAGAATGATAAGACTGCTTTGATTCATACTGTTTTAAAGATTATAATTACAATCGATCAATGCAATAGAAAGAACGTAATTCAGTCACAATTGGGGATTCCATAATTATACATTGCTCACGTCCCTTCACTCATCAACTTACCTTTTCTCCCCATCATACTTAACTTCATTTATTTCATCTGTTATGTGTGTGAAATTAGTTTAGGTTCAGTTTCGAGGGAATTATCTGGGTGATTGTCAGCTTGGGCACTGCATGTTCCAGTGTCAGGAGAAGGAGACAGGGAGAAAGAGGGACAACTGGGGGAAACCATTCAAATAATGACATTCCCTCCTAAAACTGGTTATAACTCCAGTTCCGTTTGTGATATTAAGATTCTAACAATGACAGTGTGTTATAAACTTATTTAGGAAAAGTCGATGACGGAGTGGGGGATTAATTTTTTTTTTAAATGGCTGCTTTAATGGTTCTAGTGTTAAAGGCTTGTCTTTTCTGATCTGCTTATTCCAGTGCCTGCGTAATGGTCTTTGTCGTACTTTCATAATACAGTTGAAGTCGGAAGTTTACATACTTAGGTTGGAGTAATTAAAACTAGTTTTTCAACCACTCCACAAATTTCTTGTTAACAAACTATAGTTTTGGAAAGTCTGTTAGGACATCTACTTTGTGCATGACACAAGTCATTTTTCCAATAATTGTTTACAGACAGATTATTTCACTTATTCACTGTATCACAACTCCAGTGGGTCAGAAGGTGACATAAACTAAGTTGACTGTGCCTTTAAACAGCTTGGAAAATTCCAGAAAATGATGACATGGCTTCGGAAGCTTCTGATAGGCTAATTGACATAATTTGGGTCAATTGGAGATGTACCTGTGGATGTATTTCAAGGCCTACCTTCAAACTCAGTGCCTCTTTGCTTGACATCATGGGGAAATTAAAAAAAATCAGCCAAGACCATAGAAAAAAAATTGTAGACCTCCACATGTCTGGTTCAACCTTGGGAGCAATTTCCAAATGCCTGAAGGTACCACGTTCATCTGTACAAACAATAGTATGCAAGTTTAAACACCATGGGACCACGCAGCCGTCATACCGCTCAAGGAGGAGACGCGGTCTGTCTCCTAAAGATGAATGTGATTTTCTGGATTTTTTTTTCTCATTTTGTCTGTCATAGTTGAAGTGTACCTATGATGAAAATTACAGGCCTCTCATCTTTTTAAGTGGGAGAACTTGCACAATTGGTGGCTGACTAAATACTCTTTTGCCCCACTGTATATCGTGATGAGATCCTGAGGCCATTGTCGTGCCATTCATCCGCCGCCATCACCTCATGTTTCAGCATGATAACGCACGGCCCCACGTCACAAGGATCTGTACACAATTTCTGGAAACTGAAAATGTCCCAGTTCTTCCGTGGCCTGCATACTCAGACATGTCACCCATTGAGCATGTTTGGGATGCTCTGAATCTACGTGTTCAACAGCGTGTTCCAGTTCCCGCCAATGTTCTGCCACTTTGCACACCCATTGAAGAGGAATGGGACTACATTCCACAGGCCACAATCAACAGCCTGATCAACTCCATGCAAAGGAGATGTGTTGCGCTGCATGGTGCAAATGGTGGTACCAGATACTTGACTGGTTTTCTGATCCACTCCCGTACCTTTTTTTGAAGGTATCTGTGACCAACAGATGCGCATCTGTATTCCCAGTCGTGAAATCCATTGGTTAGGGCCTAGTGAATTTTCCAATTGACTGATTTCCTTATGAAGTGTAACTCAGTAAAATCTTTGAAATTGTTGTATGTTGCGTTTATGTTTTTGTTCAGTGTATTACATCATTCTTTATTGAAGTTTTTGTCTCTTATCAGCATTGAAGCTTTGCTAGCTAGCTTACAAGCCAGTGATTTGTTTAGCAAAGCAATGTCAAATTAATATATTTATTTGAATTAACACCTGGGTCAAAACATGAGAAAATAACGATCAACCTGCTTGGATAGGAACTTAAGAATGCAAAAGTTGTGCGATGCGGGCCTGGAGGCAAGGGGAAATAATGGCAGTGAGGGGCCAGTGTGAGAGCTCACTCAAGTTATTGGCAGCACCAGACCATGGACGGTTCTTCCCGCCGTGTGCCATCAACGGAAACGTCACTATATTAACGTCACCAACTAGCTTTGTTAGCTTGGACTCGCCAACCATACCAGTTGTTGCCTATGTAGGCCTATTAGATATTTATTAAATCAATATTTATGGAAGTTCTTGTCTCATCATCATTAAATCTCTGCCAGCTAGATTCCAGTGATTTGTTTAGCATAGCAATGTCAAATTAATAGAATTAACAAATGACCAACCCGCTTGACTTGCACATTCAGAATGCAAAAACAATTTTACTCGTTTAAATTGTTAATGAGAACTTTTTTATTAATATTTATATAACTATGTTGGCAACCATTTACTAAAAGCAATATTGCTTGAGTACCCGGGGATTATCGTGTGATGACTCCCTCCGAAGGGCTGTTCCCGGGCCTCGGCTTTGCCTTGGGCCAAAGAACAGCCCTTAGTCAGGAGTTATAGCACAATAACCTTATTGCTTAAACACCCGGTCCCCTCATCTGATTATCGGCTGGGTCTGAAAAGATTCTCTTCCTCAATGTGCAGCGAATTCAAAATAGATGAAAAGCCTCAATTATCAAGCGTTTTTATTTTGCATAACCAAAATGCCTACTATTTAGAGGGGTAACCGAGCATGGTAACCGAGCATGGTAACCGAGCATGGCCCATTTACTGACTGCTTACTTCTGTCTGAAGTGGCTTGCCTGTAGCTCCTGTATTTACACTGTTGTTCTGGCTCTGTTGCATTCACTGACCTTTTATATCGTTCATGATAGGAGTGTTTCTACGTGTGTGTGTGTGTGTGTGTGTGTGTGTGTGTGTGTGTGTGTGTGTGTGTGTGTGTGTGTGTGTGTGTGTGTGTGTGTGTGTGTGTGTGTGTGTGTGTGTGTGTGTGTGTGTGTGTGTGTGTGTAAATGTTGCTTCTTGTTTCTATATTAGGTATTCTGTATGGCACCATGACACTGGAGCTGGGAGGGAAGATCACTATTGAGTGTGAGAAAACCAAATATGTGGCAGAATTGGAGTTCAAGTTGAAGGTATGTGTGTGTTTGTGTGTGTACTTCCTAGTAGTTCGCATCTTTTCCATGTTGTACAGAAACATAAATACAACATACATGAAAACATACTTTGGTGAAACAATGAAGCGCAATGAGAGGGAAAAGAACTAGAGGCAGGCCCATATACAGTTGAAGTTGGAAGTTTACGTACACTTAGGTTGGAGTCATTAAAACTCGTTTTTCAACCACTTCACAAATTTCTTGTTAACAAACTATAGTTTTGACAAGTCGGCTAGGACATCTACTTTGTGCATGACAAGTAATTTTTCCAACAATTGTTTACAGACAGATTATTTCACTTATAATTCACTGTATCACAATTCCAGTGGGTCAGAAGTTTACATACAAAGTTGACTGTGCCTTTAAACAGCTTGCAAAATTCCAGAAAATGATGTCATGGCTTTGGAAGCTTCTGATAGGCTAATTGACATAATTTGAGTCAATTAGAGGTGTACCTGTGGATGTATTTCAAGGGCTACCTTCAAACTCAGTGCCTCTTTGCTTGACATCATGGGGAAATCAAAAGAAATCCGCCAAGACCCCAGAAGAAAATGTCGACCTCCACAAGTCTGGTTCATCCTTGGGAGCAATTTCCAAAAGCCTGAAGGTACCACATTCATCTGTACAAACAATAGTACGCAAGTATATGAGACCACGCAGCTGTCATACCACTCAGGAAGGAGACGTGTTCTGTCTCCTAGAGATTAACATACTTTGGTGCGGAAAGTGCACATCAATCCCAGATCAACAGCAAAGTACCTTGTGAAGATGCTGGAGGAAACGGGTACAAAAGTATCTATATCCACAGTAAAATGAGTCCTATATCGACATAACCTGAAAGGCCGCTCAGCAAGGAAGAAGCCAATTCTCCAAAACCGCCATAAAAAAAGCCAGACTACGGTTTGCAACTGCACATGGGGACAAAGATCATACTTTTTGGACAAATGTCCTCTGGTCTGTCTGATGAAACAAAAATAGAACTATTTGGCCATAATGATCATCGTTATGTTTGGAGGGAAAAGGGGGATGCTTGCAAGCCGAAGAACACCATCCCAACCGTGAAGCACTGGGCTGGCAGCATCATGTTGTGGTGGTGCTTTGCTGCAGGAGGGACGGCAAATCATGGCATCATGAGGTAGAAAATGTGTGGATATATTGAAGCAACATCTCAAGACATCAGTCAGGAAGTTAAAGCTTGGTCGCAAATGGGTCTTCCAAATGCACAATGACCCCATGCATACTTCCAAAGTTGTGGCAAAATGGCCTAAGCACAACAGAGTCAAGGTATTGGAGTGGCCGTCACAAAGCCCTGACCTCAATCCTAAAGAACATTTGTAAGCAGAACTATAAAAGCATGTGCGAGCAAGGAGGCCTACATACCTGACTCAGTTACACCAGCTCTGTCAGGAGGAATGGGCAATTTAAAGGCAATGCTACCAAATACTAATTGAGGGTATGTAAACTTCTGACCCACTGGGAATGTGATGAAAGAAAATAAAGCTGAAATAAATCCTCTCTACTATTATTCTGACATTTCACATTCTTATGTAAAGTGGTGATCCTAACTGACCCTAAAACAGGGAATTTTAACATGGATTAAATGTCAGGAATTGTGAAAAACTGACTTGAAATGTATTTGGCTATGGTGTATGTAAACTTCTGACTTCAACTGTATCGTTTCACCGACTTTATAGGCTGATATTGTCCTTTTAACGATATATCGATATCATCTGAAAATTCCACCGATAACCAATATTTAAAAAATAAAAGGTTTTCTGAACACTTGTGGCCATGATGTCATTATTGTCACAATGTAAGAAATCACCATTTGAAACATATTTCTTGGACAAATGCTCTTTTGGATAGCAATTTACAGTGCCTTGCGAAAGTATTCGGCCCCCTTGAACTTTGCGACATTTTGCCACATTTCAGGCTTCAAACATAAAGATATAAAACTGTATTTTTTTGTGAAGAATCAACAACAAGTGGGACACAATCATGAAGTGGAACGACATTTATTGGATATTTCAAACTTTTTTAACAAATCAAAAACTGAAAAATTGGGCGTGCAAAATTATTCAGCCCCTTTACTTTCAGTGCAGCAAACTCTCTCCAGAAGTTCAGGGGACGGTCTTCTCTCTCTGTATTGTAGCCCTTCCTGGGAGGCTCCAGCAGTGTGAACGTGATCTCGGGAAAGATCCAGCAGGGAGACGAGCTGCTGGCCACTGTTGACGGACACTGGGTAAGAGTACATGCTTGCATCTCCCTCTCTCTCCCCTCCCTCACCCTCTCTGACCCTCTCTTATGTACATGTGCTATCACAATATCCCTCTCTTTCTTTCTTTCTCTCTCTCTCACACACACACACACACACACACACACACACACACACACACACACACACACACACACACACACACACACACTATATCCCCGTGGTCCTTCTGTAGCACAGTTGGTAGAGCATGGCGCTTGTAACGCCAGGGTAGTGGGTTCGATTCCCGGGACCACCCATACGTAGAATGTATGCACACATGACTGTAAGTCGCTTTGGATAAAAGCGTCTGCTAAATGGCATATATTATTATTATTATTATCTCTCCCCTGTTTGTTATTGAAAGTGTCTGTGTGTTGTTGTCAGGAATGAAAGGTGTTTCTCCAGGAGGGGAGGTCAGCAAGAGATGTTCTGATATGACGTGTTGATATATGGATGGATGGATGGATGGATGGATGGATGGATGGATGGATGGATGGATGGACGGACAACATACAATAGCATTGGCAATGTACAAAAATAAGGCATATGTGTAAATAGCACAACACGTGTGTGTGTGTGTGTGTGTGTGTGTGTGTGTGTGTGTGTGTGTGTGTGTGTGTGTGTGTGTGTGTGTGTGTGTGTGTGTGTGTGTGTGTGTGTGTGTGTGTGTGTGTGTGTGTGTGTGAGATCAGGATGGTGAGGTGTTCCTACAGGAGAAGTCAGGGCAGCAGGAGCATCTGTGGAACCCTACTCCAGAGGTCCGCAGCACCAGACTGAAGAGGCAGGTAGTACAGCTGGACCAGCAAGGGCAGTTTGAGTCAGAGAGGTAAGGACACACACACACCACAGTGTTCTGTCTGCAGGCTTTTACATACATTGGATGGAAGCTTTCCTAAGACCTTTGCCTGTGTATGTGTGCCTTGCAGGCTGTGGCAGCATGTGACCAGTGCTATAGTGGACCGTGACCAGAACCAGGCAACTCAGGAGAAGTTCGTACTGGAGGAGGCTCAGAGGAATCAGGCCAAAGACCGTGGAGACCAACCTTGGCGCCCCAGACTCTTCAACCTGGACTCTGTCACCAACGAATGGACATACACACACATAGAGTATGGACACAGCACACCACCAAGTGGTCATACACACACAGATAGATAGAGTGCGTACACACACACCAAATGGCATTACAAATATAACAGGACTAATACAGACATTGCATCCACACTGGCACACAAACCCCAGAATACATTTCCCCACCTGAAGATCTGGTATGTATGTGAACTTTCCCTCCCTCCCTCCCTCCCTCCCTCCCTCCCTCCCTCCCTCCCTCCCTCCCTCCCTCCCTCCCTCTCCCTCCCTCCCTCCCTCCCTCCACACGGCCGTGGGACCCTGAGCGCTGTCTGGTGCAGTTTGAGAAGCACGGCGTGATCCAGACCAAGGAGAAATCACAGAGACGACATAAAGGACTGGCGTACAGCCGCGCCTCAGCCTGGGCTAGCCAGCAGAAGGTAAGCGAGAGAGACACACAGATGTTCCCTCTTTCCATCTTGGTTTCTTTGCCAAACTGACTAGTTCTAACCATAGAATTTCAATTAGACTGGACACTCAACGCAGTCTTCTGGTGTTTGTGGACCAGTTACCATATTGGGTATACCATTTACAATAGTCTGGCTTCAATGTATAGTTTTGTGAAAATTGGACTGTGTGTGTGTGTGTGTGTGTGTGTGTGTGTGTGTGTGTGTGTGTGCGTGTGCGTTTGGCTTGGTCGTGTCTCAGGCCCAGGTGAATGGGAAACACAGGAAAGGCAGCAGCCAGCCGTCTAGCTGCAGCCAGAACACTGAGAGCAGCAGCACTACACCAGAACCTACACACGAGTCCTCTGATAATGAAGGTAAGACGCACACATTCACCACGTCAGAACCTGCACACGAGTCCTCTGATAATGAAGGTAAGTCAAAAACACACACTTGGTCACATGCAGGCATGTACATACACACACAACTCATGATGCCCATACATATCCTCAGACTATCAGTAAACCAAACATAGATTTTCTCTCCCTTGTCACATTACTAGGGTACCTGAGCCAGTGTACACGGTGCAACAAGGAAGTGAAGGACATTGCCCTCATAGAGGCCTCCATCGCATCCATACAGAAGACAGTCCTCTGATAATGAAGTAAAGTCAAAAACATGCAGGCATGTACATACACACACACAACTCATGATGCCCTTACATATCCTCAGACTATCAGTAAACAAGACATCCAGAGGTAAGAGAGCACACACATTTTTTAAACATAAAAGATAATTTAGCAGACACTCTTTTTATCCAGAGGGACTTACAGGAGCAATTAGGGTAAAGTGCCTTGCTCAAGGGCACAACGACACACACGTACCGTACCTTCGGAAAGAATTCAGACCCCTTGACTTTTGACATTTTGTTACGTTACAACCTTAATCTGAAATGGGTTAAATAAAAAAATCATATTCAGCAATCTACACAATACCCCATAATGACCAAACGAAAACAGATTTTTAGAAAATGTTTGCAAATAAAAACAGTAATACCTTATCTACGTAAGTATTCAGGCCCTTTACTATGAGACTCGAAATTGATCTCAGGCACATCCTGTTTCCATCCACCTGTGGTAAATTCAATTGATTGGACATGATTTGGAAAGGCACACACCTGTCTATATAAGGTTGACAGTGCATGTCAGAGCAAAACCAAGCCATGAGGTCAAAGGAACTGTCCGTAGAGCTCCGAGACAGGATTGTGTCGAGGCACAGATCTGGGGAAGGGTACCAAAACATTCCTACAGCATTGAAGGTCCCTAAGAACACAGTGGCCTCAGTCATTCTTAAATGGAAGAAGTTTGGAACCACCAAGTTTCTTCCGAGAGCTGTCCGCCCGGCCAAACTGAGCAATTGGAGGAGAAGGGCCTTGGTCAGGGAGGTAACCAAGAACACGATGGCCACTCTGACAGAGCTCCATAGTTCCTCTGTCGAGATGGGAGAACCTTCCAGAAGGACACCCATCTCTGCAGCACTCCACCAATCAGGCATTGGTGGTAGTGGCCAGACGGAAGCTACTCCTCAGGAAAAGGCACATGACAGCTTGGAGTTTGCCAAAAGGCACCTAAAGACTCTCTCACCATGAGAAACAAGATTCTCTGGTCTGATGAAACCAAGATTGAACTCTTTGGCCTGGCACCATCCCGACGGTGAAGCATTGTGGTGACACCATAATGCTATGGAGATGTTTTTCAGTGGTAGGGGCTGGGAGACTAGTCAGGGTCGAGGCAAAGATGAACGGAGCAAAGTACAGAGAGATCCTTGATGAAAACCTGCTCCAGAGCGCTCATGACCTCAGACAAGGGGCGAAGGTTCACCTTCCAACAGGACAATGACCCTGAGCACACACACAAAGCAACACAGCAGTGGCTTTGGGACAAGTCTCTGAATGTCCTTGAGTGGCCCAGCCAGAGCCTGGACTTGAACCCGATCAAACATCTCTGGAGAGACCTGAAAATGGTTGTGCAGCAACACTCCCCATCCAAGCTGACAGAGCTTGAGAGGATATGCAGAGAAGAATGGGAGAAACTCCCCAAATTAAGGTGTGCCAAGCTTGTAGCGTCATACCCAAGAAGGCTGTAATCGCTGCCAAAGGTGCTTCAACAAAGTACTGAGTAAAGGGTCTGAATACTTATGTAAATGTGATATTTCAAATTTTCTAAAAACCTTTTTTAGCTTTGTCGTTATGGGGGTATTGTGTATATAGATTGATGTGGGGAAAAAGCGAAGGAATAAGGCCGTAACCTAACAAAATGTGGAAAAAGTCATGGGGTCTGAATTGTTTCTGAAGGCACTGTGCACAAAATGAACAGGACGCTGCAAGATGGAGATGACAGAGCAACTCTGCCCCCTCCTGGTCAACTCGGGCACCTTCAGTTTTAGCAGGATTTCAAGTTGTTGTAGTTCATACCAATGCTGGGAAAGGACAGATTTTAGAAGTTTGATAGATGACTGAAACTCTCCCGCCTGTCCTTCCGTAGGAACCTGATAGCGTTGGGTCGTCAACTGGGCCGTCGTCAGGAGACTGAGGACAATGTGACACCAACTGGACGCCACTGTTTCATCCTGTGTGTCCTCCTGCTCTCCCAACTCTTCCTCAACTACATTTTCTCCTGAACTACCCTGCAACAGAAGTTACCCCCCCCTCCCCCCCAGGCACGGATCTAGGATCAGCTCAACACTCCCTATTAACCCTGACCTTAACTATTAGATGGAGGGGCAGCTTCGTCCTGTTCTCCTGATACGGGAGGGCCACAGGTGCCATAGCAATAAACACAGCCACCCACAGCCACCACTCACCTGCCAACCAGAGCCGAGCAGAGCGCCCTCCAGTGTAGCCAGACAGCACGGCACCCAAGCACTTTGGACTGAGAAGACCACGACAGAAAGAGATCAAAAAAGAAAGAGTGGACTGACTGGGGGTGTTTTTTAAAAAGATGAATGAGAGAATAGGGACTGAATTAGCTTTTTTTAATAGGAATGAGAAGGAATTATTGTTCTACAGAAGAGAATGTTCCACCTGTCTTTTATTAATGGATGTAAATGTGTACTTTTTATACTCCCCCTGCAATACTATTGTGTGTGTGTGTGTGTGTTGTGTGTACGTACAGTAGGCCCTATGGGCATTGATGGACTACGGCTTGGAGTCCTTAATAGTCCACCTTCACTACAGACTTTGGGCCTTAACGCTGAAGCCAAAAAGAAGAGAAAACAATGTGACATCGACAAAACAAAGTAAACTCGAGATAAGAAAAAGAAACTTCCAATAATGCAATCGTCTTTTTGTGTAGATCTATAATATGTCACTTTTTGGGCGATCTGACCAAATTCACATAGAAAAATGTGCTATAGATCTGTCACTGATTGAAAGCAAGCCGTAGATATGTTCTATGTGCTTTATTTCTATGCTTCCCATTAAGTTTTGTTTTTGCGTCTTTTTGCTTTCGGTTTTGTACACTAGCTTCAAACAGCTGAAAATACGAAATATATTTGCCAGCGGTTTAGATGGTACAATTATACTCTACACTATACTTGCTTGTTTTGTCACATAAACTGAAAATTGGCGAATTAGAATTTTTGCAACCAGGAAATGATTTCTGCGTAGTGCATCTTTAATAATGATAATGATGATGATGATTTTACCAAAACAGTATTTATAACCTGAAAGGTAAAGAGTACTTGTTTACAGGTTTGTGTGTGTGTGTGTGTGTGTGTGTTTATATTGACATATATAAACGAAGGGTAGTCAGAGAGAGGCAGGTTAGAAAGGTAAAAGGGATGTGGGTCTGTCTGTGTATGCCTGTCGCGCCATCAGGGAATGGATTTGTAGCACTGCTCTGGTGTAGACAATCAGCCAAAGAGGACAGATGATTGGCGGTGTAGAGAGAATGAACCGGGGAAGAGAAGAAAGGAAACAACGAAAGACTGTTAAAGGTATAGGATAATGAGGTTGTTGATGGGTCGGGTGTGTAATGTACTTCAGACGGCACTGTTTGGTAGAACTGTTCTCGATGTGATTACTGGGGGTCAATATACCCGTATGTATATATTTGTCTGGAGCACACACACACACACACACACACACAAGCACTGTGTTACCAATGAGATTCAGAATGTATTTATTGTGTGATTCACCTTGATTTACGGATCATACTCCGCTTGGAAGATGGATGCAAGTGGTGACAATCGCGAGTAAGTTTGTTCTCCCTTGTTCATTAGGCACCAAGCAGGAAAATGGACTGAAACAGGGAGGGACACTGGACTTGACACTAATTTCTGTTCTGTTTTAAAACGGGGTTGTACCCTATTGAACATGACCCAGGTGTACCAGGGGAACCAGGTCTGTGATCTAGCCTTGGGATGTTACTCGTACGTACGGACAGTCAGGCAAGTTGGAGTCAAACATTAGGGTCAATATTGAAAAACCAACCTCTTTGGTTGGTGTAAACTTGCCCTTGTCCAGGCACCCAATGGGGAGAAGGAGATGAAGGAAGTAGGAATTTGACTTTGAATGCTTTGATTCACAGTTTGTTCTTTTGTTTTGCACTCTACTGTCATGTACACAGATCTTTTTGTCATATGAGAATGAAAGAACATGATTTTGCTAAAAAAAAAAATCATACCTGTTGCATACTGTAGCACTACAGTAAACATTGACATTTTGACTGGACACCCATTCATGCTCTTTTGATTAAGTTTCTCCACAAAATGGTCAGTGCTGAAAGTCACATCTGGTTATAAAGTGTCGCAAGGAAAGTCCTACAGCATAGCTAGTAGACACTAGGCAGATTTCCATAAACCCAGGTTTATCCGACAAATGATGATGGGAAACTTTTTTGATTGGCGAATAAATGATTGGCGAATAATTTAAGGTCCGCCGGTCCCTTGATGTCATCACGTAACTATAAAACTCCACTTAATTGAATGATAAATGCCTACTGCTTGCTAAATAAACAATGTCAACTACAAAAAAAATGTGTCTGCAGAACAAGGATTGTCCTGACTGTCAAGAATGCGGACGTTGTGTCGACTTGCTTCTCTGGATGTAAGTTTCACCATCAGATTATTTCGGAAACACTTTAACCACTTCATTTTTTCATTTGACACCTTTTTGGTATTTTGTACCAGTTTCCGTCTCTACAAAGGCATGGTCTGGACGATGGCAAAACATGTTATGGTAATAATTGATTGAGCTTACATCTCTAGACACCCAAAGCTCTTTAAAGTGTAAGGGGAAACTCACCACCCTATCCACACTTACATACTCTTTATTTGTATTTTTTTTAAATGGCCTATCCTACGCCAAAGTCACTTCGTTGGACTTTTTTACAGTTTGATAAACATATGCAGTTAAAACAGGACAATAAGCACCCCGCCCCATGGGGTCTTTATTGACCACAGAGTTGGGACAGATGTTTAAAGTCTCCTTCTTCTTCAATTTTGTTGAGGAACATTCCATTGTAAAGTTAGCACTTTCAACATTATTAACATGAAAATAATGTTGTGTAAGTGACAGTGACCTGTCTTTGAACTTACTGCCTTGTTCCTTTCAGCAGCATTTGTCTCTTTGGCTTTTGTTTGTCCGTCTTTCCTCTGGTGGCGTTCATACATCTTTGTCTTCAAAATGGAACACAATTTAAATGGGAGACTTACTCTCCCAACTGATTTTTTTTTTTCATGCCGAATGCTGTGCTTCTGTTGAATGTCAAGAATAGTATATGTTACTATTAGAGGAAAGGCTTGTAGGGAAACTAACGACGTTGCTCTATCCAATAGAATAACTCGTCTGTGCTTGGAATGGAATCCCTTATGCTTGCTAGCTCATTTTAGATAACTAGTAGCGAACCTTTGCTACTCTTATCTAAGAAAGAAAACACAACTTACCCTTTTGCCCTAAACTTTTGTCCTTTCTCAATGTTCTGAATTGTATTGACATTTCCCATTATGTTTCCTGAATGTACAGTGGGGCAGAAGAGTATTTAGTCATCCACCAATTGTGCAAGTCCTCCCACTGTAATTTTCATCATAGATACACTTCAACTATGACAGACAAAATGAGAGAGAAAAAATCCAGAAAATCACATTGAACTTCAAACTTGAACTTGAGATATGCCATTTTGAAAGTTAGGTGTTTCCTGCAGACCAGAATACAAGTCATCACACTTCCTCTTCTGATTGGTCGAGTACACGGGCCTTCTGACTTTGTGGCTCTGGTAAGTAGTGAAGCCCATACAGACAACTGCAGAACTGACCCCCTGTGTTAGTCCTCTGATCTCCACTAGAGAGCGTTGTTGGCTTAAATTTCCAAAAGTGACTCAAGGAAGCCCAATGACTAAAAGCAGTGACAAGAGCATAGAGAGTGTAGGGCAGAGTCATCCAAATCCATCAACATTTAGCTGTTGCTATATGGTAGAAAAAAGATAAATCGATCTATAGGGCAAGTTAGGTAATACATAAACAATGTATATACTAGGACAAGTTCTGTAGCCATTAGGTAACTTATGGATCATGGATGCATAGGGCAAGTACTTTAGCCTAGGGAGCCTTCCCACGATGTCCCAGGGCTGATCTGAGGCCTGCTAAGAGGGGCGTGTCAGTACAGCTGTGTGTGTGTGGAGGAAAGGAATGGCTTAGGGATTAACACATGCCTGTTATTCAAAGGAGATAAACTTTGCCTGCAACTCCTGCTGACCACACACCCTGAGGATGCTCCCTAAAATCAGTGGTATATTTTACACACACACACACACACACACTGATGTGACAAGTCTCCCTCTGTTATCTTACACGCACACGCTCAGGGACACAGTATCTCTGTCATTGGGATATGAAAATAACTCATGGATATGGGGCGGCAGGTAGCCTAGTGGTTAAAACGCTGGGCCAGTAACCGAAAGGTTTCTAGATCAAATCCCCGAGCTGACAAGGTCGTTCTGCTCCTGAACACTGTTCCTAGGCCGTCATTGTAAA
This sequence comes from Oncorhynchus keta, assembly GCF_023373465.1. Lineage (NCBI taxonomy): Eukaryota > Metazoa > Chordata > Actinopteri > Salmoniformes > Salmonidae > Oncorhynchus > Oncorhynchus keta. Next base: position 2,750,503 of record NC_068437.1, read on the forward strand.
TAAGAATTTGTTCTTAAAACTGACTTGCCTAGTTAAATAAATAAAACAAATATATATATTGGGTCATGTCAATATGACTCACGGGTTTCTATGAAATCCATGTCCTCATTGCTACCAACATCATCACTCAAGAAATAAGCATTTGGTTTAAAGCCTTCGGCTTTTCTTTTATTTTGTATTTGATCAGATCTATGCAAAATATCATGTAAACCCAGTGTAATATGACAGAGTGCATTCATTTGAAACTCTTCTTCAACAATGTGCAGTATAAAGCCTGTCAATGTTTTAGCATGCAACTAGAAAAACAAAGTAGGCTAACTTACTGTTTTCAAGTGGTATGTCATATTCATTGTCTAGCGAAGGTAAGCAAACCGCTGTTTCCAGAGTTTGCAGTCCACGTTTTTTGATGTAATCCTTTACTACAATGAAATGCTGCTATACTGCAGACTTTTCCCTCACTGTTGTCTTAAATAGGCCTGTTAAAAGTACCAACCGGTACATACGGTAGCTAAGTCTTAGGCTGCAGTTAGGCTAAATAACAACCGCTAAATAAGTCATCCGCTCATGAATAATAGAAAACGTAATTTACTCTAACATTTTTAGAGTCTTTTCCACCTTGACTTTTCCTAAATAAGTCTTTGTAACAAACTGCCTTTGTTCAAATCTTAATATCACAAACAGAACTGGAATTATAATCCCGTTTTTAGGAGGTCATTTTTTGGAATGGTTTTCCCCGTCGCTGCTCCTCCGGATAATGGGGCAAGCACCACTCTCTTGACAGTTGAAGGTGCCTGACAGTAATGATGGGGGAGAAAGAGTGAGTTAATGAGCGAGTGGATGCGAACAATGCACAATTATGTAATTACCAGAACAGGGCCATTCTACTGTATTGATCTATTCCAATTACAAGCTCATAACGGTATGTACCCTACATTATATCAGTCCACCGAATCCAAGCAGTCTTATCAGTCTACTCAGGCCTACGTGGACTACACAGTGCGTATTTGACAGTGCAAGAAGACTACAAAATCTGAACGAAAACGACTCAGATGGTGGGTAAGAAATGTATCATGACATCTCTAATGATGAATTCATCTGATTCTGAGCCTCAACCTGAACCCTACACCTCCAAGGCCTTAAGCACAACAAAAAAAGCCAGAACACTGAGTAGGTGCCCACGCCACCCCCAAATGAGACGGTGAGACAGGAGAGAAGAAGGGACAGCACTGTTTGAAATGAACAATCTGTTAACAATGCTACGGGCCGATTATCAGCACAAATGTCACAGAGAGCAGGCCCTACATCTTAAGCAAACAACTAGATTAGCTCACCAGCTTTCATTATGTGACATGGACAAGCTCCAACTGATGCTATTGCGGGAAGACGGCACACCATGTAAGCACGAACTGACAATAATTGACCGTTTTTTATTTGTCATATCAACACTTCTATTCATTATAATGCCATTATTGCTTTTGTACTGATTTTCACAATTTATCAAGCCCACTTGGCGCTTATTATGATGTTTAGACTACTGGTGCTTTCATCATTTGACCCCCCTCTGACTGACCATGTGTCTTGGTGTTTATTTTGATTTATTTTGTTGACTTTACAAAAGAAGCTGTCACTGCATTCCAACACATATGATTTATATTTCATAGTTGAAACAAAGGCACTTCACAAATATAAATGAACAATTGAAATTTTGTGTTTAAAAAAAAAATTTGACACAGTAACTTAAAAATCATGGAAATGCTAGTGTATTATTTGAAATATATATTTTTGGGTATTCTAATGTCACCTAAGACTTTCATAAACACAACCTATGGATTTTGTTTCGCGAAAGCATATCTGAAATGTATTAATTACACTGTTTAGTGTGTTGCAACCACACTAAAAAGTCCAAGCATTTTGACTATGTTTAAAGTGTGGCTGCTTCATCAGGGGTTTTATAGGGGTCATTCCTATCAAGATTATTCCATTGTGACTTGCATTCTTGTGTGTTATTTGGCCAATATCCCACAGGTTTTTGTTTATGCACAATGCGAAGCGGAATTGTATATTACTCATTTACCACAAACCCCTGAGGTGCCTTATTGCTTTTATAAACTGGTTACCAACATATAAAACAATGAGTGACGTATTTTCAGAAGAAAATGTATTTTGATAAATACATTTATGCTATTTCAGCCTTCCACCAAAGGAAATATTCACTGGCTAACCTTTCATCTGTGGACTTACGTTATGTCCCTTGCTAGCTAGCCATTGACTTGTTAGATAGCTTTTGCAGATAAAATGACAGCAAAAACTAGCTTCATTTCTGTCAGTTTTAGCTGTTTTATTTGGATATTTCTATAATAATAGCGCTGATGCATTATTTTGCCTGGGTCTGGTCAGAAAAGCTGCTGTCTCATCAGGACATCATTCACTCTTTATGGTAGGCTCCAGCCAGGGGAGATCACATTTCTACATTGCAACATTGTTGCCGAGGTCAGAGAGGCAGACAGCAAGGTTTATACAACCCCCCGCTGTTGCAAACCAAATGCTAGGCTCGAAGCAAGGGGAAATAATGTGTTAATAGAAACCTTATTGCTTTTCTCTTGTAATTTGCCATGGTATGCATATGGTTTGTGGGTGTACTGTAAAAATATGCAAATAACAAACCAAGAAAGTGGTCGGCTATAATCTTTCAAACTTCCATTGAATGAACCGGACCGATTGAAACTATGGCTATCTGCCCTGAATATATATAACAGTCCAACCAACGACCTCAGAAAGTCAGCAGTTGGCTCCAGGGGTTGGAACCGGTTCAGGGAACAGAACTGAAAAATATATTTTTTTCAGAGACACAGAATCAGAACCACATGCGAAAGTAATCTAAACTGTTCCTGAACAGAACCGTTATTTTAAAAAGCACGGGAACCCGGTTAATACCGTTATTTTACGTTCCAGACATTTTTATGCAGTCCCACAAAAAAAATGCAAAAAACGCCCATGTCACTCAGAAACGTATTCCAGTGTCTGCCAGGGTTTCCATTAGAACAATTTGGTGCTGGACAACGCCACGGGGAAGATTTTAGAAATGTACATTTGAGAAATAGACCAGACATCCATATGTATTCAGATCCGACCTGGCACGCAGCCAGAGCCATCAATAAACGAGGGACATTGGCCAAATGAGTCACATTTACTTGTCCTTAAAAACACCCTATAACAAATTACAAGTACACAATTTATAGCCGATTTTATTTGTATAGTTTTTTACTTTCCTAAAACAATAATTGTCCAGCTCACGGTCAAAATACACTCCTCCTAAAAGGAACACTAAAATAACACATCCTAGATCTGAATGAATTAAATATTCTTATTAAATACTTTTTTCTTCACATAGTTGAATGTGCTGACAACAAAATCACACAAAAATTATCAATGGAAATCAAATGTATCAACCCATGGAGATCTGGATTTGGAGTCACACTCAAAATTAAAGTGGAAAACCACACTACAGGCTGATCCAACTTTGATGTAATGTCCTTAAAACAAGTCAAAATGAGGCTCAGTAGTGTGTGTGGCCTCCACGTGCCTGTATGACCTCCCTACAATGCCTGGGCATGCTGCTGATGAGGTGGCGGATGGTCTCCTGAGGGATCTCCTCCCAGACCTGGACAGTCTGTGGTGCAACGTGGCGTTGGTGGATGGAGTGAGACATGATGTCCCAGATGTGCTCAATTGGATTCAGGTCTGGGGAACGGGTGGGCCAGTCCATAGCATCAATGCCATCCTCTTGCAGGAACTGCAGACACACTCCAGCCACATGAGGTCTAGCATTGTCTTGCATTAGGAGGAACCCAGGGCCAACCACACCAGCATATGGTCTCACAAGGGGTCTGAGGATCTCATCTCGGTACCTAATGGCAGTCAGGCTACCTCTGGCGAGCACATGGAGGGCTGTGCGGCCCCCCCAAAGAAATGCCACCCCACACCATGACTGACCCACCGCCAAACCGGTCATGCTGGAGGATGTTGCAGGCAACAACGTTCCCCACGACGTCTCCAGACTCTGTCACGTCTGTCACATGTGCTCAGTGTGAACCTGCTTTCATCTGTGAAGAGCACAGGGCGCCAGTGGCGAATTTGCCAATCTTGGTGTTCTCTGGCAAATGCCAAACGTCCTGCACGGTGTTGGGCTGTAAGCACAACCCCCACCTGTGGACATCGTGCCCTCATTACCACCCTCACAGAGTCAGTTTCTGACCGTCTGAGCAGACACATGCACATTTGTGACCTGCTGGAGGTCATTTTGCAGGGCTCTGGCAGTGCTCCTCCTGCTCCTCCTTGCACAAAGGAGGAGGTAGCGGTCCTGCTGCTGGGTTGTTGCCCTCCTATGGCCTCATCCACTTCTCCTGATGTACTGGCCTGTCTCCTGGTAGCGCCTCCATGCTCTGGACACTACGCTGACAGACACAGCAAACCTTCTTGCCACAGCTTGCATTGATGTGCCATCCTGGATGAGCTGCACTACCTGAGCCACTTGTGTGGGTTGTAGACGCAGTCTCATGCTACCACTAGAGTCAAAGCACCTCCAGCATTTTAAAAGTGACCAAAACATCAGCCAGGAAGCAAAGGAACTGAGAAGTGGTCTGTGGTCACCACCTACAGAACCACTCCTTTATTGGGGGTGTCTTGCTAATTGCCTATAATTTCCACCTGTTGTCTATTCCATTTGCACCACAGCATGTGAAATGTATTGTCAATAAGTGTTGCTTCCTGTTGCTTCCTAAGTGGACAGTTTGATTTCACAGAAGTGTGATTGACATTGTGTTGTTTAACTTCTTGGATATAGGGGGTGCTATTTTAATTTTTGGATAAAAAACGTTCCCGTTTTAAACAAGATATTTTGTCACGAAAAGATGCTCGACTATGCATATAATTGACAGCTTTGGAAAGAAAACACTATGACGTTTCCAAAACGGCAAAGATATTGTCTGTGAGTGCCACGGAACTGATGTTACAGGCAAAACCCAGATAAAAATCCAATCAGGAAGTGCCGCATCTTTTGAAACAGCCTCATGCCAATGACTCCTTATATGGCTGTGAAGGAGCTAGGAGTCAGCTTCCGTTTTCCACGTTTTCATATTGCCGGTTGCGCAATTTAATGTGCATCCCACCGCCTACTGTGCGGGATGGAAACAGGATTCCCCAAAAATTGAACAAATACAAACAACAAAAACGACCCAAAAATAAATAAAATCAACTAAACTAAATCAAACAACTTTTCTGTTAAAACAGATTTGCTCCCTATACAGGCTCAAAGGGGAACCTGAGAGGGAGGGTCTTCCAGCGCCTGTACACCTTGCAAGTCCTAAACCTTTCTGACGCAGCCATAATAATGTCCAGTTTCTTAGACTTCTTTGAGACTTGTTTATAACTGTGGAAATGAACGCCACAAAATCCATATTTTTAACACACTCGTATCTTTTGACTGGCAGCAAACATTTATTAAAGGCTGTGGTGCCCCCACTACCATATCTTCACTAGCATCGTTTGTTTTCTCAATTCTTGAGAAATTCGCCTCCGCATAGGAGATTCGATTGACTCACCCATACAGGGCACTCCAGGAACTCAGGATCATGATCCCCACCACAATTGCAACATCGTCGTCCTTCTACACACCGTTCTTCAATATACTCTGTCCGTCTGCACATACTTGAAACAAGTACAATTCTTACACTGCAATGCAATGGTTTTGGGACGAAAGCTCTTACAGCGTATCCTACATAACCAAGCTTCACATGCGTTGGTATTTGCTCTTTATCTAAAAACAACAGGACTGACAGACTTTCTTCTTTTTCTCCATTCCCCCAGAGGGTCAGACGCCAGGCACCACTACTCTGGGAATTCTCTTCACGTATTCAACCTGAACATCTGTCGTCACCCCTGAGATGACTCCTTTGAGGGGTGCTCTACTCCGAAGTTAGAAACACAAAACTTCTGTTGTTCAGATTCTTTTGAGGCCCGCTGCAACCTTCCTCTGTTCTTCAGAAATACAATTAATCAAAATAAGACCACTCCAGGTCACTCTGACACAGTCCACTTTTCCCAGCGCAAACTTCACCATTTGACATCTCAAACAAGGTTTCCCACATATGCATTGAACATTGGACTCAGATGATGTTTTATTTATTTATTTTTAATTAGGAGGTGGATCAGCTTTAATATTGCAGATTATTATTACTTCCATCAATGTAATTTTCTGCATCATTTCCAATCACCAAAATATTTTGGGGGGTAAATATATATACAGATACATACATACACCTACCCACATAAAATATATATCAAATCACCCATTATTGCTATCTGCAGCATTAGCTCTTGGTAAATGTTGCAATTCTTAACTCAATCCTGGACCTGTGACCAAAAACAAGCTATATGGACAGTTGTAAGGGTTATCGTCCTCCTCTTCTGAGGAGGAGTAGCGAGAAGGATCAGAGGACCATAAGTGTGGTAAGTGTCCATAATGTTTTTTTAATAAAGACAATGGAACACTCAAACAAAACAACAAACAATGACGTGAATATACAAAACCGAAAAACAGTACTGTGTGGACCAAACACTCACACGGAAAACAAACACCCACAACCCAAAAGTGAAACCCAGGCTACCTAAGTATGATTCTCAATCAGGGACAACAATTGACAGCTGCCTCTGATTGAGAACCATACTAGGCCCGAACTCAAAAACCAACATAGAAAACAAACATAGACTTCTCACCCAACTCACGCCCTGACCATACTAAAACAAAGATTATAATAACAGAACTAAGGTCAGAACGTGACAACAGCCCCCCCCCCCTCCCCCACCCCCCACCAAAGGTGCGGACTCCGGCCGCAAAACCTGAACCTATAGGGAAGGGTCTGGGTGGGTGTCTGTCCGCGGTGGTGGCTCTGGCCAATCTCTTCCTAACTATTTCGCCATAGACCGGACCGTGAAGGCGCTCTTGAGCACAGAGCCTGCCCAACTTTACAGAACTAAGGTGAGAACGTGACAACAGTGCTAAAATAAATGATCTAATGACTCTGCCTCCTTATCAGCCAAATCTGCAGAGCTGGGAAGATTGTATCCCCCAGATATATAATATTTTATTGGTTGCAAGAATTATGTATAATTTAAATAGAACAATTTGAAGTATTGAATCCGGTGTTGTTTTGCATGTTACGTCCTAAACCATGTGCCATGGAATCGGCACATCGGAAATCTTTTCCCAACTATTTTGCCATTTATATGGCACAGCTGTCAATTTTCTGGTCCTTAAATTAAACTGGTATATTTTTTATCACAATTTTCTTTAACCAATTTTGGTCTTTAATGCAGGGCCGACAGACAAGTTCCTTACTTTTTTCCCCTTCAACTTGCATCTTCCATTTTGTGGTAATACTGCAATTAGTTGGTTGTAATTTTGGGCAGAGCAGACATTTCCATGTGTCTGTGTTAGTTGCATGTGGGACATAAGTCCACCAGTCCTATTTATTATATCATTTTTCAAAGATTATACCTTTTTTTAATCAATTAGTCTGAGTTTAACCACAATATTTGTTTGTCTTTTCAGGTGGATTAAACTGAAATTGCAACCAACGTTCTATGGCTTGTTTTAATAAAAAAATATATATTTGAGATGATTTAGTTTCAAATAACTGAAAGTGAGCAGTTGTAATCTGAATAAAGGCCATTCTTGAACATGGGGTGAGACATGTTTACAAATCTACTAGAGAACCATTTAATATTTAAGCATAATGTTTGTCTGACTGATTATTCTTTCTTTTTTTACCAGGCAAGTCAGTTAAAAGCAAATTGTTACAATAACAGCCTTCCAGAGAACAGTGGGTTAACTGCCTTGTTCAGGGGCAGAACAACAGATTTTTACCTTGTCAGCTCAGGGATTCAATCCAGCAACCTTTCGATTACATGCCCAACACTCTAAGCACTAGGCTACCTGCCTGATGCCTTTAGTGATGCTTTAGTATTTAATAATTTCTGCCCTAAAAATTCATATTCATTATATAAATAGGCTGTTTTAATTTTGTCTGGCTTGCCATTCTAAATCAAATTGAATATTGTTTGCTCATATCATTTAAAAAGCAGTTCACTAGGTGTAGGCAAAACCATAAAGAAATAGGTAAACTGGGATATGACTAAAGAGTTCCACAAATAGACAGGTATTTTCCTTACAATGGTTGCAAGATCGTATCTAGTTTTACTAACGTTCTATTAAAATTTATTGGAGTGAGATCATTTCTTTATTTCGGGATATGAATGCAGAGTATGTCCACATCTCCGTCAGACCATTTTATTGGTAAACTACATGGTAATGTAAAAGTTACATTTTTTTGTGATCCAATACATATTAAATTCCACATCACACACACACATCATATTTTGGTTATAATCCAGAGAGATTAGAAAAAGTATCTAGGTCCTGTCACGGGTGTCGTAAGAAGCGTACCAAGGTGCAGCGTGTTGAGCGTACATATTCCTCTTTATTAGAATGTTGCCAACCAAAACAAACCGACCGTGACACTTAACAGGACTATGAATGCCTCTAACAAAGTTAACTACCCACACTGAAGGAGGGAAAAAGGGCTACCTAAGTATGATTCCCAATCAGAGACAACGATAGACAGCTGTCCCTGATTAGAAACCATACCCGGCCAAAACATGGAAAAAAGAAACATAGAAAACAAAACAGAATGCCCACCCCACAACACACCCTGACCTAACCAAATAGAGAAATAAAACAGCTCTCTAAGGTCAGGGCGTGGCAGATCCTCCATGAGGCTGTGGAGGGATTCTAATTGTGGATTTAAAAGAAAACTGTAATCATCAGCATACAATGACACCTTTGTTTTAAAGCCACAGATTTCTAATCCCTTAAAACCTGTTACTCCTACCCCCTACTTTTTCGAACATTCTGTTAAAAATCGCGCAACATTTCAGCGCCCTGCTGCTCATGCCAGGAATATACTATATGCATATGATTAGTATGTGTGGATAGAAAACACTCAGACGTTTATAAAACTGGTTAAATCGCGACTGTGACTATAACAGAACGTGCGTTTCATCGAAAAGCGCAGGAAAATCTGATCACTGAAAATGGAAATATATATCCATCCGCCACTTCAACCCATTGATAAAGGCGAACCACAATAAATGGGGCTGAGGTTGCAATACCTACAGCTTCCACACGATGTCAACAGTCTTGTCATTTGCCTAGGCTTTGTTTCTTTGTCAAACAAAGAAGAGACAAGCCATTTGTTCAGGTCTCCGACCGGATATTTTGGTTGAGATTTACCCGGACATTATTTCCAGACGGACAGCTAAAGAATATACATCGCCTCGTGATCAATTTGGTCTCTTATTAACGTGTACTAATACCTAAAGTTGCATTACAAAAGTATTTCGAAGTGTTTTGTGAAAGTTTATCGTCAACTTTTTAATTTAAAAAAATGACATTACGTTATAAGACGCTATTTTTTCGTTTATCACACAGTCTTCATAGATCGATATCTAGGCTCTATATGGACCGATTTAATCGGAAAAAAAGACCCAATAGTGATTATGGGACATCTAGGAGTGCCAACAAAGAAGATGGTCAAAGGTAATGAATGTTTTATATTTTATTTGTGCGGTTTGTGTAGCGACGACTATGCTAATTATTTTGTTTACGTCCCCTGCGGGTCTTTTGGGGTGTTACATGCTATCAGATAATAGCTTCTCATGCTTTCGCCGAAAAGCATTTTAAAAATCTGACTTGTTGCCTGGATTCACAACGAGTGTAGCTTTAATTCAATACCCTGCATGTGTATTTTAATGAACGTTTGAGTTTTAACTAGTACTATTAGCATTTAGCGTAGTGCATTTGCATTTCCAGATGTCTAGATGGGACGCCTGCGTGTCAGGTAGGAGCAAGAGGTTAATATTATTTTTGGATCTAATTTGAACAGTTAACGTTTCGATGGGAATAATAAATAGGTATACTGAAAGTGGACAACCTTGTTTTACTAAAACTTTCTGATATGTAGCCATTATTTACTAATTTACACCTAGGGTTACTATACATAACTTTAACCCATTTTATGAGAGATTCTCCAAAAAAATGAAATATTCCAGGCATTTATACATCAACTTCAGTTGTACTTTATCAAAAGCCTTTTCAAAGGCTTTTAAAAAAAACAAGTTATCACCCAGTAGGCTATCCTCGCTATAATATATAATATAATATAATATATATGCCAGATATGTGATGGTCCGACTGCATTCTGCCCCCTATCAACACTTTTTAAACTTTTGGTGCAAGAAAGAATGACATAAGAATGTAATGAAGACGACTCTTATGTCATTCTCAGCTGATTTAATGATGCGTGTGTAAAGTTCAAGGCCCCCTGTAGCAGCAAACAACCCCAAAGCATTATCGAACCTCCCCCATGTTTGATTGTACGGAGGGTGTTCTTTTCTTTGAATGGTTCATTTGATGGTCAAAGTAATCTGATTACATAACTCATTACTTTTGTAGCACGCTACTCTTAACACTGATAACGATGCATATATCTGCAGAGCTTTAGGCTAGAAATGAACTGAAAAATAGGCTGCACAAGAAAGATGGAACTCTTAAAAACAAAGGTGTCATGCTACTCTGCAGATTTAAAAGGAAACTTGAGTCGTCAATCTAAATCCCGGCACGGCCTCAGAGGATCTAGATCATTTTTCTAACCTCTGGATTACAACCCAACTATGATAAGTGTACCATAGTACATGTTAGATCACAAAAACATTTAACTGTAGTTTACCAATACAATGGTTTGATGGTGAAGTAGACATACTCAGTATTCATATCCATAAAGGAACTTACTACAACACATTTTAATAGCAAGATAGCAAAAATAGATAAGATCTTGCAACCATGGAAAGGTAAATACTAGTCCATTTCTGGAAAAATCACCCTTTAGTTGTTTACCTATTTACTTATGGCCCTGTCTACGCTGAACAATATATCTTAAAACTTCTTAGGGCTAGGCCCCTTTTTTCTCCATTTCCGCCTGACTAACGTGCCCAAAGTAAACTGCCTGTTGCTCAGGCCCTGAAGCCAGGATATGCATATAATTGGTACCATTAGAAAGAAACAACTTTGAAGTTTGTAGAAATGTTACAATAATGTAGGAGACTATAACACAAGAGATATGGTAGGAGAAAATCCAAAGAAAAACCAACCAGAATAAAAACAAATTGAGAGACCTTCCTCTTAGAATGGCAAATATAAGGTCATGTTGAAAATTAGCTCCCTGGATGCAATTTCCATGGCTTCCACAGGGTGCCAGCAGTCTATGTTAAAGGTTTCAGGCTTGTAACTTCAAAAATGAATAATAAATATTAGTTTTAGTACAAGGACACCGTCTTGAAAATTCTTGTTTGCGCGCGCCATGAAGACAGGACGCACCTGTTAAAATCGGTTTCCTATTGAACATACTTCTTTCTGTAAGAAATATTATAATTTGATTACATTTTAGGGAATCTGAGGAGTAAATAGAACAAAATGACATCCAACCGATTGCAGCATTGCCGCAGAAGTGGAAGGGGGAGAAGGTAAGGAAGTTGTTTGTCTGCCCTTTAATACAGACCAAATTTGGCAAAAAGAATGTGTCATGAATATTTTAAAAAATATCAGTTTTACTGAGGACTAAAAATGTTGATAGTTGTGCCACAAATGTTGCAAAATAAAGTACCATGTACATAAAATGTATGTAGAAATACCTATACTAGTCAATCAATCAACAAAATAACAATACTTTTAGTGAAAATACTTATCTTTAACTCGCAATCTGTAGTTACTGCATTTAGACAGGTTCAGAATTCATGTGAAAAATCACACCACAGTTGAAATAGAGATGGCACATGGAAATCATAAGAGTGCAGTTTCCAGAGATAGGTGTGTTGGACTGAGAGTAGCTGAGGGGTGGTTCTAAAAGCTCATGTTCTGTAATAGTTACTGTAATAGTTACTGTAATAGCCACTGTTTAGTTCTGTAATGTATTACTGAAAAAATCATGTTAAATGCATTTTGTATGACTTTATTCTTTATTTTTTTAATAAAGTGCCATGTATGTAAAACGTCTGTAGAAATACCTGCAACAAATGAAATGCTGTAAAAACATTTTTTTTGTCACACAGATGGTGGATGGGGCTACTCTGAAAATATTGGTTCGTCACTCTGACATTCAGAAGCTGAACTAGATGTTGCCCTTACTGTTCAAAAGTCATTGAGTCACAAATCATTTTTGTTGCTGCACTGAACAGGAATATTAAGTCATCTCATACAATGTGACTCTGCCGCCATCAATTGAGCTATTCACTTGAAAACTGCACAAAAGCATAAAGCATGACGTTTTATAGGGATAGCCACAAGTGTTCTGAATAAGATGATATGTAACAATTTCATTTACTTTATTTGTTAGGGAAATAATGTGAAATTGATCATCATGAAAAAGCCAAAAGATGTTATGTTAAACTACATAGAATTGCAGGGAATTAGCTTCAAAATAGCTACAATTTTCTTGGGCCTCCAAATAACCAAAATCAACCTTCGGGTGGTGCATTTAACCCATATCAATGAATTATTCCAAATGCTCAAACAATACCAAATGCCCAAAACAAGTAAGGCAGCACACAGTACCACAAACAAAGTACAAAGTACCGGCTGCCTCAAAACACGGGTATACATAAAACCTGGCGCTAACCAGTAGGAAGCATGCTTTTCTCCTGTTAATATGGTCCAGAGCTGGCCAGATCTCCCAGAGTGCATCTGAGTGAGCAGTCACAGACACACTGGACCTTTGTGCTATGTGACACATGGGGAGTGACGGAAGTTCCACATCAGCACACCAAATTAGGCTGTGTGAGTGAGACAGTGTGTTGTCTCTCTTTAATATGGCTCTTATCTCACACAGTATGACTTGTTTTCTGTTTATTTACAAAACAAACAAAAAATCTGATGAACCCTGTGGGCAGCCCCAGCCTCTCTAGCTTCAGTTTAGCAGTGGAACCTAAGGGCATTTTAACATATGTAATTCGGTTCCCTGGAGCGTTTGTGAGAATTGTACAAAATACGTGTATCTTTCTCAAGGCCTGAAAATAACCGTTTCAGGAGTCGATTTGTGAGACGTTAGCAAGCTAGCTTGTTTACAATGGGCAAAAAGTGCCACGCGACATGTCACAATACCTGGTACTCTGGTCCTGGATTTTGACACGTGCTTTATAGCGTGGATAGGTGTACTAAACGCTCCAGATCATACAGGGATATTTTAAAGTGCCTTAAGTGATTGTTATCAGGTGTCATGCATGCATTTACGTACACAGACAATCAAGCTGTCATGTATGTATAAAGCCCTTTTTACATCAGCCGATGTCACAAAGTGCTGTACATAAACCCATCCTAAAACCCCAAACAGCAAGCAATGCAGATGTAGAAGCACAGTGGCTAGGGAAAACTCCCTGGAAAGGGCAGAAGCTAGGAAGAAACCTAGAGAGGAACCAGGCTCTGAGGGATGGCCAGTCCTCTTCTGGCTGTGCCGGGTGTAGATTTAAACAGAACATGGCCAAGATGTTCAAATGTTCATAGATGACCAGCAGGGTCAGATAATAATAATCACAGTGGTTGTCGAGGGTGCAACAGGACAGCACCTCAGGAGTAAATGTCAGTTGGCTTTTCATAGCCGTACATTCAGAGTTAGAGGACAGCATATGCGGTAGAGAGAGAGTCCAAAACAGCATGTCCAGGTGGACTGGGGACAGCAAGGATTCATCAGGCCAGGTAGTCCTGAGGCATGGTCCTTGGGCTCAGGTCCTCCGAGAGAAGAGAGAGAGAGAGAGAAAGAGAGAGAATTAGCAACCCAGGGTCCATCATGTTTGGAGCTCAGGGTTCAGGGGTTATGGGTTAGCCTCCAGTCTCTGAATTCTCAGTAACACACACGTATGAAGGGTGATATGGGGACTAAATCAAGGCTAACAAAGCTTCTGAGACATCTCACCAAGTCACCTAATATTTAACTGAGCATCTAAGAAATCCTCTTGAATTAACATGGACGGTCAGAGGTTTTTTTCTCAGGCATTCACATTCCAATAAATGTCGTTCCACCTCATGATTGTGTCCCACTTGTTGTTGATTCTTCACAAAAAAATACAGTTTTATATCTTTATGTTTGAAGCCTGAAATCTGGCAAAAGGTTGCAAAGTTCAAGGGGGCCGAATACTTTCGCAAGGCACTGTATTTCTGCTAGAATTGCCTCTGACTTGTGTTTTTCATGGCCCAGTTATCAGAAGATCATAGTAGAGGGCATTTTCCATGCTGCAGGCAGTCAGACAGAACTTCAGGATGGAAATATTGTCAGTTATATTCACTCATAAGTCTTGCTTTCTCAACTTCATTGTTCATTCATTCCTCTCCTCTCCCCAGTTTTGGCCGTGTGTGTGTGTGTGTGTGTGTGTGTGTGTGTGTGTGTGTGTGTGTGTGTGTGTGTGTGTGTGTGCGCGCGTGCGCGCGCGCGCGTGCGTGCGTGCGTGCGTGCGTGCGTGCGTGCGTGCGTGCGTGCGTGCGCTGAAAGGAGGCTGCCTGCATGTGAGTGCAAGCTGATTAACAGTAATAAGTATTTAACTATGTATATAACAAAGGAATTTAAACTTGTCTTGTTAGAATGGGATTTGATGGAGTCCAAGTTAATTTCACACTGCTCTACAAAATGTTTATTTCTTGATAATGTAATAATACCTATATGTTTAATGCATGCAAATACCAATGTAATCTCTATTTAACCAGTTTAATAATGTTTTATTTAACCAGCACCAGTTTTTCATCTTTATTCAACCAGATCGGTGTACATGAGAGGAAAATTTAATAGCAATTTATTCAGTAGTTTTTTTCTCATTCAAATAGATGTCACAAAACAGTTAATATCGTGCAAATTAATCTCATTCTTTCCATGATATTGTAAAACTTTGCTCATTAGAACAGTACAAAACAATTGATCTCAAACAACATATAGCCTAGCCTAATATTTTACGCAGGCTACAAACACCCGTAGACTACAGCCTCTACAACGTTTTTGACCACCAAGTTACGTCTGTTAAAGATGCTGGAGGAAACTGCACGTGAGGAGGTTATGCAGGCAACCAAAGAGCTCATTATAACGGTGGGCCTTGAGAAACGGAGCCGGAGCCATAGGTCACCCAACTGATGAATAGCCAGGACCCTCACAGCCAAAGAGACCAACAGTGAGTTTTCTGACTTGGAGGGTGGGTGCAGATATCATTAAGCCTGAGTCAAGACCACAGGAAAACAAAATAAAAGACTATGTGTCAGTCAAACTCCACCCCAGTCTAACAAGCAGACCCGGTGCCGTTGTTGTTGTGGCAGGCACCGAGATTTCAGTTCCCTGTGCTCAGCAAACTTCCCTGCCATGTCTTCAGCATCCCGGCTTCCAGTGCTCCCTCTGAGTGGGCATTCAGTGTGTTGTGGGTGAATATTGGAGGAGAAATGCTCCATGCTCAAGCCCTCTGCTAGCGACATCCTCTTTCTCCATGGGCATTTAAAGTGATGGATTTAAGGCCTATTCGCATAATGTTTCATTTAAAAAAGTGCCCTTGTGTTTTAGCTCGGTTAAATGTTGCATGAGATGTTTTGTTCTGTTTTCACTAAATGCTTTTGGTATAACATTTAAAGAAAGCATATTGCTTCATTAAACAAGGGCTGTTGTGTTCTTACCCAGCCATGTTGTTTATTTGAGATTTGAGATGTTTTGTCAAGAAAAAAAAACAATTAAATATGTTTTGATAAAATTGTAATCTTATTGAAACTAAACTGTTTAAATAAAGGTGAAATACCTGGTTAAATACGTTTAAATGAAATTATATTGAATGCTCTTTCATCGTTATTGCTTTCAATTATATGATTTATTGTTTTACTTTAGTGTGAAATTAAAGGTAACACTTGAAACCCAGCATCATAACACATTATGACACGGTCATAACCATGTCATAATATGGTCATAACACTGTTGTGACACATATACAGTATTTTCACCTGTTATCACATATTTAAAACTTCTTTGGGATAGGGGACAGTATTTTCACGTCCAGATGAAAAGCGTGTCATCGCGCTAGAGGCTTCATTCCACGTTCTACTGACTGTTGACATCTAGTGGAAGGCGTAGGAAGTGCGGAGAGATACAAATCTGACTGGGATGTGAAAAGGCGATGAGTTGAAAATCAACCAGCCCCAGAATTTCCACTTCCTGTTTGGAAGTTTGCCTGCCCTATGGGTTCTGTTATACCCACATACATAATTCAAACAGTTTTAGAAACTTCAGAGTGTTTTCTATCCAATAGTAATAATAATATGCATATATTAGCATCTGGGACAGAGTAGGAGGCAGTTCACTATGGACACACAATTCATCCAAAGTGAAAATGCTGCCCCCTATCCCTAAAAGGTTAACGACCTAACAGCTAAACGTTTTTACAATTTACTACATCTCTTGTCAGCACATCGGAGAAATTGTAATATTGTTTAGAAAAGAGATAGCCCTACGGTGTCAGCTGAGTTAACAGCGGCTAAATTCCATAGACAGACATATGGAGACTTCAGCCTTCTTTTCTGATATATCAAACATAATACAGAATTATCTGAGTTAAGGTAGGCCTAAATGCATTTTTGTTTGCAATTTGCAGGTTAGACTACTGTTGAATGAATATGAGGATAACCGTTTTTTGCCTATTCAAATTTGTAAAATGTAATGTGTGTAACAAACTGTGCCCACAGACTGTTTCCTGGCCTTTACACAGTAATGATTACAGCTGGCTAGACAGCGATGATGTTATTTCAGCACCACCGAGTTAACTTGCCTGGGCCTCCTGAGTAGCGCAGTGGTCTAAGGCTGTGCCACTATAGATCCTGGTTCGAGTCCAGGCTCTGTTACACCCGGAGACCCACGGGGCAGCGCACAATTGGCCCAGTTTTGTCGGGGTTAGGGGAGGGTTTGGCCGGCAGGGATGTTTTTGTCCCATCGCACACTAGCGACTCCTGTGGTGGGCCGGGCACAGCGCATGCTGAGCGCTGACACGGTCACCACGTGTATGGTGTTTCCTTCGACACATTGGTGCGCCTGGCTTACGGGTTAAGTGAGCAGTGTGTCAAGAAGCAGTGCGGCTTGGCTGGGTTGTGTTTCCGAGGACACGCGGCTCTCGATCTTCGTCTCTCCCAAGTCCATACAGGAGTTACAGCGATGGGACAAGACTGTAACTACCAATTGAATACCACGAAATTGGAGAGAAAAAGGGGTGGAAAAAAATACAAAAACACTAAAAGAGTAAACGTGCCTAACTTTGGGTTACTCCGAGTCATCATCTCCAACATTGTGACGTTATACATTTTTGATGGTATAATACAGTTTTGACTAATGTATTTATGTTTGTAAGAAGGCAACTACATATTGAAAACGCATTTACTATTTTGCAAAAGGCTGTGTCTTGTGGACTCTGTTAAAACATTGACAACATTGTTCCAAATATTTTTTAATGCGATTGAGAAAAACTGCAATAGAACTTACCAGTAGGAACTGTCTCCAGACAGGTGTTTAAGCCTTTTTTTCGAGAAACACCCGTCTCTACATCAACAGTGAAGAAGCGACTCCAGGATGCTGGCCTTCTAGGCAGAGCTGTCCAGTGTCTGTGTTCTTTTGCCCATCTTAATATTTTATTGGCCGGGTCTGAGATATGGCTTGTTTCAACTAAGACAGGGAACGAGGAGCGCACAGGACTTTGCTTTGGACTTCCGAACCCTGGCCGCCGGCGCGGGATGGAATGACAGGGCCCTGATAGACTATTACCGGTGCAGTCTGCAGGAGGATGTCCATCGGGAGCTGGCCTGCAGGGACACCACCCTTACATTCAACCAGCTGGTGGACCTGTCCATCCGGCGGGATAACCTGTTGGCCACCCTCGGACATCCGGATCGGGGTCCGTCAGTTCCATCCCCCAGTACCTCCGCTCCGACACCTATGGAGCTAGGAGGTGCTGCTCTTAAGGTGACCGGATCTGTGGCCGCAGAGGGCACACTGCTGGTCGGTGCTGGGGAGGATCCTCAGGGAGTCGAGGCAGCAGGCAGGGCACTGTCATGTAACCCCAGGTGTGTAGGCACCAGACTCACCCAGAGCTCCCTGTTGCTCACATGTTTGTGTTTATAGAGTTTTCCCCGCGTTTCCAGCATAAGGCGCTCATAGATTCAGGCGCAGATGGGATCTTTATTGAACGTTCATTTGCACATAGTTTAGGGATCCCCATTTTTCCTGTTGATATGCCCTTCCCTGTGCACGCCTTAGATAGTTGACCATTAGGGTCAGGGCTGATTAGGGAGGCCACCGCTCCACTATGCATGGTTACGCAGGAGGGTCATGAGGAGAGAATTAGTCTCTTCCTTATTGATTCTCCTGCGTTTCTTATAGGGGTCCCCAGTTCACGTCCAGGGTCTGGAGGGCATTCATGGAACTTCTTGGGGTCTCGGTCAGTCTCACCTCGTATTTTCACCCCGAGAGTAACTGGCAGATGGAAAGAGTTAACCAGGATGTGGGTAGGTTTCTACGGTCCTATTGCCAGGACCGGCCTGGGGAGTGGGCGGCTTTCATCCCCTGGGCAGAGATGGCCCAACCGGCCCGACTGCCACCGCAGTGAGGCCCCGATGTATGCTCCGGGGGACCGGGTCTGGCTCTCGACCCGAAACGTGCCCCTCCGCCTGCCCTGCCGGGAGCTGGGTCTGCAGTTTGTGAGGCCATTTATAGTCCTGAGGAGACTGAACGAGGTTTGCTATAGGTTACAGCTCCCCCCGATTACCTAGCTCCCCTAGTTCCATGTGTCTCTCCTCAGGCTGGTGGTGGCTGGTCCACTCCAGGAATCTGAGGTGCGGGAGGTTCCTCCGCCCCCTCTGGACATCGCGTATGCTGTTCGAGCCATCATGTACTAAAGGCGTTTGGCGAGAGGCCTTCAGTACCTCGTAGAGTGGGAGGGGTAACGGTCCGGAGGAGAGATGCTGGGTGCCGGTGGAGGACATTCTGGACCCTTCGATGCTGCGGGAGTTTCATCGTCTCCACCCGGATCGCCCTGCTCTTAAACCACCGGGTCGTCCCTGAGGCCGGTATCGGCGCGCTGCTGTCAAGGGGGGGGGGGGGGCTTCCGCCGAAGTTGGTCCCTCTCCTTGTTTGGGCGGCGTTCGGCGGTCGACGTCACCGGTTTTCTTATTTAACCCTCTGGTACCCCCATGGTTTTGTGCGTGTTTGTTCTTTGTAAGTGGGTCTGTATTTGTGAGCTTGATCATTTTCCTCCTTAGAATATTTGTTGTTTTGAGTAAAAGTTACGTGTATTACTCATCTCTGTGTCCTGCACCTGACTCCGCCATACCTGCCATACCTGCCATACCTAGACGCCTTACATCATGATGATGATGTGATAAATTATTAATAGTAATTGCTATTAGCTAATTCATATTGTGTCAATCTTTCCTCAGTTAATGCTAGGACAACTGTAGCCGACATTTTCCAGTTTGGATGATCGTGTTATGCTGTTGCTACTTATGTGAATGTCTGAACATTGCATCCAAAAATAATCTGGTCACATTCAGGACTGTTTCTGTGAAAAAACAGTGTGGCAAATTCTTATATACGGGGCGGCAGCATAGCCTAGTGGTTAGAGCGTTGGACTAGTAACCGATAGGTTGCAAGTTCAAATCCCCGAGCTGACAAGGTACAAATCTGTCGTTCTGCCACTGAATAGGGCAGTTAACCCACTGTTCCTAGGCTGTTATTGAAAATAATAATTTGTTCTTAACGGACTTGCCTAGTTAAATAAAAGTAAATAAATATACAATATTTAATATTAATATCTAGTGACGCCTCTAGCAGTGAGATGCTGTGCCACTCGGGTGCTCAAAGAGAAAAGTGCTTATTTGAAAGCTCAAAAAAAAAATGAGAGCTAAAAGTATCTCTCATGCTACAAAAGGTTCCCTGGTTTAGGGGATGCTAATGTTACATATATGATCTTGTCAGTATTAGATTTGATAACACTTATTGTACAAGAGCATAATCATAATACATAGTACATTATCATACTTATACTTACATACATTTTTCATTGTGTAGTTCACAATCTGTAGTAGACAAAGTTTCAAATCTACAGGTTTACCAAACTGTTAGTGATTATCAATTAAGAGCTGTTGGATTAAGTGTAATGTATTTTAACAAATGAGAAGACAATCAAATCAAAAGTAATGTGAGCATTGCGTTGTGAAAAGCAATGACTTTATATGAACATGTATTGCAATGTGAAACATGTATTTCTAGATGAAACATTGACTAAGTTTGGTGAAACAGTGTATGATTTTGTGTGTTTGTACTTAGTAAATTGAAAATGTGCTTAGAGTTTTGAAACAACGGCCCTTTTGATGATTGTGTACTAAGCGTTGTGAAAATTTACCACATACTTTGGATAATTACACCAAAGTGATTTAAATAAACTGTATTTTTCTTATTTTTAACTGCATTGTTGGGAAGTTCTTGTTTATAAAGCTCTTTTTACATCAGCAGATGTCACACCTGTTGTATTCAGTAGATGTGGAAATAACATTTATTTGAAAACATCATTCTGTTTATTTTTTCCTACAGTACCATATTTGCCTCCTTTTACACTCTATCTCCTGTTCTCTCGTGCTCTTCAACTATTATATTCTTTCTCTCCTGTTCTGTCTTTCTCTAGCTCTCCTCCCCGCTCTCTCCCCAGGTGAGTGAGTGGGTGTGAGAGTGGACCAGTCTTTAGGTGTGTCTAATCTGTTGTACTGTGTCTTGGCTAAAGGGCGCAGACAGATCAGATGTTTGCTCAGTTCAGTGGTTATGGCCCCTGGTGCAGCTGAGGCCGCTCTAAAACAATCTCAACAATGTGGAGTGATGAAAGGCACGTGAGGGTGGAGAGCAGAGAGGGGGACAAGTCTGGGCATGCCCGAGCGAGCGAAGGAGAGGAAGAGGAGGAGAGCAGAGAGTGGTGTGCTGGGAGAAGAGGAGAGACAGACAAGTCTGGGCATGCCTGAGCAAGGGCAAATGGAGGAGAGGAGAATAGAAGAGGTTTGGAAGAGGAGAACAAAAGGGGAGTAAGGAGGAGAGGAATAGGAGTAGAAGAGCAGCGTGTTGAAAGAAGGACAAGTCTGTGCATCCAATAGCGAGAGTAGAAAAAGGGGGTAGAGGCAACCTTGAGAGGAGAGGATGGATGAAAGGAGATAAGGCAAGTAGCGGGGTAGTAGAAGTAGAGGAGGAGCAGAGTGGAGGAGAAGTGAGAAGGGTGTTGAAAGACAAGAGTAGAGTAGAGAGGGACAAGTCCAGGCATGCCTGAGCAAGAGTGGGAGTGGGTGGAGGCTAGGAGAGACAGACTCCTGGGGCGATCTGGTATGATCTGGGTCTACCACCCTCAGGAAACATGTCATTATTTCTTACTTGTTCTATAATTGTTTCTGTAGCTTCCCTTAGTCAATTGTGGCTAAGTACAGATGAAAGGGAATACTTTTCTTTTCAATTACTGTGTGGGTGTGACTATATAACTTGCTCCGATGTGATCAAAATATATTTTTTTAAATACAATAAAAAAAGGTGTAAAAAGGCCAACATGAACTCATTGTTCTGCCTTATAACAGATCTAGCCAGGGTGATACTTTCAAGGGTTTTATTGCAAGATCTGATAAGTATTTCAGTTCTATGTGAATGCCGATGGTTACCCTAGTTGAATGAAAATGAACACCTGTGAACTGTTAGTACCTCTAACCTTTCATCAAAGCATATCACCACTTTAGTTAAGAGTATGGTGATATGGTACTTACAGACTTACAGATTTCACATTCTGTTTCTTATGTGGTTGATTCATTTGGGATCTTTGGAAGGTGAATCACAAGTACATTTTTAAAAGAAGCACATGCAGTTGAAGTGCACATAATTCCCTGTACTTTGGTTTTCCTTTCTGATTCACTTGATTACACATTGCGATGTGAGAAGTCTTTGAAAAGAGAACCGAAGGGAACTTTACGAATGAAAATCTGTAATGATTATATGACAGCATCTGATATGGAGTGACTCATGAAAAATATGTTTATTATGAAAGTGGACATCTGGTGATTCACTGTATAAAGTACATTTTTCTATAAACATGGGTCACCAGTTCATGGAATATGTAGTTTAGTCTTGTAGCTACTGTAGTGGCACATTTCTACTGGAGATTTACCTCAGCTTTTGACCGAAAAGCCTCAGACTTTTCTATTTCCACGTCCACTGGGCTATAGTCTCGGTGGACCTGCACTGACTTCAGGCCAGACTGAGGGGGACTGGGACTTTTCAGAAGACATACATAACAATGGCTAACTTTTCACAATTAACACCTTCTCACAAAGCAACTGTTTTAATTATGCAGAGGTTGTTGATTATGTTCTTCAGAAGTCCTCAGTGTCAGCTCTAGCTATGGAAACATCATTTTATGACTATAACTACTGTTCCCTGAAAGAGAGAAATGAGGTACATCATAATATACTCTCGCAAATTCGGTTGAATGATCTAAAATCACACCTGACAAGGCAAATAAAATCCACACCTCGCTGGAAGCCACGTCTTGCACAGATGATAAGCGTGAGGCTCATTCAAATCAAATCACATTTTATTTGTCACATACACATGGTTAGCAGATGTTAATGCGAATGTAGCGAAATGCTTGTGCTTCTAGTTCCGACAATGCAGTAATAACCCATGAGTAATCTAACCTAACAATTCCACAACTACTACCTTATACACACAAGTGTAAAGGGATAAAGAATATGTACATGAAGATATATGAATGAGTGATGGTACAGAACGGCTTAGGCAAGATGCAGTAGATGGTATAGAGTACAGTATATACATACCGTGGGGCAAAAAAGTATTTAGTCAGCCACCAATTGTGCAAGTCATAAAAAATCCTCCAATGTGATTTTCTGGATTTGTTTTCCTCATTTTGTCTGTCATAGTTGAAGTGTACCTATGATGAAAATTACAGGCCTCTCTCATCTTTTTAAGTGGGAGGACTTGCACAATTGGTGGCTGACTAAATATTTTTTTCCCCTGCTCTATGAGATGAGTAATGTAGGGTATATAAAAAAAGTGGCATAGTTTAAAGTGGCTAGTGATACATGTATTACATAAAGATGGCAAGATGCAGTAGATGCAGCAAGATGCAGCAGTTTAAATGAGTACAGTATATACATATACATATGAGATGAGTAATGTAGGGTATGTAAACATTATATTAAGTGGCATTGTTTAAAGTGGCTAGTGAAACATTTTTCCATCAATTTCCATCAACTCCCTTCTGAAAGTGGCTGGAGTTGAGTCAGTATGTTGGCGGCAGCCACTCAATATTAGTGGTGGCTGTTTAACAGTCTGATGGCCTTGAGATAGAAGCGCGGCTGGGGATGCCGTCTGGGCCTGGGGATTCCTTCAATTTATAGGGAAACTTCACCACTAGACCCTTTGGGGTGTTTTTCCAGTCTACCTACATAATTATGAGTGGCAAGAGGGTATTTCAGACATACTGTAATTCTGCACTATGGCTGTATTTTATAGTTTTCGCGCCAGGAGAGATGAAATCATTGGTTGATTGAGCCTGCTGTCTGATCTAAAAATGAATGGAGACAGGTTTTGTAGCAATTATTGTGGGCTCTGTGTTTCGCCGATTGCAGCGAGTAGATAAGGTTGTCTTTGTTCAATAGAGCCAGTAGACTTGTCTCAACAATGTTCCTATCTGCCAGGACATTGCAGGATATCTAGGTTGACTCATTTTCCCTAGCTTTGTAAAGACTACAGGCAGGCTTTTCAAAACTGGGGCGGAACTAGTTTACAGGGTCACTGGAGCTATGAAACCATGCGCTGTCTATCCAAGTTCGCAAAATACTGACCTATTTACCTTTATTTAACTAGGCAAGTCAGTTAATAAGAACAAATTCTTATTTTCAATGACGGCCTAGGAACAATGGGTTAACTGCCTTGTTCAGGGGCAGAACGACAGATTTTCACCTTGTCAGCTCAGGGATTCGATCTTGCAACCATTTCAGTTACTAGTCCAACACTCTAACCACTCGGCTACCTGCTTCCCCAACTTGACCCGGAATACACTGAAGAGGAGTTGAGACAGCGAGGAAAAATAACTACAAGACCATCATGCAGCAGCCTAGACCTGCTGGACCAGGACTCAGAAGGTCAAATGACAAACAAGTAAGTTTTTCTGTCAGTAGCTAGCTAGCAATATAACCTCTCTTTTTACATGAGGCAGTGTTGTTCAGTACAGTACAATTTGGTGATCGATTTGGCCATAACAGGTTTTGCTAGTACCACTACAAGCCAAGCTAGCCAAGTTTAGCTAGCTAGCTGTGTTTGCTATACCTAAAATGTACTGTAGACTAACGTTATAGCTAGTTAGCTAACTAGCCTCAGTGCCTCTCATTAGGAGCAACTGAAGATCATTTTTTTTTATGATGGAGGAGAGTAAAGGAATGACTTTGGCTTTATGACTCATACTAGTCTCGGAGTAACTATACCAGTGTTTTGTAGCTAGTTATATAGCTAGCTAACGTGCGTCTGTGGGAAGTGTCATATTCTACACCGTGCTGCTACAGTAGGAATACAGACAGTACACAACGATTGCTCTCGCAGTACCGATTGGATACAAAGAAGTTGATGACTCTCGAGTAGATGTGAAAGGACCCATAACAACAATCTCCCCTTGTTTTGTAATGACTCCGAACATCTCACTGCACCACCCAAAACACACCATGCAAGTATTCCCTTTAGAACTGTAGTATTTATTATAAGTGTGTATATTTTTATTTTACTGTATATATGTCATATATTACCATAACGGTTTTTGCATACTGCTGTGTAAACTCACCTCGGTGTCCAGAGCAAATAAACTTTGTCTTGAATACAAACCATGTCCACTTATTTGCTATATTGACAGACTAATCTACTGTTTTATTGAAACAGGTTTCTTGCCAACAAATTAAATGATACACCATCTCTGTGCATTATGTGTTTGAGCAGGAATATTGAATCTAGTTCATTCAAATACATTTCATGAATATCAAAATGAATTGATCCAGAAGTTGAAGTCAACACTTGTATTGGTTTCTGATACAGCTGGAATCATTTAGTCACTTGTTAGTACACTTGTAAAACAAATATTTGATGAAACCCCATTATATACAGTGGGGCAAAAAAGTATTTGGTCAGCCACCAATTGTACAAGTTCTCCCACTTAAAAAGATAAGAGAGGCCTGTAATTTTCATCATAGGTACACTTCAACTATGAAAAAAAAATCCAGAAAATCACATTGTAGGATTTTTTATGAATTTATTTGCAAATTATGGTGGAAAATAAGTATTTGGTCAATAACAAAAGTTTATCTCAATAATTTGTTTATACCCTTTGTTGGCAATGACAGAGGTCAAACATTTTCTGTAAGCCTTCACAAGGTTTTCACACACTGTTGCTGGTATTTTGGCCCATTCCTCCATGCAGATCTCCTCTAGAGGAGTGATGTTTTTGGGGCTGTTGCTGGGCAACACGGACTTTCAACTCCCTCCAAAGATTTTCTATGGGATTGAGATCTGGAGACTGGCTAGGCCACTCCAGGACCTTGAAATGCTTCTTACGAAGCCACTCCTTCGTTGCGCGGGCGGTGTATTTGGGATCATTGTCATGCTGAAAGACCCAGCCACGTTTCAGCTTCAATGCCCTTGCTGATGGAAGGAGGTTTTCACTCAAAATCTCACGATACATGGCCCCATTCATTCTTTCCTTTACACGGATCAGTCATCCTGGTCCCTCTCCAGAAAAACAGCCACAAAGCATGATGTTTCCACTCCCATGCTTCACAGTAGGTATGGTGTTCTTTGGATGCAACTCAGCATTCTTTGTCCTCCAAACACGACGAGTTGAGTTTTTACTAAAAAGTGACATTCTCCCAATCTTCTTCTGGATCATCCAAATGCTCTCTAGCAAACTTCAGACGGGCCTGGACATGTACTGGCTTAAGCAGGGGGACACGTCTGGCACTGCAGGATTTGAGTCCCTAGCGGCGTAGTGTGTTACTGATGGTAGGGTAGGCTTTGTTACTTTGGTCCCAGCTCTCTGCAGGTCATTCACTAGGTCCCCCCGTGTGGTTCTGGGATTTTTGCTCACCGTTCAGAAAAGTTTGAAGGGGGCTTGACTTGTAGACAGTCTTTTATTGTTGTGTATGAGCACCTACAGATGTGCTGTTGAGTAGACAAGCACTGCCAACAGAGTGATTAGGCTAGAAGAGTATACTAACAGCCCCTCTCCTCCATACCAAAGAACTAATTATAAGGGTGTGAAACATTTGAGGAACACTTCAAATCAATTGTATTTATACATCAGCAGATGTCACAAAGTGCTTATACAGAAACCCAGCCTGAGACTCCAAAACAGCAAGCAATACAGATGTAGAAGGACAGTGGCTAGGAAAAACTCCCTAGAAAGGCAGGAACCTAGGAAGAAATCTATAGAGGAACCATGCTCTGAGGGGTGGCCAGTCCTCTTCTGGCTGTGCCGGGTAGAGATTATAAGACTACCTGGCCAATAAAGCCAAATTGTTCTTCAAGATGTTCAAACGTTCATAGATGACCAGCAGGGTCAAATAATAATCACAATGGTTGTAGAGGAAGCAACAGGGCACCTCAGGTGTAAATGTCAGTAGCCTTTTCATAGCTAAACATTCGTCCGGTGAACAGGTCAGGGTTCCATAGCCGAAGGCAAAACAGAACGACCAGTTGGACTGGGGACAGCCAGGTGTCATCAGGCCAGGTAGTCCTGAGGCATGGGCTCAGGTTGAGAGAGAGAGAGAGATCGATTAAGTTCACACAGGACACCAGGTAAGACAGACTGACCCTAGCATCCCCGGCACATACTGTAGACTATTGGACATCATAGTGCCCTGAAAGTTCAATCACTAAGTTAAGGACGCTGAGACTAAACATCTCCATCTGCCATTTGATCCTGGACTTCCTGACAGGCCGCCCACAGGTGGTAAGGGTAGGTAACAACAAATCCGCTATACTGATCCTCAACACGGGGGCCCCTCAGGAGTGCGTGCTCAATCCCCTCCTGTAGTCCCTGTTCACTAATGACTACATGGGCAGGCACGGCTCCAACACCATCATTAAGTTTGCCGATGACACAACAGTGGTAGGACTGATAACCGACAACGACGAGACAGCCTATAGGGAAGAGGTCAGAGACCTGGCCGTGTGGTGCCAGGATAACAACCTCTCCCTCAACGTGATCAAGACAAAGGAGATGATTGTGGACTACAGGAAAAGGAGGACCGAGCACACCCCCATTCTCATCGATGGGGCTGCAGTGGAGCAGGTTGAGAGTTTCAAGTTCCTTGGTGTCCATATCACCAACAAACTAACATGGTCCATGCACACCAAGAGAGTCGTGAACAGGGCACATCAAAACATATTCCCCCTCTAGAGACTGAAAAGATTTGGCATGGGTCCTCAGATCCTCAAAAGGTTCTACAGCTGCACCATCGAGAGCATCCTGCCTGACTGATTGCATCACTGCCTGATATGGCAACTGCTCGGCCTCTGACCGCAAGGCACTACAAAGGGTAGTGCGTACGGCTCAGTACTGTACATCACTGGGGCCAAGCT
This sequence comes from Oncorhynchus keta, assembly GCF_023373465.1. NCBI lineage: Eukaryota > Metazoa > Chordata > Actinopteri > Salmoniformes > Salmonidae > Oncorhynchus > Oncorhynchus keta. The sequence goes on from NC_068437.1 coordinate 2,778,330, forward strand.
TCCTGCCATCCAGGACCTCTATAACAGGTGGTGTCAGAGGAATGCAAGTCACAAAGCACACACATCCCTGGCTCGCTCCTCTTTTCAGTTCGCTGCAGCTCGCGACTGGAACAAGCTGCAAAAAAGACTCAAACTGGACAATTTTATCTCCGTCTCTTCATTCAAAGACTCAATCATGGAAACTCTTACTGACAGTTGTGGCTGCTTCGCGTGATGTATTGTTTTCTCTACCTTCTTGCCATTTGTGCTGTTGTCTGTGCCCAATAATATTTGTACCATGTTTTGTGGTTTTACGGTTTTCTTCCGTCGAAGGAGAGTCGGACCAAAATGCAGCATGGTATTTTTGGTACATGTTTAATGACGACGAAAAACACAAAAACAACAAACGGAACGTGAAAACGTATACAGCCTATCTGGTGACAACAAACACAGAGACAGGAACAATCACCCACGAAACACTCAAAGAATATGGCTGCCTAAATATGGCTCCCAATCAGAGACAACGATAATCACCTGCCTCTGATTGAGAACCAATTCAGACAGCCATAGACTATGCTAGACAACCCTACTAAGCAACAATCCCAATACCTACTAAAACCCCAATACAAAACATAAATAAATAAATATAAATAAACCCATGTCACACCCTGGCCTGACCAAAATAATAAAGAAAACACGAAATACTAAGACCAGGGCGTGACAGAACCCCCCCAGGTGCGGACTCCCGGCCTCACACCTAAACCCATAGGGGAGGGTCCGGGTGGGCGTCTGTCCACGGTGGCGGCTCCGGCGCGGGACGTGGACCCCACTCCAACAAAGTCTTAGTCCCCTTGCATCGCGTCCTTAGATAGGCGACCCTCGCCGCCGACCTAGGCCTAATAACCTTCACCAAGGACCCCACTGGACTGAGGGGCAGCTCGGGACTGAGGGGCAAATCGGGACTGAGGGGTAGCCCAGTACTGAGAGGAAGCCCAGTACTGAGAGGAAGCCCAGTACTGAGAGGAAGCTCAGGCAGGTAGTTGGATCTGGCAGATCCTGGCTGGCTGGTGGTTCCGGCAGATCCTGGCTGACTGGCGGATCCTGGCTGACTGGTGGATCCTGGCTGAATGGCGGATCTGGAAGATTCTGGCTGACTGGCGGCTCTGGCTGCTCCATGCAGACTGGCAGCTCTGGCTGCTCCATGCAGACTGGCAGCTCTGAACAGGCAGGAGACTCCAGCAGCGCTGTAGAGGAGAAAGGCTCTGGCAGCGCTAAACAGGCGGGAGACTCCAGCAGCGCTGTAGAGGAGAAAGGCTCTGGCAGCGCTAAACAGGCGAGGCGCACTGTAGGCCTGATGCGTGGTGCTGGCACTGGTGGTACTGGGCCGAGAACACGCACAGGAAGCCTGGTGTGGGGAGCTGCAACTGGAGGACTGGTGTGTGGAGGTGGCACTGGATAGACCAGACCGTGCAGGCGCACTGGAGCTCTTGAGCACCGAGCCTGCCCAACCTTACCTGGCTCGATGCCCACTCTAGCCCGGCCAATACGAGGAGCTGGTATGTACCTCACCGGGCTATGCACCCGCACTGGAGACACTGTGCGCTCCACAGCATAACACGGTGCCTGCCCTGTCTCTTTAGCCCCCCGGTAAGCACAGGAAGTTTGCGCAGGTCTCCTACCTGGCGTAGCCATACTCCCTGTGAGCCCCCCCCCAATACATTTTTGGGGCTGACTCTCGGGCTTCCATCCGCGTCGCCGTGCTGCCTCCTCAAACCAGCGCCTCTCCACTTTCTTCGCCTCCAGTTCTTCTTTGGGGCGGCAATATTCTCCAGGCTGTGCCCAGGGTCCTTTTCTGTCCAATATCTCCTCCCAAGTCCAGAAGTCCTGTGATCGCTGCTCCTCCTGCCGCTGCCTGTCACCACGCCGCTTGGTCCTGTTGTGGTGGGTGATTCTGTTACGGTTTTCTTCCGTCGAAGGAGAGTCGGACCAAAATGCAGCGTGGTATTTTTGATACATGTTTAATGACGACGAAAAACACAAAAACAACAAACGGAACGTGAAAACCTATATACCTATATCTGGTGACAACAAACACAGAAACAGGAACAATCACCCACGAAACACTCAAAGAATATGGCTGCCTAAATATGGCTCCCAATCAGAGACAACGATAATCACCTGCCTCTGATTGAGAACCAATTCAGACAGCCATAGACTATGCTAGACAACCCTACTAAGCCACAATCCCAATACCTACTAAAACCCCAATACAAAACACCCCACATAAATAAACCCATGTCACACCCTGGCCTGACCAAAATAATAAAATACTAAGACCAGGGCGTGACACTATGTTCTTGTCTTTATATAGCGCTGTGGTGTCTCTTTGTTGTGATGTGTGTTTTGTCCTTTATTTAAATTGTATTTGTTATTTTTAATCCTAGCCCCCGTCCCCCACAGGAGGCCTTTTGCCTTCTGATAGGCCATCATTGTAAATAAGAATTTGTTCTTAACTGACTCGCCTAGTTAAATAAAGGTTAAATAAAATAAAATAAAACCTGGTGGCACAGACGCTGTATCATCTTTTCCTACACTTAAAATTGCCCTTGCCTAACAATTGCGTCTGAAGCAGGGCTTGCGACTTGGCTATTCTCACCATAAGGTGACAGTTATCCTTCATATTAAGAGTGCGGAGACTGCAATGAGAAGGCATAATGTTATTAAGCTTCTTTATTAAGCTTCGGTTGGAGGAGGTCTTGCAGATCTATGTCCAGAAAGCGTCTGGGGTGAAAAAGTTGTGAGTACGAAACTAAGACCGTGGTAAACTTGTTAAAAAGTTTGTCAGGTAGCCAAGTAGCAATAAACAGTGCAGCAGTACAGCGACTACGCAGAAGTGCGTTGTGTCACCAGTAACTTGTCTTGTAGACAGTTTAATGTATTGGTTATTTTGATTTCTCAAGAGGGTATTGTGCTTCCATAAATACCTTTGGCTGTCCTGGCTTGTTTCAAAGTCAGATGATGTTGAGCTTATTCCAGGCTGAAAGCTTTCATCCAATGGGTCCTACAGGCTCTGTACTACTGAAGCTGGTGTCAAGGTCATCATCATCAGAAGCAGGATTAGTCTGCAGGTCACATAGTAGTCAGTGATAAGCCAACATCTTACTACTTTGTTCCCATCAATACGCACTCCGACAAGGTACTACATCCACTCACCCCACTCATGTCAATAGGTCATGCATACTAATCTTCAGACACCAGTCAGTCAACCACACCACCCCTTCCTTACTAATACCTCATGTTCTCTGATTTAGACTTCAAGCCTTTGAACAATCACCTAAGGGTCCCGCTTTAAAAGACGTGCAGCTTGTAAAGGCTTCATAAAGCCTTCGTAAACACCACATAAATGTGTTACAAATCTATAACGATATGTCATCCTTTATAAAGAGTTCATAAATGTGGAATAGCTGTGTGACACAACCACCAATGTCAAATATGGCATAACCACTATGTGACATAAACCTGTGCTTTATAAGGGGTGGCATAAGCACCGCTTAATAAAGGCCTTATAAATCATATTCTTTTGAGGCTTTGCAAAGTATGTATTACCCTGTCATGCATTTTGTTAGAGCATTACAAGGCCAGGATATCGGGTTTGATATACGGAAAAATGTATTCACACATGACTGTAAGCCACTTTGTATTGAGTATATTATATTTCACTAAAACATTTCTAGGATGGCCAACCCTCTTTCGCTCTTGGGTGCATAGTCAATATTGGACCTGACTTCAACTCCCCTCAAAATGCTGTCCTGCAATATGACACACACACACACAGCAAAACACGTTGGTAAGGCCTTTAAAAAATATATGTTTTTATTTTTTGTGTACTTATTTCTGTTTTTCCAGGTTTTGGATTTCACCCATTTGTTTCTGCTTTCCCCCAGTTTTGATGCTTTTTCAAATAGAAAAACAACTAACAAACACAGTCGAAAGTAATACATGTTGCTAAACCCTGCCCATTTCCACAGTTGATCTTCTTAAAATGTGAAAATGTAACATTTTAATCCTAACCCTAATTAATGAACGGTAAGTTTGAAGTGTTGGTCCACCAGACCTTCAGCACATCTGGGCGAAAGTGTCTCGGAACAGAATTAGGTGTGATGTGACTAAAATGACATCACTTTAGAGTGTATGCCATCCTTCAGCACAACATCACCCTTTATACAAAGCACATATTTATATCATATTTGACCTAGTGGGTTATGTCACATTTGACATAGGTGATTATGTCACAGTTATTCCACATTTATGAACCCTTTATAAAGCATGACATACGGTTATAGATGCTTTGTAACATATTTATCTAGTGCTTATGAAGGCTTAATGATGCCTTTAGAAGCTGGACGTCATTTAAAGCGGGACCCAACTACTGTAAGCCTTCATAAGAGAAAACTTGAGTAGAAGTTGTAGTCTACCTGTAAACACACCAACTATGACAACAAGACATGGACCGTGTTTATGCCTCCTCCATATTTATTTGCTCATCATGGAGTCATGGAAAGATTTGGTAGATTTTACAAGCTTACTTACACTAGTTCCTGGTGCTGCAGATGTGGATGGGAACGGACTCTAAATCGAACACATAACGTTAGCCTCTGCGGTAGTTAGTTAGCTAGTTAGCGTAACCTAACGAAGCTAACGTTAGCTTGCTGAGTTACAAATCACGTCGCCAGATAGCAGCTGGCCAATTACATTGATATGCTTTGGAATGCCTAGAGTATTATGAAAGCTAGCTAGCTGGATTAGCAAAACAGTCAAAAAGATGGTCACATAAGCGGATATCCCGGGTCCGTTCAAAGTATGTAAAGCTAAGGATCCAAACTCCAGTGGCTCAGAAGGGAACTTCACACAACATCCAAACAAAATCCCAAGCGGGAACAATAGGTTTAGAAACCGGTCTGAGACAGTGCACACCCTTTAGGAACTGCACCAGGGTACAAGACCTGGGGTGACCTCACATTTTCACCCATGACACGCTGTAATAGCCACCATGTACATTTTCAAAATAGAGAATGAATGATCCTGTCTGAAAAGCTCCTGCAAACGTATTAAAATGTCCCCTACATCACTCTGAAAAGGAAAAATGTCTTTATTTTGGCACCAAAGCTCCAACGCCTGCCACTTATATGCATACAGCCCTCCTGGGGAGGGGGACCTTGCAGACGAATAGTAGCAATCCCTTCCTGAGGTAAACCTCTAGCTGCAAGATCGGACCTCTTAAGGGGTGGCAAACCTGTTCGTGCATTTGGGATAAGTTGCCACGAGTCTCCGCCTAATAGGCGGACGATCTCTGCGAACCAAGGTTTCTTGGGCCACGGGAAGACACAAAAAGCGAGAGCATGGGTGCACTGCTCACAAGCAATAGGGAGTGAGCCAAGGTTAGGATGAAGAGACACAGAGTCTGACAAGGACACCCGAGGCATCTGGTTTAGGCTCTGGAAGAGCTGGAAGGGCTGCATCAACAATAGCCCCAGGCGAACGACGTCCATCACAGAAGCCATTATCCACAGTAGGCGTATACACTGGTGAAAATGTACTGGGTGATCCATCTGAAATTTGGCTATGCAGAGCCATAACCTAGGCACCCTCCATGGGGATAGAAATGTGCAATACGCTAGTGAGTCTAGCTTGGGGCCCAAAAAAGGAATATGGACAGACAGCTGTTTTCTAGTTTCTTATGAAGCCTGAGACTGAATACGAGACAATTGCATGGATGTGTGTAACGTTGCTTGCCCATTGGACTCTGCTGCCACTAGCCAATATTGAGGTGCTTGTTGAGGGCACATAGGTCTAGAATGGGAACCCGGAAAAACCGTCTGTACCAGCTTTCATGGATTTTTGACATAGATGCCACTCAGATTGCCTGCTTCTGGAGAGGGGAGGATATTTCCTCCCTCAAAGTGGGCGCTGAGGCATTGAGACAGTCGAAATGATGAAGCTGTGGGGGGTGGTCAACAAATTGTGGCCAGTACCCCAATGTTCGCATGATCAAGTGTGACACTGTACATGTGCACCGATGGTTGGAGCAGACAGCAAGCCTCTGTTGAAGTGTAATCTCAAAGGGTGGAATGCCACCTGGTGGACTGGGAGAGATTGTTTTTTTTCCCATTGACAACCGTGTGTCTGAATGTGGAGAAGGGACACTTTTCATCTAACTCACATGTGGGAGTCACAACACTTTTGACACCCGTGAACACTGTGGATCTTGGGGTTGTAAAACCTGTGTTTATGTGCCAAGGTTTGCTTAAATCGCGGCCCACTCTGGGTACAATGACTCCGGTAATCAGTGACGTACCCCGATTGATAGTGTCACCTGAGGGTACCCTTGTCACAATGTGCCACGCTCTCAGTTTAGGAGGTAACTGGCTGGCACCCATATGCATTAAAAACGTTATCTTTTAAAACATTATCATGGCGGTTACTCTACCGATCAGTCATAGGTACTGGCGACAAAGCGCCTTGTAACATAGCTGGGAATGGGACAGACAACACTGAAAAACACACCAATTGCCAGAAAGGGTCATCTAATCTAATTCCCAGAAACGAAAAGCATTGCGCTGGAGAAATGCTGGGGTTCATAAAACCACAACCACAACTGTGTGGGATAATAGCATGATCGACCCTGCTTGTTCCCTCGACTCCGATACCAATCACCAATCGCCTACAGGACCAATAACTTGTATCACTAGACACCTCGTAGGGACTAGTGTGCTACAGGCAGGAATCAACAATGAATCCCTGTAATGAGCTAACTAGCCTCTTTGACTGCAGTACGTTCTGTTTAGAATAACCAAGCGACTGAACGCTATGTGTACTGAACAAGAGAGTTACCCAAGCAACTACCCGTGTGGAGGCAGGAATAGCTAGTAGTAGCTAGCTCACCTCGGTGTCTAGCATGCTATGCAGAACTTGTTAGCTAGACTGGACTCAAAAGTATACGTAGGTCCCGGATCACCAAAGTGGGACGGGACACTTCATTGATAAGTCTTGGAAGAAAGACAGGCGGTGCTTGACCAAGACAGACACATGCAGTGGGGGATACCCATCAAGCCTGGCCGTCCTCTCTCTTCAAGTAGCCTCCCATAACCGGCGACATTTGTGATTAGGAAATATTGAAAGCCATACAAACTCCAGTACACAACATCCAGGGGGTGAGCATGCTGTACCACAAAGGGACAGTTTAGTCTCGTGTTTCAATTGTTTGTGTTAGTAGCGTGAACCGTTCTTGTAAAACACCTAGGTGAAGAGCGCAATAATTTAAGGAATGAATCCGAGCCTTAAACGTATCACCTGTGGAAGACTGGGCTTCCAGCAAGGCATGGTTTAAGATCCTTCAACTGAAGTTGCGAGCGTGCGATTTCCCATCGTATGTTGTACCAAAGTTGAGTGACTGAAATGAAAGGGAACATAGAAATGCCAAAGGGGGAAGAGTTGCAATCTACTGCAGAGATAGCCTGCAAAGTCATACTTTCCAGGTCTATACCCAAACAATTTATCTCCAGAAATAAGTCTCTCACTGTTGTCGCCTGTTACCCACCCCCCTCTGCTCCTAGCTGTGCCCTGGACACCTTATGTGAATTGATCGCTCCCCATCAAGCTTCAGAGTTCGTTCTGTTAGGTGACCTAAACTGGGATATGATTAACACCCCGGCAGTCCTACAATCTAAGCTAGATGCCCTCAATCTCACACAAATCATCAAGGACCCCACCAGGTACAACCCGAAATCCGTAAACATGGGCACCCTCATGTATATTATCCTGACCAACTTGCCCTCCAAATACACCTCTGCTGTTTTCAATCAGTATCTCAGCGATCACTGCCTCATTGCCTGTATCTGCTATGGGTCTGCAGTCAAATGACCACCCCTCATCACTGTCAAACGCTCCCTAAAACACTTCTGCGAGCAGGCCTTTCTAATCGACCTGGCCCGGGTATCTTGGAAAGATATTTACTTCATTTACTTTAAAATTAATTTCCTCAAAAAATGCAGAACTAAGAACAGATATAGCCATTGGTTCACTCCAGACCTGACTGCTCTTGACCAGCACAAAAACATCTGTAAAGTCCATGGAGAACAAGAGCACCTCCTCCCAGCTGCCCACTACACTAGGTAACATGGTCACTACCGATAATTCCATGTTAATCAAAAATATCAATAAGCATCTCTCTACGGCTGGCCATGCCTTCCTCCTCCTGGCTACTCCAACTCTGGCCAACAGCTCATCGACCTGGCCAAGGCTTTCGACTCTGTCAATCACTGTATTCTTATCGGCAGACTCAATAGCCTTGGTTTCTCTAATGACTGCCTTGCCTGGTTCACCAACTACTTTGCAGACAGAGTTTAGTGTTTTAAATCGGAGGGCATGTTGTCCGGACCTCTGGCCGACTCGTTTCTCTGTATATCAATGATGTCGCTCTTGCTGCGGGCGATTCCCTGATCCACCTCTACGCAAACGATACCATTATGTATACCTCTGGCCTTTCCTTGGACACTGTGCTAACTAACCTCCAAACGAGCTTCATACAACACTCCTTCCGTAGCCTCCAACTGCTCTTAAACACGAGCAAAACCAAATGCATGCTTTTCAACCGTTCGCTGCCCGCACTCGCCCGCCCGATTAGCATCACCACCTTGGACGGTTCTATAAATACCTAGGTGTCTGCCTAGACTGTAAACTCTCCTTCCAGACTCATATTAAACATCTCCAATTCAAAATCAAATCTAGAATCAACTTCCTATTTCACAACAAAGCCTCCTTCACTCACGCCGCCAAACTTACCCTAGTAAAACGGACTAACCTGCCGATCCTCGACTTCGGCGATGTCATCTACAAAATAGCTTCCAATACGCTACTCAGCAAACAGGATGCAGTCTATCACAGTGCCATCCGTTTTGTTACCAAATCACCTTATACCACCCACCACTGCGACCTGTATGCTCTAGTCGGCTGGCCCTCGGTACATATTCGTCGCCAGACCCACTTGCTCCAGGTCATCTATAAGTCTATGCTAGGTAAAGCTTCGCCTTATATTAGTTCACTGGTCATGATAACAACACCCACCCGTAGCACACATTCCAGCAGGTATATCTCACTGATCATCTCCAAAGCCAACACCTCATTTGGCCGCCTTTCCTTCCAGTTCTCTGCTGCCAGTGACTGGAACGGATTGCAAAAATCGCTGAAGCTGGAGACTTTTATTTCCCTTACCAACTTTAAACATCAGCTATCTGAGCAGCTAACCGATCGCTGCAGCCGTACATAGTCCGTCTGTAAATAGCCCACCCAATCTACCTACCTCATCCCCATACTGTTTTTATTTACTTTTCTGCTCTTTTGCACACCAGTATCTCTACTTGCACATCATAATCTGCTCATTTATCACTCCAGTGTTAATCTGCTAAATTGTAATTATTCGCTACTATGGCCTATTTATTGCCTACCTCCTCATGCATTTTGCACACACTGTATATCGACTTTCTTTTTTTTCTACTGTGTCATTGACTTTATTGTTTATTGTGTTATTGGCTTGTTTATTGTTTACTCCATGTGTAACTCTGTGTTGTTGTCTGTGTCACACTGCTTTGCTTTATCTTGGCCAGGTCGCAGTTGTAAATGAGAACTTTGCTCAACTAGCCTACCTAGTTGAATAAAGGTGAAATAAAATTGTAAAAATAAAACACAATTTCCCTCAACTTCAGGATTTATACACCAGTGTAACACCGGTGTCCCAGTCGATAAAACAGCCTCTCTGAGTGCCTGACTGTCTTTCTGTAGCTGTGAAAACTTCTGTTTGTCATTGAGAGGGCGAGAAGGCAAGGTGGTCTCGTTTAGAGCCATATATGGATGCTCTATAGTTCTGTCTAGACAGAAAGCACCTGAGCACAGTCAGAAAGGACCGTCAAAGTGATGATAGGGGATGGGGGGATAGAGGCGCTAAGCCTATGGAGACACACAAATTGAAATGACATGGGTGTGTGTGAGCATGTGTGTGTGCTAGTATGCATTTAAGTGTGTCTGTGCGTATGCTTGTGTGTGTTTGTGTTAACAATCCATGTAATAGTGTTTTTTAAACTACTTCTAACCAAACCATCAAGTAAAATATTACCTTTCTCCATGATTCATGTTGCCCTCTATAGCTCTGCTTTGATGTGTTGTCATGACATCTTCGTGTTTGCAGGTTTGTGTGGAAAGTTTATTCTGACTGGAGTGGAGGTGCGCTTCTCTGGTCTTGTTGCAGAACACATACTTTCAGCTCTACGGACACAAATTCATAAACAAAGACAAAAGGCAGCAGGTACCACTTTCAACACACTTATACACCCACTCACATAATAACAGCACCCAACCCCTGGGTAATGTTTTATACACAAATGTAAACGGAACATGTAAAGTGTTGGTCCCATGTTTCATGAGCTGAAATGAAAGATCTCAGAAGTGTTCCATACACACAAAAAGTGTATTTCTCTCAAATGTTGTTTACATCCCTGTTTGTGAGCATTCCTCCTTTGCCAAGAAAATCAATCAGTGACAGGTGTGGCATATCAAGAAGCTGATTAAACAGCATGATCATTACACAGGTGCACTTTGTGCTGGGGACAATAAAGGCAACTCTAGAATGTGCGGTTTTGTCACACAACACAATGCCACAGCATGGAATTGGCATGCCGACTGCAGGAATGTCCACCAGAGCTGTTACCAGATATGAATGTTCATTTCTCTACCATAAGCCGCTTCCAACGTAATTTTAGAGAATTTGGTAGTATGTCCAACCGGTCTCACAACCGCAGACCATGTGTAACCACGCCAGCCCAGGACCTCCACATCCGGCTTCTTCACCTGCGGGATCGTCTGCGATCAGCAACCCTGACAGCTGATGCAACTGAGGAGTTTTTCTATCTGTAGTAAAGCTCTTTTGTGGGGAAAAACTCAATCTGATTGGCTGGGTCTTGTTCCCCCTTTGGGTGGGCCTGGATCCCCCGCGCCCATGCCCAGTCATGTGAAATCAATAGATTAGGGCCTAATTCATTCATTTCAATTGACTGATTTCCTTATATGAACTGTAACTCAATAAAATCGTTGAAATTGTTGCATGTTGAGTTTATATTTTTGTTCAGTATAGTAATGAGGTGCTTTGATAGGCTGGTCATGGTACACATCAACCTCATCATCCCAGACCCACTCCAAATTTGCTTACCGCCCCAACAGATCCACAGAAGATGCAATCTCAATTGCACTCCACTCTCCCCCCTAGAAAGACCTTCACAAGCTTTTAGAGATGCACCATTGAGAGTATCCTATCAGGCTGTATCACCTCCTGGTACCACAAGGCTCTCCAGAGGGTGGTGTGGTCTGTCCAATGCATCACCGGGGGCACACTGCCTGCCCTCCAGGACACCTACAGCAACCAAGGCCAAAACGATCATCAAGGACATCAACCACCCAAGCCATGGCCTGTTCACCCCGCTATCATCCAGAAGGCGAGGTCAGTACAGGCGCATCAAAACTGGGACAGCGAGACTGAAAAACAGCACAAGCTCACAAAACGGGACCTCCCAGTGCTGAAGCGCATAGCGTGTAAAAATAGTTTGTCCTCAGTTGCAACACTCACTACGAGTTCCAAATTGCCTCTGGAAGCAACATCAGCACAATAACGGTTTGTCAGGAAATAGGTTTTCATCGCCGAGCAGCCGCACACAAGCCTAAGATCACCATGCGCAATGCCAAACGTTGGCTGGAATGGTGTACAGGTCGCCGCCATTGGACTCTGGAGCAGTGGAAATGCATTCTCTACAATGATGGATCACGCTTCACCATCTGGTAGTCCGACTGACGAATCCGGGTTTGGCGGATGCAAGGTGAATGCTATCTGCCCAAATCCATGATGCCAACTGTAAAGTTTGGTGGAGGAGGAATAATGACCTGGGGGTGTTTTTCATGGTTTGAGCTAGGCCTCTTAGTTCCAGTGAAGGGAATTCTTAAAGCTACAGCATACAATGACATTCTAGACGATTCTGTGCTTCCAACTTTGTGCGGGGAAGACCATTTCTTGTTTCAGCATGACAATGCCCCCGTGCACAAATCGAGGTCTATATAGAAATGGGTTGTTAAGATCGGTGTGGTAGAACGTGATTGGCCTGCACAGACCCCTGACCTCAACTCCATCGAACATCTTTGGGATGAATTGGAACTGCGACTGCAATCCAGGCCTAATCGCCCAACATCAGTGCCCGACCTCGCTAATGCTCTTGTGGTTGAATGGACGCAAGTCCCCGGCAGCAATGTTCCAACATCTAGTGGAAAGCCTTCTCAGAAGAGTGGAGGCTGTTCTAGTAGTGACATACACTACATGACCAAAAGTATGTGCAACCTGCTCACCGAACATCTCATTTCTTTGCTGCTGTTATAGCCTCCATCTGTATGCATTAGAATAGTGAATGGAGGCCATGCGCTTTCCCGCTGGGCTGTTTTTCAATGATGTGGGGTAGGCTACTTCGGTGAAAACCAAGTGAAATCTGTTTGGGAACATTGATAGTAACATGTTTTTGCAAATGAACATATTTCACTAAACTATAGACAACCCCTCTGCACGCTCAAGAAAGGGATAAAAGAGAGAGGAGGAGATGGTGGTGAGATATTCTGTATAGCTAAAGATAGTGTGTCATCCAATTATTATTATATATTTTTAGAATCCTTAATACTAGGCTATTCAAAATCAAATACAAATTCACTATAATTGTAGACTAACTGTAAGCCGCCCTGTACAATTAATGAACCAACAGCATCGCCTAGGGCTATACTTCTCTCCCAGACTCGTAGACAGACATTTTTGAGCGTAGCATAAGGTAACCAGTCCACAACAACAATGTTTTTACAGTCAGTTTCAACCTGCTGTTGAACTTCTTTCTTCAAACTGATCATCACAGTGAGGTGAGTTTTAAAAGCACCATACTGTTTTATGATATGTGCCTGATGTGATTTTCAAATGCATTTGCATTGATGTCAAAGTGGTTAAAGGGACAATAGAGCCCGGAGTACCAGGCCATTAGGATCTGATGGTAGTTACAGTAGCAATTTGGGTACTACCAAAGTATGTCCAGAGTGCATAAAAGGAGATTACCGTGACTCAACGGTCACATGGATTTTTACAGCGGTCATGACTGCCGGTGTGACGGTAATACAGTCATCGCAACAGCCCTACCCCTATACTGTCATGTCAAAAAACAAGACTCCCCTTTGGGCAGAATCACCATTAGTTATTCTAATAACATCTTCCACCAGCAACAAAGACACCAACACTTCCTCTGACCCTTCTAGATTTCTAGGGCGGTTCAAGGATGTGTGTGTGTGTGTGTGCTCGTTTGGGTGTGTGAGTCAAGCCCGATCCCTAGATAGGGATGTTCATAATTGTGCCTTTCACGCTCCCTGTCTGACCTGCAACTCCAAACAAGTCCATACATGTATTATTGTTCCTCTGTCTGACTTTACCTATAGAGTGTCTATGATCTATAGAGCACCTATGACTTTACCCTTACAGCACTTCACTAGTCTCAGAAATCCTAGACCTAAGGGCAACAGCACTCGGTCTGAGAATCATGTCGGATTTTCTTGACCACTTCGAAAGGGGAGAAAACATTTTTGGGAAGGGTGCTCTTCAGACAACTCTCCCAACAAATTACAAGTATGGGTAGGCAGGGCTAATAAACAATCCCCTCAGAAACATGACAGATGACGTCATGGTGCAGGCAAACTACTCATTAAAAATATCCTCCTCAAGTTCCGTCCAGCTAACTACCGGACATTTTTATGGCAGGACATGAATGGATAGGACTCTGGATGGATTTCCGGAACGTGTCCCAACTCAGCCCTTTCCTCTTTGCCAAACTGACCTAAGTACAGACATGTATGCTGAAACATTGGTACATTGTGGGAGGCAACCTGTCTGTCTAGACTTCACCCGCTGTCAATCATCAGCTGCCTCATAACTGTGATTGGTCAGTTCAATTTGTGAAAGATGTAATAGTTTCACTAAGACTCTAATTAGATCACTGCTGTCCAGGGGTGGAAGTAACGAATTACAAATACTCGTTACTGTAATTATGTAGCTTTTTCGAGTGCTTGTACATTTATTATTGTCAATGTCAGTGGCCATGTCCGGGAACCTATACTAGCGTTTCAAATCAAATGTATTCATAAAGCCCTTTTTACATCAGCAGATGTCACCAAGTGCTATACTGAAACCCAGCCTAAAACAGAAAACAGCAAGTAATGCAGATGTAGAAGCACAATGGCTTGGAAAAACTCCCTAGAAAGGCAGGAACTTAGGAAGGAATCTAGAGAGGAACCAGGCTCTGAGCGGTGGCCAGTCCTCTTCTGGCTGCAGGGTGGAGATTATAAAAGTACATGGCCATTAAGGCCAGAGTGTTCTTCAAGATGTTCCAATGTTCATAAATTACCAGCAGGGTCAAATAATAACCACAGTGGTTGTAGAGGGTGCAACATGTCAGTACCTCAGGAGTAAAGTCAGTTGGCTTTTCATAACTGAGCATTCAGAGGTCGAGACAACCGGTGTGGTAGAGAGAGAGAGAAGGTCGAAACAGCGGGTCCGTGACCAGGTAGCATGTCCGGTGAACAGGTCAGGGGTCCATAGCCGCAGGCAGAACAGTTGAAATTGGAGCAGCAGCACGACCAGGTGGACTGAGGACAGCCAGGAGTCGTCCGGCCAGGTAGTCCTGAGGCATGGTCCCAGGGCTCAGGTCCTCCGGAAGGTGAGGGAGAGAGAGAATCAGAAGGAGCATACATAAATTCACACAGGACACCGGATAAGACAGGAGAATTACACCACATATAACAGACTGACCCTAGCCGCCGGCACATAGAGTATTGCTGCATAGATACTGGATGCTGAGACAGGGAGCTCGGGGACACTGTGTTCCCGTTTGATGATACCACCAGACAGGGCCAACCAGGCAGGATATAACCCCAACCCGATTTACCAAAGGACAGCCCCCACACCACTAGAGGGATATCAACAGACCACCAACTTACTACCCTGAGACAAGGCTGAGTATATCCCATGAAGATCTCCTCCACTCCACTGCATGAGCCAGAGGGGGTGCAAAACCAGACAGGAAGATCACGTCAGTGACTCAACCCACTCAAGTGATGCACCCCTTCTAGGGACGGCATGGATGAGCACTAGTAAACCAGTGACTCAGCCCCCGTAATAGAGTCAGAGGCAGATAATCCCATTGGAGACAGGGAAGCCAGCCAGGCAGAGACAGCAAGGGTGGTTTGTTGCTCCAGTGCCTTGGGCCCGACTACACTCAATCATAGGACCTACTGAAGATATGAGTCTTCAATAAAGACTTAAAGGTCGATACTGAGGCAGACCATTCAACAAAAATAGAGCTCAATTGGAGAACGTCCTGCCTCCAGCTGTTTGCATAGAAATTCTAGGTTCAATAAGGAGGCCTATGTCTTGTGGTCGTAGCGTATGTGTAGGTATGTACGGCAGGACCAAATCATAGAGGTAGATAGGAGCAAGTCCATGTAATGCTTTGTAGGCTATCAGAAAAATATTGAAATCAGTCCTAGCCTTAACAGGAAGCCAGTGTAGAGAGGCAAGCACTGGAATAATATGATCAAATTATTTGGTTCCAGTCAAGATTCTAGCAGCTGTGTTTAGCACTAATTGAAGTTTATTTGGTGCTTTTTCCAGGTAGCCGGAGGGTAGAGCATCGGCATCCAGAGCAATGCCGAGGTCCTTCACAGTTTTATTTGAGACGACTGTACAACCATCAATATTAATTGTCATATCCATCAGCATATCCCTTTTGTTTCCTGGGACCTAGAATTGTTTTGTCTGAGTTTAAAAGTAAAACATTTGCCGCCATCCACTTCCTTATGTCTGAAACAGGCTTCCAGGTTAGGCAATTTTGGGGATTCACAATGTTCCAGCAAAATGTATAACTGTTTGTTGTCCACATAGCATTGAAAGTTGACAATGTGTTTCCGAATGACATAACCAAGAGGTAGAATATAAAGTGACAACAATAGTGGTCCTAAAATAGAATCTTAAGGAACATTGAAAATTTCAATTGATTGAGGACAAACCATCCACAGAGACAAACTGACCAATTAGGGTTTCCATTCTCTCCAAAATTATGTGGTCGATCAATGGTGTCAAAAGCAACACTAAGGTCTAGGAAAATGAGGACAGATGCTGAGCCTTGGTCTGATGCCATTAAGAGGTAATTTACCAACTTCATGAGTGCAGTCTCAGTCCTAAGATGGGGTCTAAAACCAGACAATAATTTCTCATGCAATTATTTGTCTTCAGGAAGGCAGTGAGCTGCTGCACAACAGTTTTTTCCCCAAAAAAATTGAGAGGAGTGGGACATTCGATATCGGCCAAAAGTTGTTTACATTTTCTGAGTCAAAGTTTGGCTTTTTCAAGAAAGGCTTTATTACTGCCACTTTTAGTGAGTTTGGTACACATCCAGAGGATAGGGAGCCATTTACTATGTTCCAATATAGGAGGGTCAAGTACAGGTAGTAACTCTTTCAGTAGTTTAGTTGGAATGGGGTCCAGGAGGCATCTGGAAGGTTGAGAGACCATTACTATTTTCATGAATGTGTCAAAAATATTATCACAGCTGAAGTAAAATGCATACTATGTACTCATCGTCGCAAACTATTTAGCACATACCATTTAGTAAAAAGTATGCAGTATGCCGCAACACAGTAGTGGCTCGAGTCTTGCTGAGTAGGTGGGGCAGGGCCGAGTGTGGGTGGATTTTTCCAAATTCAACAGTCATGAATCACATTAACCAGCCTGGAATAGGAATGGAGTTATAGGGCTATTCAAGCGGGTTATAGGCAGACTATTACATTCGACCTATACCATAGCCCTTATAGCCCATCTATTCCCATTTAAAAAGGACTGAAGACAGAAACAGATCATTTGGTTCCATTTCAACATATGTATTTGTGAGACCAAAGTGCTGTAACACTACAGTACCTGTCAAAAGTTTAGACACACCTACTCATTCAAGGGTTTTTGTTTATTTTTTACTATTCTCTACATTGTAGAATAATAGTGAAGACATCAAAACTACGAAACAACACATACAGTGGGGCAAAAAAGTATTTAGTCGGCCACCAATTGTGCAAGTTCTCCCACTTAAAAAGATGAGAGGCCTGTAATTTTCATCATAGGTACACTTCAACTATGACAGACAAAATGAGAAAAAAAAAATCCCCAAAAAATGAGAATTGCTAATTAAGGTGGAAAATAAGTATTTGGTCAATAACCAAATTTTATCTCAATACTTTGTTATATATCCTTTGTTGGCAATGACAGAGGTCAAACGTTTTCCTTAAGTCTTCACAAGGTTTTCACACACTGTTGCTGGTATTTTGGCCCATTCCTCCATGCAGATCTCCTCTAGAGCAGTGGCGTTTTGGGGCTGTTGCTGGGCAACACGGACTTTCAACTCCCTCCAAAGATTTTCTATGGGGTTGAGATCTGGAGACTGGCTAGGCCACTCCAGGGCCCCGAAATGCTTCTTACGAAGCCACTCCTTCGTTGCCCGGGCGGTGTGTTTGGGATCATTGTCATGCTGAAAGACCCAGCCACGTTTCATCTTCAATGCCCTTGCTGATGAAAGGAGGTTTTCACTCAAAGTATCACAATAACATGGCCCCATTCATTCTTTCCTTTACACGGATCAGTCATCTTGGTCCATTTCCACAAACTTCAGACGGGCCTGGACATGTACTGGCTTAAGCAGGGGGACACGCCTGGCACTGCAGGATTTGAGTCCATGACGGCGTAGTGTGTTACTGATGGTAGGCTTTGTTACTTTGGTCCCAGCTCTCTGCAGGTCATTCACTAGGTCCCCCCGTGTGGTTCTGGGATTTTTGCTCACCGTTCTTGTGATCATTTTGACCCCACGGGGTGAGATGTTGTGTGGAGCCCCAGATCGAGGGAGATTATCAGTGGTCTTGTATGTCTTCCATTTCCTAATAATTGCTCCCACAGTTGATTTCTTCAAACCAAGCTGCTTACCTATTGCAGATTCAGTCTTCCCAGCCTGGTGCAGGTCTACAATTTTGTTTCTGGTGTCCTTTGACAGCTCTTTGGTCTTGGACATAGTGGAGTTTGGAGTGTGACTGTTTGAGGTTGTGGACAGGTGTCTTTTATACTGATAACAAGTTCAAACAGGTGCCATTAATACAGGTAACGAGTGGAGGACAGAGGAACCTCTTAAAGAAGAAGTTACGGGTCTGTGAGAGCCAGAAATCTTTCTTGTTTGTAGGTGACCAAATACTAATTTTCCAACATAATTTGCAAATAAATTAATAAAAAAATCCTACAATGTGATTTTCTGGATTTTTTTTCTTATTTTGTCTGTCATTAGTTGAAGTGTACCTATGATGAAAATTACAGGCCTCTCTCATCTTTTTAAGTGGGAGAACTTGCACAATTGGTGGCTGACTAAATACTTTTTTTGCCCCACTGTATGGAATCATGCAGTAACCAAAAAAAGTGTTTTAAAAATCTAAACATTCTAGACGTTCCACTTTTTAACTTTTAACATGGCACACCTGTTAATTGAAATGCATTCCAGGTGACTACCTCATGAAACTGGTTGAGTAAAGAGTGTGACAAGCTGTCATCAAGGCAAAGGGTGGCTACTTTGAAGAATCAAAAATATATTTTGATTCGTTTATATCACGTTTTTTGGTTACTGCATGATTCCATATCTGTTTTTTCATAGTTTTGATGTCTTCACTATTATTCTACAATGTAGAACATTACATTTACATTTAAGTAATTTAGCAGACGCTCTTATCCAGAGCGACTTACAAATTGGTGCATTCACCTTATGACATCCAGTGGAACAGCCACTTTACAATAGTGCATCTAAATCTTTTAAGGGGGGTGAGAAGGATTACTTTATCCTATCCTAGGTATTCCTTAAAGAGGTGGGGTTTCAGGTGTCTCCGGAAGGTGGTGATTGACTCCGCTGTCCTGGCGTCGTGAGGGAGTTTGTTCCACCATTGGGGAGCCAGAGCAGCGAACAGTTTTGACTGGGCTGAGCGGGAACTGTACTTCCTCAGTGGTAGGGAGGCGAGCAGGCCAGAGGTGGATGAACGCAGTGCCCTTGTTTGGGTGTAGGGCCTGATCAGAGCCTGGAGGTACTGAGGTGCCGTTCCCCTCACAGCTCCGTAGGCAAGCACCATGGTCTTGTAGCGGATGCGAGCTTCAACTGGAAGCCAGTGGAGAGAGCGGAGGAGCGGGGTGACGTGAGAGAACTTGGGAAGGTTGTACACCAGACGGGCTGCGGCGTTCTGGATGAGTTGTAGAGGTTTAATGGCACAGGCAGGAGCCCAGCCAACAGCGAGTTGCAGTAATCCAGACGGGAGATGACAAGTGCCTGGATTAGGACCTGCGCCGCTTCCTGTGTGAGGCAGGGTCGTACTCTGCGGATGTTGTAGAGCATGAACCTACAGGACCAGGCCACCGCCTTGATGTTAGTTGAGAACGACAGGGTGTTGTCCAGGATCACGCCAAGGTTCTTAGCGCTCTGGGAGGAGGACACAATGGAGTTGTCAACCGTGATGGCGAGATCATGGAACGGGCAGTCCTTCCCCGGAAGGAAGAGCAGCTCCGTCTTGCCGAGGTTCAGCTTGAGGTGGTGATCCGTCATCCACACTGATATGTCTGCCAGACATGCAGAGATGCGATTCGCCACCTGGTCATCAGAAGGGGGAAAGGAGAAGATTAATTGTGTGTCGTCTGCATAGCAATGATAGGAGAGACCATGTGAGGTTATGACAGAGCCAAGTGACTTGGTGTATAGCGAGAATAGGAGAGGGTCTAGAACAGAGCCCTGGGGACACCAGTGGTGAGAGCGCGTGGTGAGGAGACAGATTCTCGCCACGCCACCTGGTAGGAGCGACCTGTCAGGTAGGACGCAATCCAAGCGTGGGCCGCGCCGGAGATGCCCAACTCGGAGAGGGTGGAGAGGAGGATCTGATGGTTCACAGTATCGAAGGCAGCCGATAGGTCTAGAAGGATGAGAGCAGAGGAGAGAGAGTTAGCTTTAGCAGTGCGGAGCGCCTCCGTGATACAGAGAAGAGCAGTCTCAGTTGAATGACTAGTCTTGAAACCTGACTGATTTGGATCAAGAAGGTCATTCTGAGAGAGATAGCGGGAGAGCTGGCCAAGGACGGCACGTTCAAGAGTTTTGGAGAGAAAAGAAAGAAGGGATACTGGTCTGTAGTTGTTGACATCGGAGGGATCGAGTGTAGGTTTTTTCAGAAGGGGTGCAACTCTCGCTCTCTTGAAGACGGAAGGGACGTAGCCAGCGGTCAGGGATGAGTTGATGAGCGAGGTGAGGTAAGGGAGAAGGTCTCCGGAAATGGTCTGGAGAAGAGAGGAGGGGATAGGGTCGAGCGGGCAGGTTGTTGGGCGGCCGGCCGTCACAAGACGCAAGATTTCATCTGGAGAGAGAGGGAGAAAGAGGTCAGAGCACAGGGTAGGGCAGTGTGAGCAGAACCAGCGGTGTCGTTTGACTTAGCAAACGAGGATCGGATGTCGTCGACCTTCTTTTCAAAATGGTTGACGAAGTCATCTGCAGAGAGGGAGGAGGGGGAGGGGGAGGAGGATTCAGGAGGGAGGAGAAGGTGGCAAAGAGCTTCCTAGGGTTAGAGGCAGAAGCTTGGAATTTAGAGTGGTAGAAAGTGGCTTTAGCAGCAGAGACAGAAGAGGAAAATGTAGAGAGGAGGGAGCGAAAGGATGCCAGGTCCGCAGGGAGGCGAAGTTTTCCTCCATTTCCGCTCGGCTGCCCGGAGCCCTGTTCTGTGAGCTCGCAATGAGTCGTCGAGCCACGGAGCGGGAGGGGAGGACCGAGCCGGCCTGGAGGATAGGGGGCATAGAGAGTCAAAGGATGCAGAAAGGGAGGAGAGGAGGGTTGAGGAGGCAGAATCAGGAGATAGGTTGGAGAAGGTTTGAGCAGAGGGAAGAGATGATAGGATGGAAGAGGAGAGAGTAGCGGGGAGAGAGAGCGAAGGTTAGGACGGCGCGATACCATCCGAGTAGGGGCAGTGTGGGAAGTGTTGGGTGAGAGCGAGAGGGAAAAGGATACAAGGTAGTGGTCGGAGACTTGGAGGGAGTTGCAATGAGGTTGGTGGAAGAACAGCATCTAGTGAAGATGAGGTCGAGCGTATTGCCTGCCTTGTGAGTAGGGGGGGAAGGTGAGAGGGTGAGGTCAAAAGAGGAGAGGAGTGGAAAGAAGGAGGCAGAGAGGAATGAGTCAAAGGTAGACGTGGGGAGGATAAAGTCGCCCAGAACTGTGAGAGGTGAGCCGTCCTCAGGAAAGGAGCTTATCAAGGCATCAAGCTCATTGATGAACTCTCCGAGGGGACCTGGAGGGCGATAAATGATAAGGATGTTAAGCTTGAAAGGGCTGGTAACTGTGACAGCATGAAATTCAAAGGAGGCGATAGACAGATGGGTAAGGGGAGAAAGAGAGAATGACCACTTGGGAGAGATGAGGATCCCGGTGCCACCACCCCGCTGACCAGAAGCTCTCGGGGTGTGCGAGAACACGTGGGCGGACGAAGAGAGAGCAGTAGGAGTAGCAGTGTTATCTGTGGTGATCCATGTTTCCGTCAGTGCCAAGAAGTCGAGGGACTGGAGGGAGGCATAGGCTGAGATGAACTCTGCCTTGTTGGCCACAGATCGGCAGTTCCATAGGCTACCGGAGACCTGGAACTCCACGTGGGTCGTGCGCGCTGGGACCACCAGATTAGGGTGGCCGCGGCCACGCGGTGTGGAGCGTTTGTATGGTCTGTGCAGAGAGGAGAACACAAATGTCACTTCATTCAGTACTCCCTAGTTCCATGTATCAAACAGTTATTTCAGTTATATTAAAACCAGGAAATTCTGGAGAATCCCATGCTGATTATAGACCGATAAGTTAAATAAACTCTGACGATAAAATAATAACGAAGCTTATAAGTAATAGAATGGCAATTGTCAGTGTGCGAGATAGGGGGTGACCTGGGGGGCTCTGAGGTACCGGAATGCATGAAAAGCAAATCTCCATAAGCATTACATGCATTATCAGCGCTTTTGCGTAGTGGCATAGAGCAGTAGTGTAGAGGTGCTTTCAGAAGTTGCACACATGGAAGATAGTTGTGGACTACAGAAAAATGAGGGCCGATCATATCACCATTCTCATTGAAGGGGCTTTAGTGGAGCAGGTTGAGAGCTTCAAGTTCTTTGGTGTCCACTTCACCAACAAACTATCATGGTCCAAACACACCAAGACAGTCGTAAAGAGGACACAACAATGCCTATTCCCCCTCAGGAGACTGAAAATATTTGGCATGGGTCCTCAGATCCTCAAAAAGTTCTATAGCTGCACCTAGAGCCTGACTGGTTCTGACTGGTTCCATCACCACCTGGTATGGCAACTGCTCGGCATCCGACCGCAAGGCACTACAGAGGGTAGTGCGCACGGCCCAATACATCATTGGGGCCAAACTTCCTGCTATCCAGGATCTCTATACCAGGCGGTGTCAGAGGAAGGCCCAAACAAAAAACTGCCAAAGACTCCAGCCACCCTAGTCATAGACCGTTCTCTCTGCTACTGTATGGCAAGAGGTACTTGAATACCAAGTCTAGGTCCAAAAGGCTTCTCAACAGCTTCTAACCCCAAGCCATAAGACTCCTGAACAGCTAATCAAATGGCTACCCGGATTATTTGCATTGTCATCTTGAAAAAAACGTATATCGGGGTGTGAGCATGGGGTCTGGGCAGAATTAGATGTAGTCATTGTTTGTGTATTTGTAAGTTGTTGTTCATATGTATATGTTTGTTTTAAAAATGTAAAATTTCAGTTTTATTGAAAATTACTGCATAGCTTGTTGGCCAGTAAACTACTGGGACAATTACCATGGAAGCAATGGTTGAGTCTTAAGTGATGGATAGCAGATTCTGCTTTCTGTCCTATCAATAAATTAAGTCCTGTCTTGACTTTGGAAAGAGTAATAGCTATCTGGTCTGAAAATAGTGTTTGTTGAGAACCCTCTAACACAGTTAACAGTTATCTTCTTTAATGGTAATTTATTCAACCCAGATGCAAATGCAGTTGCATAATTTTTTATAAAACCTTTGGTGGCCTCCCGTAGAATCTGTGGGTTATCGACTGAATTTTTATTGATTATTATGAATTAGTTTTGTTCAATTTTAAATTGGTCACAGAATGTAGGATTTTGTAGTAATGAAACATTGAAACGCCAGCATGTGGCTCTTTAAGGAGATTCAGAAATGTTAAACTGGCAGTAGAAAGCGTGGTGGTCAGACAAGCTCATACATAAAATGTATATTTTCTTAAATTAAAGAAAAAAAGAGGTGTAGATAATAGTATGAACTTGAGAATGATTTACGGTGTATTTGGAAAGTATTCAGACCCCTTCTCTTTTTTCCACATTTTCTTTTACATTACAGCCTTATTCTAAAATGGATAAAATATTATTTTTTCTCATCAATTTACACAAAATATCCCATAATGACAAAGCAAAAACAGGTTTTAGAAATAAAAAACATAAATACCTTATTTACATAAGTCTTCAGACCTTTTGCTATGAGGCTCAAAATTGAGCTCAGGTGCATCCTTTTTCCATGGATCCTTGAGATGTTTCTACAACTTGATTGGAGTCCACCTGTGGTAAATTAAATTGATTGGACAAGATTTGGAAAGGCACACACCTGTCTATATGAGGTTGACAGGGCCTGTCAGAGCAAAACCAAGCAATGAAGTCGAGGTCGATATTACAGCCCGCTTGGAGTTTGCAAAATGCAACCTAAAGGACTCTCAGACCATGAGAAACAAGATTCTCTGGTCTGATGAAACCAAGATTGAACTCTGTGGCCTGAATGCCAAGCGTCACGTCTGGAGGACACCTGGCACCATTTCTACGGTGAAGCATGGTGGTGGCAGAATCATACTGTGGGGATGTTTTTCACTGGCAGGGACCGGGAGACTAGTCAGGATCAGGGAAAGATGAAAGGAGAGAGATCAGTACAGAGAGATCCCTAATGAAAACCTGCTCCAGAGCACTCAGGACTTCAGACTGGGGCAAAGGTCCACCTACTAACAGAACAACGACCCTAAGCTCACAGCCAAAACAATGCATGAGTGGCTTCGGGACGAGTCTTTGAATGTCCTTGAATGGCCCAGCAAGAGCCCGGACTTGAACCCGATCTAACATCTCTGGAGAGACCTGAGAAAAGCTGTGCAGCAACGCTCCCCATCCAACTTGACAGACCTTGAGAGGATCTCCCGAGAAGAACTGGAGAAACTCCAGAAATACAGGTGTGCCAAGCTTGTAGCGTCATACCCAAGAAGACACAATGCTGTAATTGCTGCCAAATGTGCTTCAACAAAGTACTGAGTAAAGGGTCTGAATACTTAAGTAAATGTGCATTTTTAGTTCTTTGTTTTTTAATAAATTTGCACCAAAAAAATATATGTTTTTGCTTTTTCATTATGGTGTATTGTGTGTAGATTGATGGGGGTGGGGGACAATGTAATCCATTTTAGAATAAGGCTGTAATGTAACTCAATTTTGAAAAAGTTTAGAGGTCTGAATACTTTCCGAAGACACTGTATGCCTGTTTGAATAGAAAGTGTGCTCTTTTGCTTTAGGATTATGTGCTCGCCAGGCATCAATGACGTTGTAATCAGATAGTATATGCCGGAGAGGCTTGTTTGTGTGTCGATTGTAATTGGTCTCATTCAATTTGTTCCACTTGTCCAACATTGCATTCCTGTATGTCCTAATAACCAGATGGAATTCCGTTAATTCTAACAATATGCTGATCAGAGAAGAAAATATGTAGGATCATATGCATTTGGAGTAAAGACAATTTATGGATACAGTTAAGGAAAGTGGTTCTGCCTTCTTGGTCTTCACCTTTACCCAAGATGGTATTTTTTTTGTTTCTTATGTATCATTCTGATTAAACCTTTAGTTTTGTTTGGAGCTGATGAGAAAGCAATACGAATGGTTCTCTATTCTATGTGAGTCCTTTTGGAGCAGGTGTGTTTTGGAGCATCGCTATATCAACATGATTTCTTGCTAGGATATCAAGACAGCTGGAACGTTTAATAGGACACTTTAAGACCTTTCAAATTCCAAGAGAGAATAGCTAGCATTGCCATCATTTTAATAATATAATTGTTTCAGCAGTTCGGCACTCAGATCTGGGTAGATGCTGATCCTCTTCTCCTCCTAGGTCAGAGCCCCTGATTCCGCTGTGAAGCAAACATTTTCAGTTTGACTTCAAAACTGTGATTTGTACAATCATATACCGAAAATAAGTCTGGTAATTCCTAGTTATTTTGCAAAAGATAGCCATGAGAAAACCACACACTTCTCCGCCTCAAACTCCATGTCTTTATAGGAGGTCGTGGCACTCCGTGTGTGTGTGTGTGTGTGTGTGTGTGTGTGTGTGTGTGTGTGTGTGTGTGTGTGTGTGTGTGTGTGTGTGTGTGTGTGTGTGTGTGTGTGTGTGTGTGTGTGTGTGTGTGTGTGTGTGTGTGTGTGTGTGTGTGTGTACATGCTACACCTACTCCCAGTGGGGGTAGGGGTAGAGGCCAGGCTTTGAAGGGAGCTTCAGTGACTCATACTATCCCCCCTACCCCAATGCCCCCACCTCACTCCAGTAATAGGCCCCCTGGCTCAGATAGCTGACACACAGTCCCTGTTCGCTCACAGAATAAAATAGATTATCTTTCCACACCCACAGAACAGGGATTGGGAGGACCTCTTTTCTGTGAATGAGACCTGTGTGCGTGTGCGTGTGCGTGTGTGTGCGTGCAGGGGCGTCATGCACCACAAAAATCTGAGGGGGATGTCTGGGGGGTGCTCCGGAGTGATGCTAGGCCTCCCGTCTGTAAATTGGAGAACTTTACATTTTTCAAACACCATAAACACTTTTTCCTGCAATCTAGAGCCTTAATCATTATGCTTAATTCTATACAGCAAAAAATATATATATATAATAATTCTGCATATCTAAGCATACCTCTTGAGCTGTCTGTATCCTCAGGACTGGTAGTTATTTTTCTTAAAGAAACGAAATATGCTTCTCTGCATCTCTGCTAAAAAAAGGAGTCTTATTCAGTACATTTAGTAGTCGAGAGAATTGCGCTGGAATGTATAGTGACTTTTTGCAATTTTGTGTTTTTTTATGCATAATGTTTCTGCCATCGTTTCCTATGAACGAAAATAGCTTCTAGACATCAGAACAGTAGTCACTAACCTCAATTTGGATGAAGATTTCTACTTCAATGAGTCGTCGGCACAGAACATACTGCTCACCCTGGTTCAGCACTTGGAAGAGGCTGATGTGACCCTGATGACCCTGATGAAATTACTGCGGCGAGTAAATAATCCGCCTCGACCCTCAGTTCCATTGGCGAATGTACAATCACTGAAGAACAAACACTGGATGAGCTCCGTTCGAGGGTATCCTGTCAACGGGACCTGAACAACTGTAATATCCTATGTTTCTCTGAAAATTGGCTGAAGAAGGACATGAATAATATCGTAGCTGGTTTTTCTATGCATCGGCAGGACAGAACAGCAGAGTTCAAGGGGCTGTTTTGTGTCTCTTTGTTAACAACCGCTGGTGCGCAATCTCTAATATTAAGGCCTCGAGGTTCTGCTCGGCTGATTTAGAAAACCTCATGATAATTTGTAGATCATATTATTTACTTAGAGTGTTTTCATCCATATTTTTCGTATCTGTCTATTTAAATTTTATTTAAAAAATAAGTTGTTGCCAGGACCGTTGGTCCATATTGACCCCGTTCTGGTGCTGGATCGGAACAGCAGTTGGGTATGGGGTTCAGATCCATATTTTTCATAGCTGTTTATTTACCACCACAAACCAATACTGGCACTAAGACCACACTCAACGAGCTTCAACCGAAAGGTTGTTGGATCGAATTCCCGAGCTGACAAGGTAAAAATCTGTCATTCTGCCCCTGAGCAAGGCATTTAACCCACTGTTCCCCGTGCACCGAAGACGTGGATGTCGATTTAAGGCAGCCCCGCCGCACCTCTCTGATTCAGAGGGGTTGGGTTAAATGCGGAAGACACATTTCAGTTGAATGCATTCAGTTGCGCAACTGACTAGGTATCCACCTTACCTTTTTCCCTTTCAAAGGGCCATAAGCAAACAAGAAAATATTCATCCAGAGGCGGTGCTAACTAGTGGCTGGTGATTTTAATGCAGGAAAACTGAAATCTGTCTTACCTCATTTTTACCAGCATGTCACCTGTGCAACTAGAGCGAAAAGACTCTAGATGACCTTTACTTCATACACAGAGATACATACAAAGCTCTCCCTCCATTTGGCAAATCTGACCAAAATTCTATCCTCCTGATTTCTGCTTACAAGAAAGTATCTGTGAAGCACTCAATACAGAAGTGTTCCGAACACACTTTTTGAGTTCTGCCCACAGGATTGATTGAAGTCAGGGCTTTGTGATGGCCTCTCCAATACCTTGACTTTGTTGTCCTTAAGCCATTTTGCCACAACTTTGGAAGTATGCTTGTGGTCATTGTCCATTTGGAAGACACATTTTCAAGCAAGCTTTAACTTCCTGACTGATGTCTTGAGATTTTAAGACATATCCACATAATTTTCACTCCTCACGATGCAGTCTATTTTGTGAAGTGCAGCAGTCCCTCTTGCAGCAAACCACACCCAAATCAAATCAAACTGCTTCACATTTGGGATGGTGTTCTTCGGCTTGCAAGCCACCCCCTTTTTCCTCCAAACATAACAATGGTCATTATTGCCAATCAGTTCTATTTTTGTTTCATCAGACCAGAAGACATTTCTCCAAGAAGTACGATCTTTGTCCCCATGTGCAGTTGCAAACCGTAGTCTGGCTTTTTTATGGTGGTTTTGGAGCAGTGGCTTCGTCCTTGCTGAGCTGCCTTTCAGGTTATGTCGATATATGACTCATTTTACTGTGGATATAGATACATTATTTTCCTCCAGCATCTTCACATGGTCCTTTGCTGCTGTTCTGGGATTGATGTGCACTTTTCGCACGAAAGTAAGTTCATCTCAAATAGACAGAACGCGTCTCCTTCCTGAGCGGTATGACGGCAGCATGGTCCCAAGGTGTTTATACTTGCGTACTATTGTTTGTACAGATGAACCAGCTTCAAGATATGTGGTTACCAGTTTGCATAAAGTCCAGTGAATTTCTTTGAGGGCCGTCGTGGTATCGGCTTTAGGAGGGATATAGAGGCTATTAGAGGCTAGGGATATAGAGGCTATTATTGACGAATATTCTCTCGGGAGATAGTACGGACTGCATTTGGTTGTGAGATATTCTAAGTTGGTTGAACAGAAGGACTTGAGTTCCTGTATGTTATCACAGTTACACAATAAGTCGTTTGATCATAAAACATATACCTCCACTCTTCAGCTTCCAAGAGAGATGTTTGTTCCTCTTGGCGCGATCTACTGAGAACCCAACTCAGCGTCTGAGTATATCTTGAGAGAACCATGTTTCTGTGAACCAGAGTTATTTATAATCCCTGGTGTCTCTCTGAAAGCAACTCTGGCCTTGAGCTCATCAACTTTATTATCCAGAGATTGGACATTAGAGAGTAAAATACTCCGGAGAGGTGCACACTTCCTAAGTCGGACTAGAACACCGCCTCGAGTACCTGTCCTCCGCCGGCGTTGTTTTGGGTGGAATAAATTTGGGTGGAATAAGTTCAATTGCTCTGGGGAGAGCAAACAAAGGATCCGCTCCAGGGAGGTTGTAATCCTGGTCGTAATGCTGGAAGTTATTGTGCGTTACCTACCACCGCTCCAATATCCAATAGTTCTTCCCGGCTGTATGTAATGACAAAAAAAACATTATTGAGCTAATAACGTAAAAATAGTACATAAACAAACAAAATAATGCAGAGTTTCCTAAGAGCTAGAGCTATGAGCCAAGTACCTGGATCTGTAGTGAAGCCTCTGGCACTGTGATGCAGTGCCTTAGACTGCTGCGCCACTCAGGACGCCCCACTCTTCATATTTTCAAGCATGGTGGTGGTTGCATTATGTTATGGGTGTGCTTGTCATCATCACGGACTAGGGATTTTTTTTAGGATAAAAATAAATGCAATTACATTTGACATTTTAGTCGTGTAGCAGACGCTCTTATCCAGTTAGTTCATTCATCTTTTTGTTTGGGGCAGACGCTCTTATCAAGTTAGTTCATTCATCCTTTTTTGTTTGGGGCAGACGCTCTCATCCAGTTAGTTCATTCATCTTTTTTGTTTGGGGCAGACGCTCTCATCCAGTTAGTTCATTCATCTTTTTTTGTTTGGGGCAGACGCTCTCATCCAGTTAGTTCATTCATCTTTTTTGTTTGTGGCAGACGCTCTTATCCAGTTAGTTCATTCATCTTTTTTGTTTGGGGCAGACGCTCTCATCCAGTTAGTTCATTCATCTTTTATGTTTGTGGCAGACGCTCTCATCCAGTTAGTTCATTCATCTTTTTTGTTTGTGGCAGACGCTCTCATCCAGTTAGTTCATTCATCTTTTTGTTTGGGGCAGACGCTCTCATCCAGTTAGTTCATTCATCTTTTTTGTTTGTGGCAGACGCTCTTATCCAGTTAGTTCATTCATCTTTTTTGTTTGTGGCAGACGCTCTCATCCAGTTAGTTCATTCATCTTTTTGTTTGGGGCAGACGCTCTCATCCAGTTAGTTCATTCATCTTTTGTTTGGGGCAGACGCTCTTATCCAGTTAGTTCATTCATCTTTTTTTGTTTGTGGCAGACGCTCTCATCCAGTTAGTTCATTCATCTTTTTGTTTGTGGCAGACGCTCTCATCCAGTTAGTTCATTCATCTTTTTTTTGTTGGGGGAGGGTCAAGGTGAAGAGAGGGATTATTTAAGTTACTCTTTGAAGAGGTAGGTTTTCAGGTGCTTTCGGAAGATTGCTATCCTAGATCCAGCATAGACAAATCCTAGAGGAAAACCTGTTTCAGTCTGCTTGCCAAAAGACACTTGGAGACATTCACCTTTCAGCAGCACAATAACCAAAAGCACGCCAAATATACACTGGAGTTTCTTACCAAGACGACATGTTCCTGAATGGCTTTGTTAGAGTTTTAACTTCAAGAATTTAAAAAAGAATAATGTGCAAATATTGTAGAATCCAGGTGTGCAAAGCTCTTGGAGACAGAACTCAGACCCTGCTGTAATCGATGCCAAGGGGATTCTAACATGTAATGACTAAGGGATTGTGAATCCTTGTGTAAATTAGAAATTTCTGTATTTCCTTTGCAAATACATTTCAAAAAATTCTAAAAACCTATTTTCACTCTGTCATTATGGGTTAGTGTGTAGATGGGTGAGAAAAACAATCTATTTAATAAATGTTTTATTCAGGCTGTAACACAAACAAAATGTGGAATAAGCCAAGGGGTTGTGAATACTTTCTGAAGGCACGGTTTGAACACTGACTGTCCAAACTGCAAGATACAAGTGACCAAATCAGATTAGTGTATCTTCAGACAGCAGTCATTTGTTACCATGGCTACACTAGTTGTCATGGTAATGGTGGGTGTGTGCACAATGCCATAGGCTGATTGGTGGTGGTGCTCATGTGTCCTGTCACTCATAAGTTCGGTAAAAAGCTAAGGTGACAACAATGCCTACCAGGGATGTTTCCCACCTGCTTTGAATGTTAAAAAATCATAGTGTAAGAACACTTTTAAAAGCCTCAAAGGATAAGATGATGCAACTTTTAAAACAAGTCCTTTTTGACTAGCCAGCACATTCACAAAGGTGTTTGTAAAGAATTAACAAGCTAGCTAGTTAGCTACCACATATTGTTGTCAAACTGTCAACAGATATGCCAGATAACAGTCTAAACAGTCTAACACAACTAGCAAATAAACCAGATCTGAGCATTCAGACAGAAGTCACATGGCTAGGAATCAGATCTGTATCAGATTGTTAAACCATCTAAACAGGTGGTTTGAAATGTGAGTTGAAATATCCGATTCTATTTGCTTTTTGGCTGTTTAGACTGCAGGAAAAATAATAGATTTGAATCGGATAGGCAACAAAATACGATTTTAGGCACTGCCACTGTGAACGAGGCTTTAGAGTCTAGGGCTGTATTTATGTACCATGTCGTCTTTGTATACATGACATGCCAACTATGTGTATGGCTGGCAATAAATCCGTTTGCGCTTTGTCAAAAACTTTATGGTAATTTCCGATTGAATGCGGTATTATCGCTTTTCTCCATGAATGCAGTAGCATAGCCTTTAAAAGCTGCACTATCGACAGGGTTATGTGGATTGAATCCCGGCCTAGTGTATGTTTTTCAACTTAGACCTTTGCTGTGTCTTGCTAGTTTCGCCGATGTAGTTTGAACTTGAGAGTTTGTGTTTTGTTAATAAAATAATATCTCGTTTGGGGAACAGTTTCATCAGTTTTCATTTCCAGTTTCAAAATGTAAATCCAGCACCTTGTCATGGACAGTTTATACAGTCATCAACATTCATATTCATATGGAGACTTCCTATGGGGTGTGTGTTATTTCCATCTCTCTCCTCCATCTGCTCTGTTAAAAACATTTAAAATAATTTCCTCATGTAGCCTTCAGGCCATGTAAACCTACACAGCATCCTCCAGTATTTGTCAGTGGAGAGCAGATCCCATTGTCTCAAACTCCTGATAGTTTTCACAGCTCAACAATCCCCTTACATTCTTTATGGTGTGTGAAACATCCAATAATTGTTTCACATGCAGAAACAGAGCAGATTGACTGGGACGGAGTGTATAAAACATAAGGAACACCTGCTCTATCCATGACAGCTATGATCCCTTATTAAAGTCACTTGTTAAATCCACTTATATCAGTGGAGATGAAGGGGAGGAGACGGGTTAAATAAAGATTTGTAAGCCTTGAGACAATTGAGACATGGATTGTGTATGTGTGTCATTCAGAGGGTGAATGGGCCAGACAAAATATGTAAGTGCCTTTGAACAAGGTATGGTAGTAGGTGCCAGGCGCGCTGGTTTGAGTGTGTCAAGAACTGCAACGCTGCTGGGTTTTTCCACGCTCAACAGTTTCCCGTGTATATCAAGAATGTTCCACCACCCAAAAGACATCCAGCCAACTTGACACAACTGTGGGATGCACTGGAGTCAGCATGGACCATCATCCCTGTGGAACACTTTCAACACCTTGTAGAGTCCACGCCCGACGAATTGAGTCTGTTCTGGGGAAAAGGGAGTGCAACTCAATATTAGGAAGGTGTTCCTAATGATTTGTACACTCAGTGTATGTTTTTTAACATAGATGTATTTGTGTTGGAGCTGATGACCATTTGATGCATGCACATCAAACTCAAAGGTATGGATTTAGTTTCAATCCATGCAAATGTTGCACATCAAAATCAAATGTAGCCTAATGTTTTTGTTCTAAATAACTAAATAACTAGCATAGCTACTTTGTTGCTGTATGTTGACTCAATTTCTGTTTGATGTCACGCATTTCTGTATGTTGTAATCAGCGGCGGCTGCTGAAGGGAGAACGGCTCATAATAATGGCCGGGAACAGAGCAAATGGAATGGCAACAAATACCATTCCACTCATTCCAATCCAGTCATTACCATGAGCCCGTTCTCCCCAATGAACCTCCTGTGGTTGTAATGCAAACCAGATGGAAAACAGATTTGTGTGCATAGTGTGAATGTAGCAAAGTCTAAACACCCCTTATACAGTTTTCACATTTTGCTGCCTACAAATGAAATGTGAAAAGCAAATAAAATAGATGTTTTTTTCGCTACTGATGTACATCCTGCTCCACACTTTGAAAGTGAAAGAAAAATGATAAATGTTTTAAAATATTTAAAATAAATAAAAACAAATATGTCTTGATTGCGAATGTCTTTACACCCCAGAGATACAAATTGGTGGGAGCACCTTTGGCAGCAATTGCAGCTGTAAATCAATTTGAATAAGACTCTACCTATTTTGCACAACTCTTAGGGCAACATACAGTGCCTTCGGGAAGTATTCAGACCCCTTGACTTTTCCAAAATTTGTTACGTTACAGCCTTGTTCTAAAACTGATGAAATAGCAAAAAAATAGGTTTTCAGACATTATTGCAAATGTATTACAAAGAAAACATATTACATTTACATAAGTATTCAGACCCTTTACTCAGTACTGTGTTGAAGCACGTTTCGCAGCGATTACAGCATTGCATCTTCTTGGGCATGACACTACATGCAGGGCACACCTGTATTTGAGGAGTTTCTCCCATTCTTCTCTGCAGGTCTCTCAAGCTCTGTCAGGTTGAATGGGGAGCGTTGCGCACAGCCATTTTCAGGTCTCTCCGGAGATGTCAATCGGGTTCAAGTCCGGGCCCTTGCTGGGACACTCAAGGACATTTAGAGACGTGTCCCGAAGGCACTCCTGCGTTGTCTTGGCTGTGTGCTTAGGGTCGTTGTCCTGTTAGAAGGTGATCCTTCGCCCCCGTCTGAGGTCCTGCCTGAGTGCTCTGGAGCAGGTTTTTCCATCAGGGATCTCTCTGTACTTTGCTCCATTCATCTTTGCCTCGATCCTGACTTCTAGTCCCTGCCACTGAAAAACATCCCCACAGCATGATGCTGTCACCACCATGCTTCACCGTAGGGATGGTGCCAGGTTTCCTCCAGACGTGGCGGTTGGCATTCAGGCCAAAAAGTCCAATCTTGGTTTCATCAGACCAGAGAATCTTGTTCTAATGGTCTGAGAGTCCATTAGGTGCCTTTTGGCAAACTCCAAGCAGGCTGTCATGTGCCTTTTACTGATGAGTGGCTTCCGTCTGACCACTCTACCATAAAGGCATAATTGGTGGAGTGTTGCATAGATGGTTGTCCTTCTGGATGTTTCTCCCATCTTCACAGAGGAACTCACCTCCCTGACCAAGGCCCGTCCCCCATGATTACTGGGCGGCCAGCTCTAGGAAGAGCCTTGGTGGTTCCAAACTTCCTCCATTTAAGAATGATGGAGACCACTGTGATCTTGGGGACCTTCAATGTTGCAGAAATGTATTTGTACCCTTACCCAGATCTGTGCCTTGATACAATCCTGTCTCTGAGCTCTACGGACTGTTCCTTCAACCTCATGTCTTGGTTTTTGCTCTGACATGTACTATCAACTGTAGGACCTTTATAAAGACAGGTGTGTGTCTTTCCAAATCATGTCCAATCAATTGAATTTACCACAGGTGGACTCCAGTCTAGTCGTAGAAACATCTCAAGGATGATCAATGGAAGCAGGATGCACCTGAGCTCAATTTTGAATCTCATAGCAAAGGGTCTGAAAACTTATGTAAATAAGGTATTTCTGTTTATTTTTTTAATGCATCTGCAAAAATGTATAAAAAACTGTTTTCTCTTTGTCATTATGGGGTATTGTGTGTAAATTACTTAGGATGTATATTTTTTTATTTTTTTTTTTCATTTTAGAATAAAGCTGTAATGTAACAAAAAGTCAATGGGTCTGAATACTTTCCGTCAAAAAATATTTTTGTCAAAAATACTTGAGCTTAGTAAAATTGGTTGGGAATAATTGAATGGACAGCAATATTCAAACCATGTCTATGATTTGATACAAGACAGACTGGACTCATCAGGAACACCCAACACCTCTTGGAAAGCCATTTTGTTGTCATTGGCATACAAATGTGTGTAATTGCCCCACTGAAAAATTATAACTATAGTCTAGGATTAGTTACTCAGACTGAGGCAGGTTTTACCACTATCTTTTTACATGGGCTTTGCTTCTTTCATATTCATTTTGAACTCCCCTGTCTCTGCCAGTGACAAGCATACCCGAAACATAATGTTGCCACGACAGTACACGGAAATACAGAAGGTTCCACAACATTGCATTCACTCCACAATACTGGCCTGTATGGCAAAGGAAACAGAAGGGAGCCTGTGTTATCCATTCCAAATCATCCATTCTGTTGGCAACAAGGCCCTTTATTAATACAGCAAAACAACATGGCAAAGTAATTAACTTTAAATTAAAAACTTCAGGCTTGGGTCGAATCCAATACAACACATCGCAGAGTGAAACCCTGGCAGCACAATAACTGTTTATTATCTTTTATTATTTGTTCAAAAGAAACATTGAACATCTAATAGTCAAATCATACTGTAAAAGCAGGTGCACTGTTTCTACTCTTTTTTTAGCCATTTTCTGGAGTTTTGTGGTGGAAAACTGAGCGCGTCTAACATGTTACCAAGTTAAAACATTTTTGTTAAGCTTGCATTCAATGGCCCCTCCTTGTTTCAAACGACAAGCTTCCATTGCCCCTGTCACAAGGGGAGTTATGGCTGAATAAAGATCAAATTGCCAACCTCGTCACTTATAGTCATTTTTCTTAATTTAACCTCTTGAGATGGGATACCATGCTTGTTATGAAGTTGAACATGTGGTCTTCGTGACAGAATATAAATTAGGTGAAATACATTTTAAAAAAGACTAAATTACACTACCAATAGGTGGAATGACACGTCTAGGGACAAGGCACTAGTCTCTGTATGCCAGCGATCATGCTCGTGGGAGTGTGTAGGAGGGGAATGGCATTTCCTCTGACCTGCTCCGATTACGGGTCTCTGGATTCAGGAAAGGACTAGTGTGTTCATCGTATTCAATCCAGTTTACAGAATGCCACAAACCGCTATAAGCAGGTGAACAAATCAAACCACATTAGAGCAAAATGTACTTTCAAGTGTTCTTGTGTAATTGTATACCTACTCTCCTGGTGTAAAGTGTACTCACAGATGTGTTGTTTCTGATGTGTCCTTGATTAACACTGACCTCTCATGCAACTGTATCCTGCAGTGAAAATCTTGGCCAGATGAATTTTCATACAGAGAGGGGTCCTTTGTGAGGTGTTGTCGAGAAAGACCCTTGAGCCATGACAAACAGGAAATCCCCTCATTTCTTATCCACTCCCCCTTTTCTCCAGCCTGGGGCAGATATACGTCGACATGGACAATTTTAGCTCAATGAAGAAAGGAATTCATAACTGCATATTAATTACATAATTACTTGATATTTAATTGCATCAAGCCACATTAAAACATTAACAACCTCCTAAGTCTAGTGCAAAGAAGTCCATATTGATCCAATTTCACCAGAGCAAATCAAATTTATATTTATATAACCCTTCGTACATCAGCTGATATCTCAAAGTGCTGTACAGAAACCCAGCCTAAAACCCCAAACAGCAAGCAATGCAGGTGTAGAAGCACAGTGGCTAGGAAAAACTCCCTAGAATGGCCTAAACCGAGGAAGAAACCTAGAGAGGAACCAGGCTATGAGGGGGGGCCAGTCCTCTTCTGGCTGTGCCAGGTGGAGATTATAACAGAACATGGCCAAGATGTTCAAATGTTCATAAATGACCAGCATGGTAAAATAATAGGTCTGAGACAGGTAGCACGTCCGGTGAACAGGTCAGGATTCCACAGCCGCAGGCAGAACAGTTGAAACTGGAGCAGCAGCACGGCCAGGTGGACTGGGGACAGCAAGGAGTCATCATGCCAGGCAGTCCTGAGGCATGGTCCTACGGCTCAGGTCCTCCGAGAGAGAGAAAGAAAGAGAGAATTAAGAGAGAGCATACTTAAATTCACACAGGACACCGGATAAGACAGGAGAAGTACTCCAAATATAACAAACTGACCCTAGCCCCCTGACACATAAACTACTGCATCATAAATACTGGAGACTGAGACAGGAGGGGAGCAGATAAGAATAGTTTGAATTGTATATAAATATCACACCTGGTCTACTTGCGTCTCCAGGCGTCCTCTTTGCGATGAATAACTATGTTTGTGTGAGCATTTGTTTGTGTATGTATTTTTTGGTGTGTGTCTGGCATGTGTATTATAACGAGCAGATTACTTCAACTGAAGGTATAGTACAGAGCCGTATTAGCTAAAGGAGCACACAATAGTCTACTTGTTCAGGGTGGAGTAGCCATCTTGTAATTTACTGTCCAGGTGCCTGAGCCATGTCTTCATCTTCCATGTAGTATCCACTGTAGATTTTGGTGTGGCGAGGCTAGGAAATTCCTTACCCTCCTCTATCTCTCTTTCTCCCACACACCCTCTTTCTTCCTCTTGTGTTCTCTGTATTAGGCCGGGGTGCGTTTGTAAAGTAGCTCTGGCACTTTTAGAGCATTCTGGTTTGAGAACTTAACCCAGCTAGCTTGGGTACTTGACTGCCATGGTGAGGTCAGAACACCAAGACCCACCCTACATCTCGGTTAGAGCATCCATTGTGCTCTCTGAACGTGCCAAGAGCGAAATGCTCTGTATTTACAAATGGACAATCTGACAACGCTCTGAATTTACGAACAACCCAGAGCGCACTCTGACACACCGGAGGCAAATTATGAACTTGCTGGACGGCCGACTCTCTGTCTCCCCCCATTTCTCCATACCCCCTCATATGTGTCCATGTGTACATGGCGATTCAAAGCAGAGTTGAATAACTTCCCCATGACTTTGGCACAATGCCCCAAAGTCACTATTACAGCTATTGATTTCAGGTGCTCCTTTGTTTTCTTAACAACCAAATTATTGTTTCAGCCTGGTATGTGTCACTAAAGAGCCCATGGCCACAGGTACGAGATCCGCGAATCCATTAGGGATGCAAAAAGACAATACAAACTCAAACTTGAATTGATGTTTGACCACTCAGACTCGCGTCGCATGTGTTAAATCCAGCTGTATCGTGCCCACCGAAGCATCCCTCCCAGACAAGCTTAAGACATTCTATGCTTGCTTTGAGGCAGAAAATACCGAGCTATCCAGAAAGACTCTCAAAAAAGTGAATACTCACAAAGCTACCGGCCCAGATGGCATCCCTGGCCGCGTCCTCAGAGTGTGTGCTGACCAGCTGGCTGGCTTTTTCTAATCCCTACCTGCTTTATGGAGTACCATCATCCCAGTGCCCAAGTCAAAGAAGTTGACATGCCCAAATGACTATCGGCTTGTCGCGCTCACCTAGGTCATCATGAAGTACTTCAAGAGGCTGGTCATGGCCCACATCAAGGCCAGCATGTCAGGCACACATGACCCACTCCAATTGGCAGATCCACAGAAGATGCCATGTCCATCACTATTCACATGACAGTAACACATCTGGACGAGAGGACAACCTATGTCAGAATGTTGGTCATTGACTAGAGTTTAGCATTCAACACTATTGTTCCCTCCAAGCTCGACACCAAGCTCAGAGCCCCTGGGTCTGGACATCACCCTCTGCAACTGGATCCTGGACTTCTGACGGACAGACCATAGACTGTGAGGATTGGCAACAACACCTCCTCCACACTGACTCTTAACACAGGGTCCCCCAGGGGTGTGTCCTCAGTCCTCTGCTGTACTCTCTATTCACCCACGACTGCGTGGCTTTGAACGACTCCAACTCCATCATCAAGTTTGCTGACAACACCACGGTTGTAGGCCGGATAACAACGACCAACAATGACGTCAGCCTATAGGGAGGAGGTAAGTGAACTGGCATTGGGGTGTCAGGAAAATAACCTCTCCCTCAACATCAGCAAAACAAAGGAGTTGATTGTTGACTTCAGGAAGCAGAGGGAACATGCCCCGACGGGATTGCAGTAGAGAGAGTCACGAGTTTTAAGTTCCTCAGCGTCCACATCACCAAGGACTTGTCATGGACCAATAACACCACTCTTCTCAAGAGGGTGCAACAGCGTCTCTACTTCCTAAAGAGGCTGAAGAAACTTGGCATGCCGCCCTGGGTCCTCTCCAAATACTACCACTGCACCATCAACACCGTCCTAAACAGTTGCATCACTGGTAAGGGAATTGCTCTGTCCACCACCGCAAGACCATTCAGCAGGTGGTGAAGACGGCCAGGACATCACTGGGACTGTGCTCCAACCTATCCAGGACATCTACTCGAAACAGTGCCAGAGGAAGTCACGCAGCATCATCAAAGACCCCACACACCCCAGACATGAGCTGTTCTCTCCCTAACCATTGGGCCGACGGTATCGGAGCATGAGGGAAAGGGGGATACCTAGTCAGTTGTCCAACTGAATTTATTCGACTGAAATGTGTCTACCGCATTTAACCCAACCCCTCTGAATCAGAGAGGTTCAGGGCGCTACCTTAATTGACATCACCGTCTTCAGCGCCCGGGAAACAGTGAATTGCCTTGCTCAGGAGCAGAACGACAGATTTTTACCTTGTCAGCTCTGGGATTCGATCCAGCAACCTTCCGGTTACTGGCCCAACGCTCTAACCACTAGGTCTGATACTAACAGGTTATATCTACACGCCATTAGACTGATGAACAGTAGAACTGGACTGCTTTGATTCTAACCACCTTGGCACATATGCAATCACTCATGCACACACCCTCACAGACATACACACATACATACATTCAAGCTACACACACATCACAACTGCTGCTACCACACTTTTATTATACTGCTCAATTTATACACTGCCCCCCATCCCCCCTTAAATATTGTACTATGAATTGTGCCTTCCTGTATTATACTTATACTAAAATGTTTATTATATTCCACTGAGGCATTAACTTTATGTTCGTATTCTTATCTTTTACATTCTTTTATTTTTTTATTGTTGTTGCGTTGTTGAGAAGTAAGACCTTCGTTGGACGATTTGTACCATGCATATCCCTGTACATTTCTGCACAGTATGGGATACTGTACATACAGCTAATACAACTTGAAACTACAGTCTCTTTCCAGTTTCAAAGAACTCAACTCTTTCTTCTGCTGGAATCACATGTAAGTCTTTCACATTCTGACACATTCCAAATGTTCAGTAGTCTGTGCTCTCCCTCTTTCGCTCTCCTTCTTTTTTTCCTCCCTCTCTATCTCTCTCTCTTGTAGACATTTCTGACAATGCCTCATCTCTCTTTCTGAAGGCTCTCCAGACAGCTGGGCCTTAGCAACATGAGCTCTGGTGATCGTGTGTGTGTTTGTGTCTGTGTGTGTGATTTGTTTTGTGTGGGGACCAGAAGAATAATAAAACAAGGAAAGTTTGGACATGTGGGGACATTTTACTGGTTGCTACAAGGAAAAAAAGCTTAGGGGGTTAGATTAAGGGTTAGGGTTACAATTAGAGTTAGAATTAGGGTGAGGTTTGGGGTTAAGGTTAGGGCTAAGGTTTAGGATTGTGTGTGTGTGTGTGTTTGTGTGTGTGTCACAGGAGGTTGGTGGCACCTTAATTAGGAGGACGAGCTCCTGGTAATGGCTGGAGCGGACTTAATGAATAGTCTAAAATACATCAAACACATGTTTTCCATGGTATAAAATGGTATATCATACCTACAGTTGAGGAACTATGGGAAAGAAATTCTGCTTTAAAAGTTGATCAACTTGTAACCCCACTTTTTGAAAATGGTGCTTGAATGTTTTGGTAAACCTACTGGAGAGCTCTTCTTTGTCAACTCCCATTCAACATCGTTCACACTCTTAAGCCTTAGCCCCACCCATCTCTTTAACTTCTTATAGGCAGGTGGGACGGTAGCGTCCCACCTGGCCAACATCCGATGAAATTGCGGAGAGCGAAATTCAAACTACAGAATTATAAATATTTAACTTTCATAAAATCACAAGTGTAATATATCAAAATAAAGCATAACTTCTTGTTAATCCAGTCGCTGTTTCAGATTTCAAAAATTCTTTACGGTGAAAGCACACCATGCGATTATCTGAGGACAGCGCCATGAAAAACATATTTCAACCAGGCAGGTGTGACACGAAAGTGATCTTCTTGATGATCTTCTTCTGTTGGCACTCCAAAAGGTACCAGTTACATCACAAATGGGCCTTTTGTTTAATAATGTCCATCTTTATATCCATAAAAACTCAGTTTAGCTGGCGCACTTCAGTCAATAATTCCCCCAGCTTCCCTCCATCAAAATGCATACAAAATGAATCCCAAACTAATAAACTTTTACGAATAAACTTTTCCAAACAAGTCAAACAACACTTATAACCTAACCTTAGGTACCCTAATACGTAAATAAACAATACAATTTAAGACGGAGACTCGTTATTGTCTTTACCGGAGAAAATACCAAAGAACGCGGTCTCATTCAGGTGCTCGGAAACACTACAGCCAAAATGGGAGCCACCTAGAAAAACTACAATTTCTGGCTCATTTTTCCAAAATCCAGCCTGAAACTCTTTCTAAAGACTGTTGACATCTAGTGGAATCCCTGGGAACTGCAATCTGGGAGGACTTCGCCCTGTAATAAAATAAAAGCAACAGCCATTGAAAATAGTGGTAGGCTGATGGGTTGTCCTCTGGGTTTTGCCTGCCATATCAGTTTTGTTATGCTCACAGGCATTATTTTAACAGTTTTAGAAACTATGGAGTGTTTTCTATCCAAATCTACAAATGATATGCATATCCTAGTTTCTGGGCCTGAGTAACAGGCAGTTTACTTTGGGCACACTTTTCATCCAGATGTGAAAATACTGCCCCCTACCCAAGAGAGGTTAAGGATTCACATGAGGCCATGTGGTAAACACACACTATATCAAATAAAATAAAGTTTATTTGTCACATGCACAGGATCCAGGTGTAAACGGTACAGCGAAGTGGTTATTTGCATAGTTGCAATATCAAAAGCAAAAAGTTTCCAGATAAAATATTTGTATCATTATTAGATGATAGATCATGTGAAGGAAATGCTATAACCACAATGTACACATGTTCATGAAATTACAATCGATAGCCGTAATCACCCCCAGACACACCTAGATAATTGGATGGGTCATGTAATACTCCGGCCAAGGTGGAGTCTTCTGCTTAGACATGTCGCTAGCTAGGTAGCTGTGACGTGGTGAGGTTGGACCCAGGTGCAGAGAAGAGACCAGACAGAGAATCAGTGGCTAAGGATAAACATAATACTTTACTGAGAAACGGTAGTCGCAGGATCACAGTACACTTGAAAAACAACAAACACTCGAAAACTCACTCAGGAAACGATCGCATACGGTAAACAATTCATGCGTCTACAATGACCCACAGAAAACACACATCTTTTAACGGGGACACAATCATGAAATAATAAGACACAGTCCAATAAAAGTCTCTAGAGCAGTCTCTGCCGCCCTTTGGTGCCAGGAGGAACCATGACAGTAGCTAGCTAGCTAAACAATGAATCGGCATAATCCCAACTCATTTTACTACTAACACAAACACTGTCTTAGCTGTAGTATGAATATGCAGCTAGCTAAAGCTAACAAACTATAACTAGCAATGCAAATGGTTCCTGATTCAAATAATATTACTACACAGATCATACACGTAACATTAGCTAGCGAGCCAGCAAGCCAACGTCTGACAAAATGATAAACTTATATCTATTTTATCTGAAAATGTAGCTAGACTCTTACCCGTATACATGGATGAATGATTCACGGCAGACTGGAACCATTCAACTCTGTTTTGTTTGTAGCTACATCTTTGTTGTGGAAATTCTTACACAGGTACACCCGAAGTCAATCTTAATATGGATCATTGTTTATAGTCAGTGCGCTGGAGAGGTTCCAACCAACTCAATGCACCATAGTACACATGTCAATCAGGAGCTCTGCTTGGGCAGTTCCAGCAGTTGTCTTATATATGGCTATACACAGACAAGTTCTATTTGCATGATTTAGCATAATTCATTAATCATTACGGTTTTGTTTCATTCATGTGACCGACCAATACCTCACGAGGCTTCTTCTCTCTTATCTCAGTTACAAGGTCTCAGCTATCTTTCAGTCTCAAAACAAGGTCTGGGCGTACTGCCAAATTGTAGCTACTGATAAGTGATCATTCGTTCAGTCAGCCACTTGCATAAACACAGAAATTGGTTTATAGAACAACAGATGAATTACATTGCATCCTCTTATCACTTGTGTGATAATAATCATTATATTTTAATGTAAGCATTTAGATTTTAGCTTATATATCAACATTTTCAATACTCTATTTAAGTTTGGGAAATCAACACAGGAAAAAAACAGACACTTCATCAATTCAAACTCTTCATTTCGGGTTGTACAATACAATTAGTATGGCAATACTATAATCATAATAAAGGTTATTCTTCTATTAATGGTAGTGAGTAACAAAAATACACACACATACACAAGGTGGTTTATTCAGAGGTGAATAAATATCTCAATGTTAACCATTGTTTCCATATCTCTTACCACAATCAGGTTGCATTAACCAATGTTTTTCACTAACTGTCCCTGGCACATCAATTTAGTCAAAATATAAAACCCTGTTGTTTAACTTCTTTGGGACTGGGGGACAGTATTGAGTAGCTTGGATGAATAAGGTGCCCAGAGTAAACTGCCTGCTACTCAGGTCCAGTTGCTAATATATGCATATTATTAGTCGATTTTGATAGAACACACTCTGAAGTTTCTTCAACTGTTTGAATGATGTCTGTCAGTATAACAGAACTCATATGGCAGGCAAAAAAAAAAAGAATTCAACCAGGAAGTTGGAAAGCTGAGGTTTGTAAAGTCATTGCCTATCGGAAATACAGTGTATGTGGGGTCATATTGCACTACCTAAGGCTTCAATAGATGTTAACAGTCTTTAGAACCTTGTTTGATGCTTCTACTGTGAAGGAAGGGGGAATGGGAGCTGAATGAGTCAAAGGTCTGCCAGAGTGGCATGAGCTGATCACACGAGCTCATGTGAGAGGTAGCTGCGTTCCATCGCAGGTTGGAATTCTCAGGTTGGAACATTATTGAAGATTTATGTTAAAAACATCCTAAAGATTGATTATATACGTACATCGTTTTTTAATTAAGGGATTTCTGTTGTTTTGAATTTGTCGCTCTGCACTTTCACTGGCTGTTGTTGAGGTGAGACGCTACCGTCCTGAATATCCAAGAGAAGTTAACAACTCTCCTAAGACCTTCAGAAGTTTGATGCATGCTCATCAGCTCAGTGTTTCACATAATGTAAACAGGTTAAGGGTTTAGATGACCTTACCCTCAACTTGTTAAAAGAAAACAACCTTCAATCATTACTCTTCGTCCGGAACTACAGGGGGAAATGGGGGCTTATCCAGAGTTGGTAGCTCATTAGTTTCACCATCCT
This sequence comes from Oncorhynchus keta, assembly GCF_023373465.1. Lineage (NCBI taxonomy): Eukaryota > Metazoa > Chordata > Actinopteri > Salmoniformes > Salmonidae > Oncorhynchus > Oncorhynchus keta. The sequence goes on from NC_068437.1 coordinate 2,822,644, forward strand.
CTGGATGAGCAGAAAAAATGATAGCTGCTGAGATCTTATCAGCCAGAGAGGAACAGTTCACCTATCACCTTAATTTCAGACCCTAACTTTTCTCATCACTTGTTTTTCTCTGGGATATGTGGGACGGTAGTGTCCCACCTCGCCAACAGCCAGTGAAATTGCAGGGCGCCAAATACAAAACAACAGAAATCCCATAATTAAAATTCCTCAAACATACAAGTATTTTACACCATTTTAAAGATAAACTTGTTCTAAATCCAGCCACAGTGTCCAATTTCAAAAAGGATTTACGATGAAAGCACACCAAACAATTATGTTAGGTCAGTACCTAGTCACAGAAAAACACAGCCATTTTTCCAGCCAAAGAGAGGAGTCACAAAAAGCAGAAATAGTGATAAAATTAATCACTAACCTTTGATGATCTTCATCAGATGGCACTCATGGGACTTCATGTTACACAATACATGTATGTTTTGTTCGATAAAGTTAATATTTATATCCAAAAATCTAAGTTTACATTGGCGCGTTATGTTCAGTAGTTCCAAAACATCCAGTGATTTTGCAGAGAGCCACATCAATTTACAAAAATACTCATAATAAACATTGCTAAAAGATACAAGTGTTATGCATGGAATTTTAGATCCACTTCGCCTTAACTTCTTTGGGGTAGGGGGCAGTATTTTCATGTCCAGATGAAAAGTGTGCCCAGAGTAAACTGTCTGCTACTCAGGCCCAGATGCTATGATATGCATAGAAAACACTCTGACGTTTCTAACACTGTTTGAATTATGTCTGTGAGTATAACAGAACTCATATGGCAGGCAAAAACCTGAGAACAAATCCAACCAGGAAGTGGGAAATCTGAGGTTTGTAGGTTTTCAAGTCTTAGCCTATCCAATATACAGTGTCTGTGGGCTCATATTGCACTTCCTAAGGCTTCCACTAGATGTCAACCTTGTTTAAGGCTTCTACTGTGAGGTGGGAGAGAATGAGAGCTGCCAGAAGGACATGTGCTCAGTCAGAGGAATTCTCCGGTCAAAGGATTGAAACATTATTGAAAATAAACTTTACAGAAAAAGCACACCATGCAATAATCTGAGTACAGTGCGCAGACACAAAAACAAGCCATGTAGATATCCGCCATGTTGTGGAGTCAACAGAAGTCAGAAATAGAATTATAAATATTCACTTACCTTTGATGATCTTCATCAGAATGCACTCCCAGGAATCCCAGTTCCACATCATTTATGTCCAAATACCTCCTTAGGAAGTGCAATATGACCCCATATACACTGTATATTCGAGTAGCAGGCAGTTTACTCTGGGCACCTTTTTATCCAAGCCACTCAATACTGCCCCCCAGTCCCAAAGAAGTTAATGATAGATTGGTATCTCAATGCATTCTTAGTCTAAATTAATATACATTTCACAGTGTGCAGACCTCCACAAACAACCTGATACCCAAAATAAACAATTTTGGGATAAGACTAAATCAATTATGGGCACGGTTGAACTCCCTCCTCCACCCCCGGCACTCATCCTTCCTGGTGTTTCTTCATGTTCTTGTTCAGATAGTGTTTCAGTTCATCCTTTTTAATGGCACATGTTCAATGTGGATGGCCCTTGTCTCTCACCTGAGCTGTCACTGTCCTTTACAGTCCATTATGTCTTTGTCCATTTTCCCACCAGTACACCAGCAGCATGACATAAGTTTGGACTGGATCTCTCCATGCTCACTCCACATGGACCAATGTCGCTCTCCTGAGAGAAAAAGCATGAGAGAAAAGGCAGTTAATCGCTTTGAATGGATGTTGTGTACAGAAATACTCATTATAAAAATTCAGAAAGCAAAACATATTTTACATAGGTTTAAAGATGAACTTCTTGTGAATCCAACCACGGTGTCAGATTTAAAAATGCTTTACGGCGAAAGCGTACCTTACGATTATTTGAGAACATAGCCCAGCAGACAAATCATTACAAACAGTAACCAGCCAAGTAGAAGTTACACAAGTCAGAAATAGAGATGAAATTAGTCCCTTACCTTTGATGATCTTCATATGGGTGCACTCAGAAGACATTCATTTACTCAATAAATGTTCCTTTTGTTCGATAAAGTCTCTTTATATCCAAAAACCTCAGTTTTGTTCACACGTCTTCTTCAATAATCCACAGGCTCAAACGTAGTCAAAACAGGCAGACAAAAAAATCTAAATTGTATCCGTAAAGTTCATAGAAACATGTCAAACAATTTTTATATTCAATCCTCAGGTTGTTTTTAGCCTAAATGATCTATAATATTTCAACTGGACAATAACATTGGTAAACAAGGTAAAAGGTAAACAAGAAAGGCAGTCTCTCGGGATTGCGCATGAAAAAGCTCTGTGACACATCAGGGACCACTCATCCAGACTGGTCTTACTCCTCATTTATCAAAAATAGGGGTAGGGGTGCTCCCTACCCAACCTTGGACCCCTTGATACCCCGTAATGGCATTTAAAACCATTTTAAAAATGTCCTCCTAGTAACCCGTTCAAACACCAGGTGCACGGCTGTGCATTTGCAATATGTTTCAATGTGCATTTACCATCACGAATTTGACATTCTCAAAATTCTGCAGAAATGCAAAATTGACTGGCCTGATGAACTCGGGATGGCTGGGCAGGGATAGTGGTTCCTCTCCATCGCTCGTTGGGGTTGATTTCAGAATGTCACTTTGGTGATGGTACGTACCTCACTGTTTAAACATATTGCAAATGGACAAAAGTCAGCCAGCAAGTCACCATCCATCAGACAATTAGATATCATTCTGACACCAAACTGATACAAACTGACACCATACCCACTTTTTCCAACTCGTTTAGAAGCCAACTATCACATATTTCACAGCTGGCCCATAATTTACAGCGCCTTCAGTTTAAAACATAATAAAAACGTAAAACACGTAGTTACATTCTAGCTGCGGGTCTAGTTCGGACATTATGTGTAGACCTACGTGAGCCGAACCCAAATCCCGAGTTTCGGCTCGATGGGTCATTCGGTGCCCGAGCAACGACCTTCATTGGTGCTGAACATCCACTTTTTCCATTCCTTGCTATGGGGTGCTTGAATGAGCTATCGGACCGAAACGTTGGGGTCCGTCTCTATGGGCCGAGACGGTTTCAATGCACCTTACCTTGTCTTGCGACTCTTGGACTTTTCTAAATGTCGTCATTTTCGTAATGGTCAAAATGAATTGAAGTTATTGCAAATGTAGGCTGTTTCATGGTCCGAGAACCTTCTAGAGCCACGTAACTCACCACTCACTATTGACCGGTTGGCACAGGAAGCTATGAGTAAACACATATCCTGATTGGGGTATGTTTTTACAGAATCCAGATATTTACATTAAGAACTGACCGATTTTTACATAGGGTTGAATGCACTATTTATCACAGTCGGGTATTCCAAAACACTTTTAGGGTCATTTTATCCACTTCCGGTTGCTCCCGGAAGCTTAGAATCGACACAGGTAGACCTCATAGTGGCCTGATGGATTGTCATGGAAGACAGGTTCATAAGGCATTCATAACCCACATCGGCGTCAGGTTGAATTTAGCGGTGCAGGCAATGTATTTCTATGGGGAGAGAAGTCATTGAAAAGTGTTTGATGTAAACACCTTCTTTTAACTGTTAAGAGTTAATGCCACATGGTCAAGGTTAGGCTTGCACAGATCGGGAGGACCTCAGGAATGTTCCTGAGGTTGAATTGTGCTTCTACCCTAACTGTTCTCCCGCTGTCACCCAAAAGCACCTTCAATTTAGGGCCAGGCTTCAATGGGCCTACTTTTTCATGGTCGCTGAGCTCAGACCGAGCAAGCTGCGGTCTAACGGGGCATCTCGTTGAACTTTAAGAGATTATGATAATGCCATTGCAAGCTCTGAGTGTCTTCTTTAAGCACCGTACTCTGTCACTCCATCCTTGCTGTGTGTTCTAATCGTTTATAGTTTTTATTGGTTAGGGAAGTCAAGTCCCGTACAATGCTTTAACCTTATCTTTCTCAAATGATCCATAAAGGGACCACTCTGAACATTTCTCAGAATGTACGTACGTCTGCAAGATATATTACTTCTTATTTTTCTAGTGTTACTTCATCAGATCATCATAATAACCCATTATACTCAATATTATGTTACTTTAACTCTAGTAACCCATTATACATTTGTGTAACATGACAAATTCCTCCTTTAGACTAGTGTTCTATTTATACAGGGGTTTAGATATTTAAACTAGCTCTATTTAACAGCATATTCGGAAATAGTTCTCTCTTCTTTCATATCTCCATATACATAATAACGTTATAAATCAAACTCCACTGATGAGACATGGTATCTTCATGTAATCTAAAGTCATGTTAACCTCAGAGGCATGTTATCCTCGTTACTAATGAGACATGTAATCCTAGTTATTAATGAGACATGTTATCCTCATTACTAACAAGACACGTTATCCTCTGAGACACGTTACGCATGAGATTTCTGAGACATGTTATCCTCTACCTATAGATCCAAAGGTGGTGTTGGACAGACCCCTAGATAACATTACAGATTGAAAAACTCATCTCACAGAACTGGTTGGGGCATTCATTCACCTCTTTCACACTGGTGCTAGTCCCCTGACAGCTCTCATCCCATATCTCACAATCACACAACTTTCCCATCCACATTCTCTTAGTACTATTCTCAAACATACTCGGTAATCTCCTCATTACCCCATGTGCATCATCAACAATTCTCCCTTGTCGCTACTTGCTATGCACCATGTGTATCGTGAATGGTTCTCTTGCCACTACTTGCTATACATATAAATAACAGCTCCATTTTGTTTCATTCATGTGACCGACCAATACTGGTTCACAACATGTGACAGACCACATGTTGTGAATTTCAAACACAGATTCAATCACAAAGACCAGGGAGGTTTTACAATGCCTTGCAAAGAAGGGCACCTATTGGCAGAAATGGAATATCCCTTTGAGCATTGGTGAAGTTACTAATTAAACTTTGGATGATGTATCAATACACCCAGTCACTACAAAGATACAGGCGTCACCATAAAAACGTTAGTGGCTGTGATAGGAGAACACTGAGGATGGATCAACAACAGAAGGAAGCCTGTACATAATAGAAAATATTCCAAAACATGCATCCTGTTTGCAACAAGGCAATAAAGTAATATTGTAAAATAAAATCTTGAAGCAATTCACTATTTGTCCTGAATACAAAGTTTTATGTTTGGGGCAAATCGAATACAACAATTACAGAGTACCACTCTCCATATCATATTTTCAAGCATCGTGGTGGCTGCATCATGTTATGGGTATGCTTGTAATTGTTAAGGACTGGGGAGTTGTTCATGATAAAAATTTAAAAAACAGAATGGAGCTAAGCAGTGGCAAAATCCTAGAGGTAATCCCGGTTCAGTCTGCTTTCCACTAGACACTGGGAGATTAATTCACCTTTCAGCAGGACAATAACCTAAAACACAAGGCCAAATCTCACACTGGAGTAGCTTGCCAAGAAGGCAGTGAATGTTCCTGAGTGGCCGAGTTATAGTTTTGACTTAAATGTGCTTGAAAATCTATGATAAGACTTGAAAGTGGTTGTCTAGCAATGATCAACAACCAATTTGAAAAAGCTTGAAGAATTTTAAAGAAAAATTTGCAAATATTTTACAATCCAGGTATGCAAAGCTCTCACACACTTACCCAGAAAGACTCAAAGCTGTAATCACTGCCAAATGTGATTATAACATTGACGCAGGGGTACTTGAATACTTATCTAAATAGCATATTTCTGTATTTCATTTTCAAAAAAATTGCCAATATTTCTAAAAACATGTTTTCACTTTGTCATTATGGGATGTTGTGTGTAGTCTAGTGAATCCGTTTTGAATTCAGGCTGTAACAAAACAAAATGTGGAATAAGTCAAGGAGTATGAATACTTTCTGAAGGCACTGTACATGACACTTCTGCAATCGGATTACCAAGATTACATTGAAAAGACAGGTCTAGATGCACAAAGTCACAGTGTGGTCTGATTGTGTTCAGATCTGGCTGACCACCTCAGGAGTTGGTCAGGGATGCATTGTGTGTGGATTTTTCCTCAGTCTGGAGTCAACTGAAAGTGCATACATTGGGCGATGTCATCAGCACTCCGCCCACAATAAATAATATCTTTGCTTGCCTTATAAATGCTAGCTAGCTCACTAATATTTACAATAATGTTGTTGTTGTTTGGCTAGAGTTACGCTAACCCATATGCAATCTCCTTAGCTTTGCTTGCTAGCTTGCTGGCTAGTTATCTACAGTGTTAGCTACTGCCATCAAGTTGTTCTTGTGTTACTATCATATTTGACAAATTCCTCCGTTTCCAGAATGCATTCTGGCATTTGAATATAGCGTGGGGAAGGGGAATCCGGACACAATGAGGACATGGTGGACACATTTAAAATGATGATGTGTTCGGAATTCCATGATCAGAACTCCAAACTACATCAACTGTCAAATCTAGGCACGGCCCCTGAGACACACTCAGAGAGTGGGATCACGGCCAGGGTCAGCCATTATCAATGGCGACCCCGGAGCAATTAGGGTTAACGGCATTGCTGAAGGGCACATCGACAGATTTTCCACCTTGTCTGCTCTTGGATTTGAAGTAGCGACCCTTTGGTTCACCAGCGAATGCTGAATTTGCTTGTTGTCCTAAAGTCTCATTTGTATGAATTTACAACCAGTGCCGTGTCCATTTTACCAGAGTTCCGTTTTATATATGAGGAAACGTTTTGTACAAAGACACAAACTTCCTCCAGCTGCTGTTATGAAATGTTTGTGTGGAGTAATCTTTCTCAGACTAAACAACATAACACCCCATAAACAAGGAAGCAGCTCGGGTTTGTCCCATGGTGGTTTGAGAATCCTCCACCTGAGTTAATGCTTCCTGTTGGAGAAATCTGAGGCAGAATAGAATGGCTGCCATCGCTGGGAAAGGTACGGTGATTGACCTTATTTATGGCAGTTACTATTAGCAGTGAGATCTCTTCATTCAGTTTGTAGTAAGTGTACTTCCTTCCTCCATGTCTGAATGGGCCAGCGGCTCACAGAAGTTTCCCCACTGATCTTTGTTCAGTTTTGCTTCCCCCACACCCTATAGTTAAGGTTATGATTAGGGGAGGGTTAGTTGATCCTAGATCAGTGGTTATGGGCAACTCCTTCCTGCAAGCGTGGTTTACATACAAGCTGAAGACAGGAATACGGAGAGTTCCTTCAACATGAGTCATCAGACAGTAATGGACATTCAGACAGCAACAAACAGTGT